>NW_015505258.1:1615974-1641636 GCF_001515645.1 Sinocyclocheilus grahami | reverse complement strand
AAAAAAATTGTCTGTTAACCCACAGGTCTTGAACCCCCCCCCCCCCAATTAACAATTTTATATTTCACAAAACAGCCAGGCAGTACACGTGCCAAGGTGAAGTCAGACAAATGCATATAGTTTTGTCTGAACAATAGAAATGGCCCTGGAGTGCGTCATGGAGGGCACATAGCAATTGAACAAGGCCTGAATAAAAGAAACCAAGCATGTTGGAGGAGTGTGAGCTCCTCCAAACACTTGTTTTGTTAAGCATCTTGGCAGCCCATATAAGTATTATGAAATCTGTTTCCTTCAACAATATGATAAACAGTACAGAAAAGCTTATTCGCTGATACATAAACAAAGAATTGCCGTGTCACGCCTCCCATGAAACTCAGGCACATTCGTAGAGATCAAAAATTTGCCATGGCTATTTAACTCGTATTTCTTTTCTTTTTTTTAAACGAGAGCGCTGATCAGTTGGGCTGATCAAATCAGGGGAATCACAAGATGTACATATTGTACGTTCATACTGCACATACTTCTCTTGTCCACCTTGAACTCTCTGCTAAT
Organism: Sinocyclocheilus grahami; assembly: GCF_001515645.1. Taxonomy (NCBI): domain Eukaryota; kingdom Metazoa; phylum Chordata; class Actinopteri; order Cypriniformes; family Cyprinidae; genus Sinocyclocheilus; species Sinocyclocheilus grahami. The sequence goes on along the minus strand of NW_015505258.1, from coordinate 1,641,084 downwards.
CAATTATGAGATACATGCTATATTTTTCAGTTGAAACCGAACAAGGACATCACATACTTGTTCCTGTTGATTGTCAGGGGGCAAAAAGCGCATCAGGAAACCACAATTGGCGCCACATCTAAGAACAGCACTGAATAAAGGACTCCCCGCTCTGGAGGCATCTAGGGACAGGCTTAACACGGGACGGAAGGCCTCCAGGGCGGTACCCGTTCTGGGACCCATGGTGGATCAGACAGTTCAGTGAGCCATGGCGGAGCGGGTAGTTCAAGGGGCCATGGCGGAGCATGCAGACTAGGGAGCCATGGCGGAGCAGGCAGAATAGGGAGCCATGGCAGAGCAGGCAGCTTGGGGAGCCATGGCGGAGCAGGCAGACTAGGGAACCATGGCGGAGCAGGCAGACTAGGGTGCCATGGCGGAGCAGGCAGCTCGGGGAGCCATGGCGGAGCAGGAAGTTCAGAAAAATTCCTTGGAAGCTCAAAAAAATTCCTTGGGGGAAATTTCGGGTTCTGAGGCCCTCCGTGGACCAGACGTGGGAACAGGAGCCCTCTCTAGGTTGGACTTGGAAACAGGAGCCCTCTCTGGGCTGGATTTGGGAACAGAGTCTTTTTCTGGGCTGGACGTGGGAACAGGAGCCCTCTCTGGGCTGGACTGGGGGACAGGAGCCCTCTCTGGGCTTAACTTGGGAACAGGAGCCCTCTCTGGGCTGGATGTGGGAACAGGGCCTGGAGCCGACACTTGAGCGGAATCAGGATCTGGAGCTGACACTTGAGCGAACTCAGGGGCTGGAGCCGACACTTGAGTGGACTCAGGGGCTGGAGCGACACTGGAGCGGACTCAGGGGCTGGAGCCGACACTTGAGTAGACTCCGGGGCTGGAGCCGACACTGGAGCGGGCTCAGGGGCTGGAGTCGACACTGGAGCGGACTCAGGGCCTGCAGCCGACACTGGAGTGGACTCAGGGATGGGAGCTAACAGTATTTTCCTCCTCAGATTCCTCCTTTGGTTTGAGGTGAGGGAGACAGCTGCTGTCAGCTGAGGGCTTGGGAGTGAATTGGCCGGCGGGCTTGACAGTGGAGTGGCCAACGGACTTGACAATGGAACGGCTGGCGGGCTTGACAACGGAGCGGCCGGCAGACTTGACTGCGTAGCGGTTCTGGATCGGGGCCGGACGCTCTCCAGACACCAGAGGATCCCTTCCCTCCAGCTCAGTCCAGTAGTGTCTGGGAGGTCCACGGGGAGATGGTAATTGGCCCTGATCCAGAACAAAGAATTTAGTGTGGCGTCGTCTAATGCCATCAAGACGGCGGGCCCACAGAATTCCCTGGCATACTCCACAAAAGGAAGGTCCTTACGGGCTAGGGCAGCAAATCTCGCAGCGGTTTCCATAAACGCGGGGAATGGAAAACAAAAACAGGGAGAAGGGGTGCCGCTTACTGTTTGCAGGTTGGAGCGAGGAGACGTGGGCGAATTTACGAAGGAGTCTTTAATAAACCAAAACAGGGTAACACACATGTAGGACATGGAGTTGACGTATAACACCGAACACTGGACACAGGAAAACACTGGGCTTAAATAACTGGAACCAAATAAGGAAATTAACAAGAAACACCTGAAATCAATTAACAAAATCAAACACGGGAGAAACTGGGTCATGGGGAGCACATGGGGAGCAAAACACAAGACAGGAACACAGGGGCAGTCCAAGGGCATGACACTGTTATTTATTCTATTATTTATTTGTTTGTTTGTTTATAAAGTATCACATTATGAAGTATTCATTTATAAAATATCATTTATAAAGACAAATATATACTGGTAAAAATACAATTATTATAAATATGTGTAAAATATTATGTGTAAAATATTTACTTTCTATTATTTATTATTTATTCTATTATTTATCTGTTATTATTGATTTATTTTATTTATGAATTATCATAAAATGGGCTATATGTCTGTTCATCACTGATTGTACAGTCATTACTGTCATTACAGTAAAACACATAATCTCTCCCAAAGTGGTGTGCTCATATTGGCATAGTGGTTTGTCACCACTATTATGCAACTTTTAGCTGGCACCTGAGTGAAGAGTCAGCAGGGGATGGTCCAATCACAGCCTGCCTGCATCCTGCAGTGGTGCTCCATACAGACCACAGGAAAAGCCCTCTGTATCTGTGCTGAGAGAAGGGCTCTCTGTCATGCCACTAGAACAGCAGCCCTGACCACAGCGAGCAATCAGCCGCAGCCCTCCTGACACAATTCAGCACGGTGGATGCCAGCAGAGGAACAGGGGTTATCCTTTATAGGGCCCATTTTAGCTGGTAGCATCCTGGTTCCGTTTCGCTGGAGTGTGGGCATCTGTAAGCGGGAATGGACTGGATGGATGTCACAAGTGTAACCTTTTACATTGAGCGGGTCAGGTTAAAGCTAATTTAAGAGGTTTGTGGGGGAAGATATCATTCACCATTTGAGGAAAGATTGATTATGGCATGCGTTTGTCTATCCCAGGCTTTCATGATTGTCACATTATTGCTGTACATGTGTTTTCTGTCATCCACATTGTCTGTTTACTCTTGGCACAGGTGGTGTTTTCACTCACATGTACACGCTCAGAAAAAAGGTATAAAAGCTGTCGCTGGGGCATTATCCTTTCAAAATCTCAATCTTTAAGGTACATATCAGTAATAAAATACTATTATGTAAATGTTATATATAAGTACCTTTTGAAATGGACAGCTTTTACACTTTTTTGAGTCTGTTTAATATTCTATACCTTATGTTATTCCAGTTGGATTGTGTATTATATGAATTCATGACTCATTTTGATGGCATATAATTCATTTGGCTGTAACAGAATCTAAAAAACGTTTTTAAAACAAAAATAGACAAAATATTCACTGGAACTAATTACCCAAACTGCCTCTCATGGTCTGTTCTGTTGAAAAAAACATATATAAATGTGTAAATTATGATATCAAAATAAATATCTTATCAGCTACAAAAAGAGAGGAGAAAATGTTTGTTTTGTTGTTGGTGTCAAAGGTTATACATCTAGTGGTTCTCAACCTTTTTGACTCCAAGGCCACCCTTTTTCCAAGACACTATTTTAAAGCCTTCCTAAGCTGATATGTACTTCTGACACTTCTGTTGTAATAAAAAAATATTATTATATATATTAAACACACACACACACATATATATATATATCAACTTATATTACTTTTTATTTCATTATATTATATTTAATTAAATTTATTTATTTTTACTGTTTACAGTCTAGTTAGATCTGGTTTTGTTATATAATGACAGTTTAAAGTGTTAAATAAAAATATTATGACAGTTTGATGTGGTACATTTTTATAATTTTTTTGTGTTTTAGCATTTTAATTAAGATTATGTAATATAACTACATTTAAATAATTTTAAGACTTATTGAGCTGCCCTGGAAGTTTGCCCCGGCCCCCAACTGAGAACCACCATTCTATGGCATATTAATTTGTGGGGAAAAAAATCCTTACAAGAGAACAAAACTACACAAGGTCAAAGAACATATAAGCCAGACTAAATGTAAAAAAAAATCTGTTCACTTATTATTCATACTTCTCTTGTTGTTTATTTAAGAAAACCAAAAAAGTGCAAATTAATTTCTCACATTGTTGGGCCTATGCAGTTTGACGCAACATGAATACATTTTAATGTTTGATTTTAAGGATTTTTGTTGTTGTTGTTTAACATTTTTAGTATCAGTTAGATTAAAGTCAAATCTGAATAGAAACGTGAAAACCAGCTGATTACAAAATCTTCTATACTTTATTTCTGTCCACTGTTTTGAGACGAGATGTCCAGAGAAAGTGATTTATCAAAAATCAGTTCCCGACACATGTGAACATCATAACATGGACCATGCTAAATAAATCAATAAGTACTCAGTCATATTCCACAATTATAAAGCTTTTCAGTTTTGTTTGAGTGTATTAATGCAAGAAGTGTACAAAAAGTATGAAGGCTGAAGTATATTTGGCATTCATGTATATCATTGGCACTAAGACCTACACAACATCCACTCAGCTCAGCATGACGTCAGAATAACCCTCTTCACCCAAGAGAAACAGTTGAACCCCATGACATTTGAACTAACTTAGTTCTAAACGAGCCTCCACTTGTCATTTCATCAATTTTGAACCTACGAAAAGTCAGAAAGCCCTGTCAAACCAGACAAAACGTTCCTCTTACCTTGTTTGGCAGTGAAGCGATGGTAAATCCCTATACGTCTCAGAGCAGGGACATCCCAGTGTCCCAGAGGTTTCGTATCTGTGGATGTGTTTGTGTCTTAGTTTGTCACTGTCAGTGTCCAACTCAGAGAGTAACTAACTCTACATGTGCTGTCGTCCAACTGAAAGCACGTCTGAAGCCCGGGACTGGCTACAGTCACTTCCTGCGTTGTTTTGGAGCGCAAAAGACGATGCTTTTTCCTCAGGAAGCCGGCCATCCCCTTTCCTTTCCACCAGCTCTGCGCTTCCCCCACCACCTCTTGGGCCTCTGGGATCATGGGCACTATGACTCCACTAATTGCTCTGGGAGGGATGGATGCAGTACAGTATTTTTTGTTTATTTCTTGATTGACTGGCATGGATATGTGTGCTTATGACTAACATGACTGGTCATCACTGGTGTGTGGCGTGAGGGAAGTGGATCTGAGTGTGTAGGAGTCCACTGTCCTGCTTGGCTTTTGTCTTAAGCGTGTTTGTTGATGCTAAGCGCCCTAGCACATCTGAAGGTGTTTTCCCAACTGTGGGTTGAAATAAGCAGGGCAGACTGTGCCCTGGTCAATGAGTGCACCTGCACCGTCTCTGCGTGGGGTAGTTTGTTTGTTTTCTTACAGCATTGTATTAGACCTGAGGATCTATAGAGGCTTTGATCAGCACTGTGGTAATCAGTGCTATTTATATTGTTTACATCATAGGAACAAGCATGACTTTGCTGCTTGAAAGAATTCGCACAGCTCTATCTGAAAAACAATGTTTTTTTTGGTTTCTTTTTTCCCTTTGTTTGACAGGGCTCACCGTTGACATGGTATGTTTCTGATATAGCAGATTCCATTATGAATAAAATAATTACAGTTACGATTTTAAATGATAAAACATCTTCTGCACTGATTTTTAATCTTAAACGGTTTGTAAGGGGAAGTGAAACACATTTATGCTATACAATAAAATACAATAGCATTTATAACCAAAATAGCTTAAAACAGATTGATGTGCACAGAAGCATCACTGCCCTCTGCTGTCTTTTTCTGATATTATTTACAAGTTAGCTTGTTAGATAGATACATACATCCATAATTTTAACATAATTTATTCTGAAAATGTCTTAATTTATCCTAATATTTTTTTTCCCACAAACTCATAAATCTGTCATTATTTACATTTGTTTATGTGTGTAAAAATTAAAAGGCAGAAAATCAAATACAAGCACAAAACTATTTGCATTTATGTACTTTAGTAAATATAATAATAATAAAGATAATAATTAACTGAAGACATACAGTAGATTTATTATTATTTTATTTCACAAAGATATAACGGGCTATACAGCATGATTTATTTCTGTGTTCTTTAGCTTGTGTGCTTTTGTTTCATTTAAAATGAAGGCATACCAAAAGATAAATAGCCCGTTATTATTTTGTCCAGTTTCATATCATTTTAAATATAAAATAAAACAAACAAGTGAAACAAGCAAGTAAAACTAAAAACAGTAAAAAAAAAAAAAAGTAAGACAAATTTCTGGAAGTCTGCCACTGTACAAACAAACATACATTATGGTGCATTATACAAACTAAAATACAGAGCTAGAAGAGAATTAACTCAAGAATTGCTTCAAAATGTGGAGTCTTCTTCAAACATATAATAAATTTGACCAGCTTGAGTAATTCATATAGTAGCAGCAAACATATTAACAATACCTCATGATTTTGTTACAAACCAGCCTTCATTTCTACTGGGAAAAAGCTTAAGCTGTCAGTTTTAATGAAGCATATTAAATTCAGCATTGATATTCAAAACTTTTTTTCTGAAAAATAATTGAATCCTACAAAATCTAACCAGACATACACAACACAACAGGGAATTACTGTAACTGATTTGAAATCTAAAAAGCACAAAAATCTTTGGTCCATTTGTGAAAAACTCATGGGTTCAGCATAATCTAAAAAAACAAGAAATATTTCATGAGTAAAATCCTTAACATGGGTCAGTATTTCTAAGAAAAACTATTTAAAATGGCTGCTATGCACTGTACAAATGGTTTTCACAGATTAACTAAAATTCACTAAATTAACTGTTTTTATTAAAGTCAAACAAGTTATTTAATATTTCCATATAATCCTGACTATATATTATGGGTTATACCAACAAAAGCAATTTTAAGGGATTAATTTGGGAATAATAATTGCTTAAATTAACAAATACACGTTCATTGCGTGAAAGCACTTCTACTGTAACAAACGAGACTCTCATTTATAATTGTTTCAAAATTTCTAAATTATTAAGACAACTTTTCACAGGTCCATGCAGTGGTCGGTCACTCAGTGTTTTACTCTGAGCTTTAGGCAAGATTTTTACATAAATATTTTTATAGCGTTTTTCTGTTTTGTTACTTGAAATAATGAAGACAGCACTGATGCCTTGATATGACGTAGTTTTGATACAGGAGACTGTATGTTTGAGCAGATGCTCAGTGTCTCTCAGTGTCAGGAGAGCCCTGGCGATCAGAAAAGATGTGAAGCTGGGGATGTTCAATCCCATTGTTGTGGAGATCTTCTTGTTTCTGCAAACCATGAAGTTTAATCACCAGTTCTGTGATGAAGACCTGATGAAGATGAGGAGAAAAGCACGTCAACACAGAATAATCAGACATGATAAAATGTGTCAACAGTATCTGAATGAAAACACAACTTAGAGATAAGACCTGAATATTTTTTTAAAGTATTAACAGTAAAAGTATTAAGTATTATCAATTTCTTCAATTTTGTCAACAGATGGCAGCAGATGATGATGCAGTGTTTGTAGTCCTAAAAGTTTTAGCTGGTTAGCATGGCCCATTTAGCCCCTGCTGGTGGTTGTTGTAACTACATCATCTGGCTTTAGAAAGCATTCAGCAAAAAAAAAAAAAAATTCTGGGTATTATCCCACAACACCCACGTTTTGATAAAGAATTTGGTCTAATCATTAACACTGTTAGTCACTATTTCCTGCAGTGTGACAGTGAGTCACTTTTATATCTACAATAAACTCAAACACTTGGAGGGGGTTATTTAGTTAAAGATAAAACATCAAAGCTATATGCAGAAAAGGACAACACAACTTTGTTTGAAATGAAAGATCATGTTTATTTCCTATTGTTTGATAGAATTATAACATGGATAGCAGAAAGGAGGTAGAGAAAAGGGGGGAGAAAGAGGTAGGTAGACTTACTTCTGTGTTGTTACCGCAGGTATGAAGGATGTCCTACAAGAAATAAAAATCGAGCGATTTATTAAAGAGCGTGACAAATCTTGTCCCAGCTGAAAATGGATTTGAATGGTTTAATGCTGGATTGATTCTTTTATTACAATTAAAGAGAGCTTGCTAGTTAAAGGAATAGTTCATTAAATAATTTGTTCCAAAACCCTATGGATTTCTATCTTATGTGGAAAACAAATAAAGAAACTTAAAAGAAGAAATTGCTCATAAAAGTAGCTCATATGATTCACTATTTGGGTTAACTGTTCCTTTAAATTAGTTAAATATACCACATACTGGTTTCTTCATCAGTAGTTTCAGAAAGCAGATACCTTAAGCTTCTGCATCCTTTCTTCATCACTCTGTAGATCTAGTAGCTCATCAATGTTCACTTCCTCTGGCATATCCTCTTCCTGTGAGGAGAGAAACATTTAAGGCCTCTTCACACCACCATGAAAAACGGTAGGCTGAAAGAAAATGTCATTTCACTCTCTGACAGTAGATGACGCATCTAGAAATCAAGTTACACCGGTACACAAAGCGCTGTGCAACTTTCCGTTTCTGACACCCACTTGTCATGGAAAAGAAAGGAAGTCAAACAGTATTTATAAGATAGTCATTTCTGAGAGCACTGGCAAATTACAGACACACTTAAAATCTAAATATTTTTTGTCTATAATTTTAGAAAAGGTTGTGTCTGCTCAATTGTGCTCCTTCCCGCCAATGGAGTACTGCAAGGATCTATCTTAGGCCCTCTGCTATTTATTACCCCTTGGTAGTATTATTAGAAAATAGTAGAAAGATTTGTTTCCACTGTTATGCTGATGATACTCAACTATATATTTCAACAAGACCAAATGAAATTTCAAAATGATCCAAGCTAACAGAATATGTAAAAGATTGGATGACCAATATTTTTTTGTATTAAATTTGGATAAGAGAGCATTTTCTCATTTGGCTCCTAAACACTGCAGTAGCCTTCCTGATATTATTCAGGGATCAGACAGTAAATCTTTAAATCTAGATTAAAGACATCTCTTTAGCCAAGCGCTCACATAATACATCTAATAACCATGCACTCTACTTTTATCTAATCAAATGCATATTATCATTCCTTGCTTAAAATGTTATGAACAGTAGCTACACTAATTATTCTCTATCTGCTTTTCAGTTTCTGCCACGGGATGGGCATCCCGTTAATCATGATCAACATTTCTGCTTGAATACGTCATTAACTAACTGCATGATTTGTACTATGACCACTGATAAATTGCTCTTAACTGTAGAAACATTCTTTTTCTGTGAAGCTGCTTTGCAACATCATGTATTCTGAAAAACACTGACTATACAAATAAATGTGAATTTAAAAAAGGTCAGTTGAGTTTCCAGATTCTCGATGCATGAGATGCACGAAGCAGAGGTCACTTAAAACCCAGCAGCTTTATATTGGTAAACACTACGAATCTGCATGTTAAAAGTTCCGAAATAAATCCGCTGTGAAATTTGGGTGTAATATTCCTTATGTGAAATTCCCAAATTATGAAGACCGGAAATGCAAGCTCATGTGAAGATGTTTTGCATTTTGCTGCTTTCCAAAGTTCAAGTTTAAATGTGTGTCTAAAAGAAGATCAGTACATCACAGCATGATCTCTTAGATTAAAAGTACACAAACATTAAAGCTACAGGTTTGCGGCACTGCAGGACGGTGAGTGTATATTTGTAAATTTAGGATTTATTATTTGTTATATGTTGATTTTATTTATTTTTTTAAAAAGACACCGGACCCACTTTATATTAAGTGGCCTTAACAACTATGTACTTACATTTAAATTAATAATTTGGTACAATGCACTTATTGTGTACATACATGTTTTTACATTGTACTTATATTTTAAAAACACCTGCATGTAATTACATTTATAATTACACAGTTGACCCATCCCTTACACCTTAACCCACCCTTAAACCTACCCATACCACCAAACCTGTCCCTAATTTTACCCGTATCCCACCTCAATAGCAGCAAAAGTGTTTTGCAATACAATATGAACACAATAAGTACATTGTACTTAATTTTTGATGTAAGTACATAGTAGTTAAGGCCACTTAATATAAAGTGGGGCCAAGACACCATAGAGTATGATGTCATATCACAACCATTTCAGTGGCTGAAGAAATTTAACATGCTCAATGTCTAGTGTAACCGGCTAACCGCCACTCATGGAATTTCACCACACAAAGCTAAATGTGACCACACTTTTAAAATGTATATGGCACTGAATTTTTGCACTAAAAATGTCTAATACATAAAAATGGTCTAATAATAATTATGACAAAATGCTAAAATCGGAGTTCATCATTAATGCATTAATTAATAAATGGTGTGAACAGAGCATTTACAATTAGACTTAATTTATGGCTTAATAAAAGAAACTCACAACTGTTACATACATTGTAAAAGGAAGAGTTGCATTAGATATGCACATTCAGACCTATTCTCACTTGACTGCCCACCACATAAATCAATGAATCCCCTGCTAAGCTGTCTCTAAATGTTAGAAGTCATACTAAATGAGAACAGTGGTGAAATCAGACGGACCAAACAGCCTTACAGAGCTCAAATCAAAGTGTTGTCTCATGCTCCATTCAGCAGCTGTCAATCTAGGCCAGACAGCTGTCACTCAGCACTAATCTATTGTATGGGAATTAACAAGTCCCGCCCTTCCCTTTTATTCAAACCACCTCAAATACACCTCCAGATAAACCAGACTACTTATTATTTAATTAATGGCTTAATTCTGCATTGATTTTAAAATCGTAACTGCTACTAATTTCCTCTAATAGGAAATGGTGTACCTGAAAAATATAATATATTATTTATGGTGCGCACCTCTGTGTTTCAAGAACAATTTCATTTTCACTTCCCTTTCTATTGTGGCTTGGTGCCTTCGAGAATAGGCCAAGGTCAATATTCATGTCCTTCCAGTAAATAATTTACAAAAACAAAATCAGCTTGAAACCTGCCACCCACCAGCAAAGCAGAATGAAAACATCACAGCATATTTTCTTTTAATATATGCCTATCTTATCATTTATTTGATCCCTTGATGACCTCTGTGCTTGATCTTAAATGAATGGTTCACAAAAAAAATGTAAATTTGTCACCATTTACTAACCCTCATGTCGCTCCAAACCTCTATACGTTTCTTTCTTATGTTGAACACAAAAGAAGATATTTTGAAGAATTTTGAAGAGCCAAACAGTTGGTTCCCATTGACTTTCAGTAGGTAAAGAAATATATCGAAGTAGTACTGTTTGATTACTAGTATTCTTCAAAATATCATCTTTTATTTTCAACATAAGAAGGAAACTCATACAAGTTTGGAACAACATGAGGGTACAGTAAATGTTGTTGTAAATGATGACAAAATTATCTATCCCTTGAAGCACAAAGGCTGGGATTTGATACACATTCACGGAAAATCAATTTGGAATGTTTGTAAGAAAAGTAGTAATGTCTGATTAATTAACAAAATGTTCAGAACAGGTTCAGATGATTCATGGAAATGATCAGAATCAAGAGATTTCAGTTGTATGGACCAGTATTATGATACTATGATCAGGTGCTTTTGGATTGTTTTTTGGAAAAGAGTAATCAGTAGAATTCTTTTTTTTTTTTTTTTGTTCCACAAAAGACAAAGTCAGACAACATGAGGGTGAATAAATTAACAACACAATTTTGATTTAAAGGAATAGTTTACCCAAAACTGAAAACTTGCTACCATCCAAACAGAGCTTATTTCTTCATCAGAACAGATTTTGATAAATTTAAACTGTCACTTCTGGAAAAAAATATGAGTCCACAATGCATAATAAATTAATGCTTCCTCTATCCCAAGTTGTCCTCTCACACCAAAATCCACCAACATATTTGTTTAGAACTGCTGTTTTCGCTTGTAAATGGTGCCTGATCTGTGCATATTTCTCTTCTGATTCAGACAGAGAACTTTTTCACTGGAGCAAGCAATATTATGTATAGAGGACACATATTCTAGCGGAAGAAATGGTTTGAAGTTAAAAACGCCTTAATGAATTAGTATATTACAAACACACAGCTTTATATGACATTAATGGACTTGAGTTGTGTGGATTACTTGTGGATTATTGTGATGTTTTTATCAGCTGTTTGGACTCATTCTGATGGCACCCATTCACTGCAGAGGATCCATTGGTGTACAAGCAATGACAAATACAAACTCATCTACATCTTGGATTAGCAAATTTTAATTTTTGGGTGAACTATTCCTTTATGGATGAACTATTGCATTAATTGATTTGTTATCATGAACATACTAAGATACAACTAACTCACAACATATTATAGAATGTTGTGGGATTCAGTCTAACTTAAGTTAACACCAAGTACTGCAACTACGTTAACATGATTACCAAAGCTCCAAATTGCCATCAGTATGGTCAGTATATACATCCAGCAGGTTAAGAGCTGGTCATGCAAGCCAGTGTGTCTCCTGATAAGGTTACGGATAACTACAGGGAACAGGGTTGGCGTGGGAGAACTTTCAAAATCCTGAAACTAACACCACAATTGAAAGGTCAATCAGAGAAAGATCCAAGCTGAAAGCCCTACCAGGGCATCAATGACCTTTCTTTTAACTCCAAATGCCACTGAAATGCTGTGAAACAAACATAACCCTTCACATGCTGAACGTACAGGGCAAACCTTTAGTAACTGAAAGTTTGTGCTTTTGCTTTAGATTCGTTCCTGAGCAGAGAAGCTATGCACCTTCAATAGAAAACTGAAAAGTAGTGTACCAAATATCTTCAGAATTTATGCGTGTAAATATTAATGTAAATTTTGGTTGGTCATGGTTTATTTAATGTTGAACTATCCCTTTATTCAAAATAAACCTAAACAAGCAATAAAATAAGCTAAAACAACAACAAAAAAATCAAGATTTTATTTTACCCCCTCAAGTGTAAGTGTTAGGTATCCGGTCCATGAACTTCCGTCTGCTAGCAATCAGAGGTCACCCTTTCCATTTCATTGACTCTCGCACTACACACTGTTGCATATCACCCCGGACTACATATCCCATCATTCATTACACTGATTGCACACAGCACTGATTGCACAAAGCACTGATTGCACACAGCTGTATCATATCACTCACTCACTATTTAACACTTAGTCTCACTCCTTTCAAACTGCCGAATTTTGTGAAATCGCCGACAAATGCCTGACATCGGAGGCAAATTGGTGCTCGTTCACGCGAGTGACAATCACACAGTGTAAATTATCAAAGACGCGATCTGAGGGAATCGCCGATGCGTCGCCGACACCCGCAAAATATTTGGCATGCTAAATATCTGGAGCTGTCGGCGATTCACAATCACGCTGTGTGCAATGAGTTCTGACTGAAAAACACATCAGCGATGACCTACAGTCAATGAGAGACCAAGATACAGGGCAGAGGGAAGTTCGGGGAGGCATTAAAGACCAGAATATCACTATTTTAATAGATATATGAACAATTATCTCATACAGAAACAAGCACAAACATTTGCTTGACCAGCCACAACATCAGCATAACAGTTACGTTACTGCAAATTTATTTACCTTCAACTCTGTTTGCAGAACACCCAATCCCTGTTCCCTGCATCTCCCTCCTGCATCATCTGTTTTATTTTTCTCTTTGTAGCTGGAAATCAGCTCAGACAATTTGCGGGCTATATACTGTATATATATTTGAATAATTACAGTCTCGCTGGAGAACTCTGACGCACGCGGGTTCTCGCGTTATTTCCTTATCACTTCTCGCATGTGTTTTGTTGTGAAACGTAGTTTGCGGACCAGACAGAGCTGTCGGCGATTCTTCCTATTGTGAAGTCATGCAGTGTGAAACCCCCTGTCGCTGATCCATCGTGCAATGTGAACACAGCAGCAACTGAATGCTATCCCAGATAGTCACGCAGTGTGAAAACAACGGCGATCCGACAAGTTTGAAAATCGTGCAGTGTGAACTCGGCATTAGTTTCCCAGTCCTAGCCTAGTCTTGCCCTGTCTGTTTTCTTGGTTTCTGATCTTTGCCTGTTTTCCTGGATTTATCCCTCTCGTCTCGCCCTTTTGATTTTGTTCGCCGTTCGTTGCCCTACGCTAGCCCTAGGATTATTCTTGTGTCTTGCCCGCCATATACCTGTTCGCCATTGTTCGACCCTGCCTGTGTTTCTGACCTCTTCTGCTTTAAATAAAAGCTTGCACATGGATCCGCACGTCTCGCGTCTTGTCAGCCCCGTAACAGTAAGTTTAGAAAAAACCTATGAGGTAGCCTAATTTTGAAAGTGTGGTGTCTAGTGTAAAATTATAAAATGTTATAACCCAAAGGGCATTTTTTAAAATAATATTTGAAAATATATTTGAAAATATTTTATCTGGGAAGAAATTGTGAGCAAAAATACTTTTGAAAATCTTTAAAACTCTTAATCCTTATATAGTATAAATATATAAAAAATTATACACTATATAAAAAAGTAAAATACATCTGTTAAAATTAATTTTAAAATATAAAATAAATCTGTTGTACATTCAAACTCTTTCATAAAGAGACTTATTTTTGCATGATAAACTGCAAATAATACTGCATTCACTAATCTTACATGCTATAGATAATCTCCGATGGAGCACTGCGCTAGCACTTCAGCGCCTCTCATGTCAGCTTAGTCCAACCAGAGTAAAATGTCAGATCTTTTGTGCATCATCTGCCCTTAGGACTCCATAAACTGTGATGTAACAGTACGCCGATCCACATTAAATGCAAAAGTGCATGTGAGATCAACACGGGCTGACATGGTTTAGTCTAACTAATTACATTACATGCCTTGGACGGAATTATCATTTAGCCACAAGAAAGACCTTTTTCACAAGAAGAAACCATTTAGTTTCTTCAAATATTTGTGCATGCAGAATAAATGATTTAATGCAGCCTTTGTTTACTAGTGACCTCTTTACAAGCTGACCATTTTAGGAACAAGAACTCATCTACAGGTCAACTCTGAAATGTAATATTCTAAATGTGGATCTGTTTTGCTCTTTGGTCCTTGTGATGCTGATATAAGCACTTTGGCTGAATCCATTCAGTTTCTGATCATCATCAGACGTTAATGCATTACCACTTCTCAAACTGAACTGATAATGTACATCAAAACATAAAAAATGCCTTTTATGCATTAAACATGTAACATCCTTTATTGTGAATAACACAATAAATTCCAGCTAATGCTAGCTAGCTAATGCTAAACTTCTCAAGTGGAGTTACATTAAGATCAAATGGTGACCCAACATACCAACCAGTACTTAATGCAGTCTGGGTTTTCTTTTCCTTCCATTTCAAAGTGCACAACCATGTTAGCATGTGCCTAATTTGACTATTTTATACCAAGTGACACATTCATTTGCATCAAAATACCACAGATTATGAGTGAATACATAACCTCTGACATCTACAACAAGATTTATGAGAAGTGGTTTTTCCTTTCCTTTCAAAAGTTGATCAGCCTGTTTATTTAGCTACCCCAACCATGCATGATTACATTTTCACAAAACCTTTTTATGCTATTTTTAGCATTTAGCTTTGTTTTATCCATAACACTATCAGAAAAGACTTATGTAGTACAATTGCTGTTCACTATTACACATTTTTTGGATTTCACATATGTCAAATCTGTAGTGCAAAGTTTTGTGACTACGTTTGGGCCACTGACATGGAATAAAAGATGAACCAGCCTCTGGACTACAAATAAACATGAATCTGTCCACTACGGGACTCGAATCTAGGCTTTTTTATTAAGCTTTGATAGAGCAGAGGACTAATGGTCCCGCTTAATGGGGCTTGTGATGCCCTGTCCGTGGACCAGTTGGTAGCGGGTAGTCGTTTTGCGGGATGGGGGTGGAGGACAGTTGCAGGAGGGCTTTCTTTGTGTGATACAGTGACATATGGGGTCTTCATTTCTACAGCCCCCATCCCCCTTACTCATAAGAAACACCCCATGAGACAAATATACCATCAATCAATCCCAGGACCATAAGAGCAGGACGTAGTTGGGCCTGCTGCCAACAGGAAATGAAGGGGGGGATCTGATTACAACCTCAGTGGGGGTTGTTTCTTTTTTAGCACCAACATCACACCATAAAGATGACAAAAAGATGACTGTTAGGATTCGTCTAGTCATCATGTACTCTTAAAGAACTGGTAAAAGTTGTCACTGGGGTGGTACCCTTTCAAAAGATTATAATACGTAGCATTGAGTTACCAATATGTACACTTCAAGGTATGATTATGCACCCTTTAGGGATAAATAAGGTACAAAGATGTACCTTTTAAAAGGATAGGATCCTAGTGGCAGCTTTTGTACCTTTTTTTCTGAGGTTGTGTGATATTGTGCCATACTAGTGTGTACAATTTACATGGTACTACTTCTTTATGCTACATTATAAAAGTAGTTTTAATGCATTAATTATGCCTTGTATACACATATAATGCATTGTACAATCTCATGAATGTTTGTAAGCACAGTTAATACATTATAACACTTATCAACTCATTGTTACACTTTGAATAATTCAGTTATAATTATTTCAGTTCTCTCTCTCTATATATATATATTTGTATATATAGTTCAGAAACCCATCTGAAATTTTCTTCTAAAATGAGCATCTGTCTCAGGCTCCTACATTTATGTTCAGTTATTACTTAACCTACAAATGAGAGCCTGAGAAAAACGCTCATTTTAGAAGAAGATTTTAGATGAGCGAGAGCATGAGAGAGAGAGAGAGAGAGAGTATAAATACAAAATACTAGCTTGTATAATACACAAACACACACATATATATATATATACACATACACACAAAATGTGCACATGTAGGCTATATAGGCTACATAAACTAAAACTAAAAAAAATATATATAAACCCTATACTATAATAACACATAGTAAAAATTGGTATCAGCTTGTCATTGTTTACACATATATTCATGAAGGACACAAAAGGCTGTCGTTTCGTGGATTTGTGGATTTGACCCAAGAAAAGGTTCACGCCCTTTATGAATAAACTGCGGAATAATCACTGATTAGCACATCAAAAGGGACTCAATCAAACATTATTTCGAAACTTACTTGTGGAATTAAAATCCTTTATCGTATTTTACCATCTTTGCCATCAGACATTTTACATTCCATTCTGAATTCAAATGGTGTGACACCTGCTTCACAATTTGGGACACGTAGACTAGGTGCACATTTCCACGTGGATAGTGATGATTTTAAATCTTCCTCCCACTGATAGAAACTTTATTATTCGATATTATTGCGTCTTACCAATTAATTAATTCCACTGACATATAATCAGCAATCAAGAAGATTTGAATCTTATTTTTATTTATTTTTTTATCAGAAACGCCTTTGCTGCTTCCATGTCATTGGATATTAACAGAACTATTTGAAATTCTTCATACTGAATTTGTATGTCATTTATTAAATTTTATTGTACTCGTGTAATATTATTCTTTGTTACAAGAGGACTCACCCTTCCCAAATACAGCTCGTCAAGTCCACAATCTATCCACTTTTCCACATCCAGGCGCCTCTGGAGTTCCCTTCTGTTATATTTTACGGTGACTCGTGCTTGCCTCTTCTGCACGCTCAGTCCAGCTTCCCGGCTGGTACCACGGTTCGGTGAGTGAATCTTATTGTTATAACGCCTCCCCACCCGATTCGCAGCCATCTCCAGACTGACCCTACGGATGGACACTTGCATACAAATAATTGATCAGGAGTCTGGCGGAGTAGGTGCGCTCCTCCAGCACGAGGGAGCGCTGACACCTCCAGAGCGCGCCGGGCCGCAGGGTCCTAGCGCTGCGATGTTACCGCCTTACCTTCGCTCTCGCTTGGGGTCTGGCGACCACCAGAGGCCCGCAAGAAGGTGCTAATAGTAAGTGCAAAAATAAACATTTGCTGAAAATATTACTTAGAGTCCAAACAACTGATAAAAACATCACAATCATCCAAAGTAACGCCAGTCCATCAATTTGTAAAGTCAAAATGTCACGGAATGCCAGGAGAAACAAGGTAAGATCCAAGTGCAGTTTTATTAAAGTATAAATAAACAGAACAGAACAAAAACGTGGCAAAAGGTAATCCAAAAACACAGGGAACAGATAACACGGTGTAACTCTAGACAACATCAACATCAGATAACAAATACAATACTGCAGCAACGTCAGACAGAGTGAGCATGGTATATATAGATGGGATGATGAGTAAATGGCTAACAGGTGATAATGATCAGAACATACACGACAGGCAAGGGACTATGGGAAATGGAGTTCAAAACATATAACACTGAAACAGGAGAGCGCCCTCAAGTGGCCAGTCCAGGGCACCACAACCAGACACTGTGACATTACCCCCCCTCTACGGAGCAGATACCAGACGCTCCACCAGAAAACATAAAGGTTCAGGAGGGAGGTGGAACTGAGGCGGACCAGGGGGAGGGATGGCGGGCCAGGACCATGCAAAGGAAGGGGGTCAGGGGACAGAGGTAGACCAGGTTATGAGAGCGGAACCGGCAGGGTGGAAAGCCAAGGCGGGGCCGGCAGGACAAACCAGCAGGGCCCCAACCATACAGGAACCCCAGCAGATAGCCAGGACGGAGCCGGAGGTGTGAGCCAGTGAGGCTCCTGCCAAACCAGAACCCAGGCGGGCAACCAGAGCGGAGCCGGAATCCTGTCAGGCAACACTGGTGGGACAGAAAACCCTCTCAGCAACTCAGGGAAAACAAGAGCAGAGAGAGTTTAGTACCAGCCTCAACGGCTGCAACAGGACAAGCCGATTTCTCCGCAACGGTCCCTGTGAGCTCCCGGACTGGAGTGACTTCCTTAATGAGCTCTGAGAGCTCCTGAACTGGAGCAGGCTCTGAAGTGGACTCTGTGAGCTCCCAGACTGGAGTGGGCTCTGGAGTGGGCTGTGTGAGCTCCCGGACTGGAGCGGGCTCTGGAGTGGGCTCTGTGAGCTCCCGGACTGGCCTCAAGTGGCCACTCCAGGGCACCACAACCAGACACTGTGACACAAAAGCTGCATGTTTGTAATAAACAAATCCATCAATAAGGCATTTTAACATTAAACTGTTGCTACTGGCCAAAATACCAGTCCGTAATCAATAATAACGTTTCTTGCAGTGAAGTTCACCCCCAGTTGTTCTCTTACATCAAAACCCAATCACATGTTCAGGACTGTTTTGGACTTTTTTTCACTTGCAATTAAACAGTGTTTCATACGGGCATATTTCTCTCCTGATTTAGGCAGACACTTTTTCACTTGTGAAAGCACTTGTTTCTTTACTAGTCATGGCCTAATGGTTAGGGAGTCTGACTTGTAACATAAAGGTCATGGGTTCGAGTCTCGGTACCAGCAGGGATTGTAGGTGGGAGGAGTGAATATACAGTGCTCTCTTCCAACTTCAATAAGCAAGGCACCGAACCCACAACTGCTCCTGGGCGCTATACAGCAAAAATGGCTGCACACTGCGTGTGTGTGTGTTTGTTCACTAACAACTTCTTTGTGTCTGCACTTGGACTGGTGAGCACAAATTACCATACTTGGCCACACGTCTCCTCCCTTCCTTTCCTTTTCCTTTACAAGACATTAATTGATGGAGTCGTGTGGATTACTTGTGGATTATTATTTTTTAATCAGCTGTTTGAACTCTCATTCTGACGGCACCCATTCACTGCAGAGGATCCATTGGTGAGCAAGTGATGTAATGTTACATTTCTCCAAATCTGTTCTCATGAAGAAACAAACTCACCTATGACCTGAAGGTGAGTACATTTCCAGCTAATTTAAGTGTTTGGGTGAACTATTCCTTTAAACAAACAAAACAATAAGGTTTATATTTGTGTTATATATTCAACTATTATGTACAATAATATATATATATATATATATATATATATATATGTATATAATTTTTTTTTTTTTAATGAAACAAATTACAGCAGGCTATAAGGTAGGCTATGTGCCCACAGTCTGACTAATCCATCATATGTTTATTGAATTGTCTCATTGTTTTGTATAGACAGTCAAAAGAGAGATTTTGTAAAGATAAATGGCTATGAATTTCTAGTATTCTGTGGAAAAGTGATGAATGACGTCTGACATCATTATATTCTGAGATGTTAGATAGGCTACTCTTCCTGTTAAACAACCATCTATCTATTTATTTCTCATAAACTACTTGACACCATCTCTATTAATAATTTTATTGAGGACTATTTATGATAATAATGGCTCCAAAATGGTGTTGGAAGATATTTGCATATGTTTTTAAAGAGAAAATTGCTATTTATTTTAATTTCTCTTAATTTTGATCTAGAGTGAAGATGTATGTTAAGACATCTAAATATATAGTCTAGTATATACTAACATATATATTAAATATATAGTCAGAAATCAAGATAATTTTTAGTCATGTATTAAAAAATAATAATTTTATTGACTTGATTTTATTTGCACAAAAGCAACTCATTGTTTTTAGAAGCAACTATTTTTTAATTCTAAAATGCATGCTTTTTCATGTCATTTCATCTGACATTTTATCTGATATCTGACAATAACTTGGTTAATTTGTCATGTGAATTGTGAAATAACTGTCATTTAGTAGATGCTTAGTAATACATTTACCTAGACCAGTGGTTCTCAAACCTGTCCTGGAGTACCCCCATGCAGCCCTGCACATTTTGTATGTCTCCCTCATCTATCACACCTGATTCAACTCATTAGCTCATTAGTGGAGACTGCAAGACCTGAAGTGGGTGTGTAAGATATAGGGAGACATACAAAATGTGCAGTGCTGGGGGTACTTCATGGAGAGGTTTGATAACCACTGACCTAGACTTTCAGTACAGATGTTTCCCACACACACAGACTGTTGTTGTATCACGGTGATGCCCACTGCTTTTACTGTATACTGACCTCATGAAATTCTTTATCCCCTATATCTAAACCTAATCCTCCACAAACCTCTAGTAGCTTATCTTTATAGTTTCATTAAGACATAATTTGCATGTATATTAAGCTGTTTCCTCACGATGATCAGCTGGTCATAGGCAGTTGATTTTAGTTTTTGCTTCTCTTGAGGGGACATTTAGGTTCCCACAATGTAAGCAAAACCTTACCCCCAAACACAGTCTAAACCAGGGGTGCCCAAACTCGGTCCTGGAGGGCCGGTGTCCTGAAGAGTTTAGCTCCAACCCCAATTAAACACACCTGAACCAGCTAATCAAGCTCTTACAAGGCATACTAGAAACTTGAAGGCAGGTGTGTTGAGGCAAGTTGGAGCTAAGGTTGGTGGTTTCCGTAAGGTGTCGTGGCGGTGGAGCTGCTGTGCGCATCGTGTTTGGAGTCTACGGCGATTGACATAAACTGGTTTGTGACTGGATTAAGATGATTTCTGGGGTAATCGATGAAGATGAAATGGAGTCAGATGACTCGAATTTAATATGTAGTAGGAAAGGACAAGAAAAGAGAAAGAGTGGGTGAAATGAAGGGAGTTAGGTAGATAGCCAAACCAGTAAAAGGGGATTAGAAGGAAACAGCTCAGATGAAGATAATAGGGTTGTACATAAAAAGATTGTAAGAGAGGAATATAAAGTAATTCTTAAATTCAGAAAGGAAGATGAACAGGTTAATCTAAGTCCAATAGCATTGTCTAGAGAGTTGAAGAAAAAGTTAGGAGAAGTGGATACGGCTAAGATTTTGAGAGATGGAAGTCCGTTAGTAATATGTAAAACAGAAGAACAAAAAAACAAAGCACTAAAAATTGATCATATTTGCAAGAAAAAAGTGAATGAAAGGAGGATGTTGGGTGAGAGACGAATGAAACCGGGAGTGATAACAGGCATTCCAATCAAAGAAGATCTAGAAAGGCTCAAACAATGTATTTCTGGAGGTGAAGTGAGTACAATAAAAAGGTTGCAAAAAACAATGAATGGGGAAAGGGTTGATAGTTTATCAATTCTTTTGGAGTTTCAGGATTCAGTGCTTCCAGAAAGAGTCAAAATTGGATATATGAGCTTTGCAGTGCGCCCATATATTCCTCCCTCACTCCGCTGTTATAGATGTCAGAGATATGGACATATAGCAGCGGTGTGCAAAAACAAAGATGCCCCAAGTGTGGAGGTGATCATAGAATTGAAAATTATGAGGGGAGGGGAGGGGGGGTGGAGGCAACATAGGGTAACATACAATGGATGTAATGTAAGGAAGAGAGCTGTGGAAATTGAACCAGTGAAAGTGGTAAACAACAAGTTATGCAGAGGCAGTGAAGAAGGTCCAAGAGCAAAGGAGAAGTGATGATACTGACAAAGATGAGAACATCTCGAGACAAGAGGTTGGTCAAGCAGTGGAAAGCAGCACAAAACTGACAGTAGATAGGTTGATTTTGTTCATTGCTTATGTAATTA
Source organism: Sinocyclocheilus grahami (assembly GCF_001515645.1). Classification (NCBI taxonomy): domain Eukaryota; kingdom Metazoa; phylum Chordata; class Actinopteri; order Cypriniformes; family Cyprinidae; genus Sinocyclocheilus; species Sinocyclocheilus grahami. The sequence continues at coordinate 1,619,047 of NW_015505258.1, read as the reverse complement.
ATTGTACGGACCAAGTCAGACACAAAACAGAGAAAATTAAAATAATTGTGAAGGGAGCTGAGAATTTTTTGGGTATAAACACCATCTTGGGAAAATATCAATAAAAGGTTTAGAGAAACGACTATAGGGAGTGATCATTATCCTATAGTGATTAAAGTAACTATGTATAGAAGAATGTAATACAATAGACAAATGGTTTTTTGAAAATGCAGATTGGGAGGCATTTAGGAGTATTAGTGAGCAAGAAATGGAAAAAATTGAAGTTAAAGAAGAGGTTGATAAGGTTAATAATGATATTTGTAATGCTATATTGTTAGCAGCAAGTCGGACTATTCCAAAGAAGGGAGGTCAGAAAAAAAAGATTGTACCATGGTGGACAAAAGAATGTGATCAAGCAATTAAATCTTGAAATAAAGCTTTTAAAATGTTAAAAAATAATCATAGTTTTCAGAATTTTATTTAATATAAAAGGAAGCAAGCAAATGTAAGGAGAATCATCAAATATACAAAAAAAGAGTTTTGGAGGAAGTTTTGTAACACAGTGGGAAGGGAAACCGAAATAGGTCAAGTATGGGGAATGATAAAAAGAATGAATGGGATAAAAAGAGAGTTTGGGTATCCAATTTTAAGGGATGGAGATACAACAGCTGTAAAAGATGAAGAGAAAGCAGAAATGTTGGCGAAAAATTGTTAAAATACATAAATCAGACAATATTATTGAGGAGGGAAAAAGAGGAAGGGAAAGGACATTGGAGCAGTATAAAGAGATAATACAGTGTGAGGAATACAATAATGATCAACTAAATATGACATTTACGAAGTCCGAGTTAAATCGATCTCTTAGGAAAAACCAGGAAATCAGCTTCAGGTATGGATCAGATTTGCTATTTAATAAGTAATCTCAGTGAATTATCCAAGGATGTTTTATTAAAAATGTACAATAAAATTTGAGAGGAAGGAACATTACCACAAAGTTGGAAGGAGGCGGTGATAGTTCCAATACGTAAACCTGCAAGATAGTACAAATCCAGGAAATTATAGACTTATTGACATCTAATATTGGTAAGATAACGGAAAAAATGGTGAATGAAAGGTTAATGTATCATGTGGAAAATTATAAATTTGTATCCAAATATCAGAGTGGTTGTAGGAGAGGGAGAAATACAATGGATCCGGCTGTGTGTTTGGAACACGAAATAAGAAAAGCATAAATAAATAGAGAGAGTGTAGTGGCTGTCTTCTTTGACATAGAGAAAACATACGACATGATGTGGAGAGAAGGGATGTTAATCAAATTATGGAAGTTAGGTATCAAAGGTCAAATGTATAGATGGATCAAGGATTTTTTTATCAGGAAGAGCAATAAAAGTGAAAATAGGAAATAGTTATTCAGAAAAGTTTGTGATCGAAAATGGAACTCCACAAGGAAGTATAGTGAGCCCTTTATTGTTTTCCATAATGATAAATGATGTATTTGGATAATGGGCTGGGGTTTTTGCTCTTTGCTGATGATGGGGCAACCTGGAAAAGGGGAAGGAATATTGACTTTATTGTTAAAAAAATTACAGGAGGCTATTGCAATAGTTGAAGTATGGTCATATAAATGGGGTTTTAAATTCTCAGTTGACAAAACAAAGACAATGTTTTTTACAAGGAAAAAAATGGGAAGTGAGGTAAAACTAATCAAGAACTGGAAAGAGTGAAACATTTTAAGTTTTTAGGGATATGGTTTGATGAAAGAGTTACATGGGCAGTGCATATTCAGAATATAGTGAACAAATGTAAGAAAATAATAAATACAATGAGGAGTTTAGTTGGAAGTGAATGGGGGCCAGATAGGATGGCATTAAAGGCCATGTATAGAGAGGAGGAAAATTTTAAAGTTTTGGATGGACAGTGATACAGAAAGCAACAGAACTTGAAGTTAATCAGTTAAATGTTAGTCCAACTGTACCGCTACCTGTAATAAAACCTTGGTTACTTTCAGATGCTACAGTAGATTTTACATTGTTAGAACAGAAAAATAAGGGTAAGGAATGTAATTTATATAATGTGCAGACATATATTAACGAGTACTACAGCTATGTTCAGATCTACACAGATGCATCAAAGAGTTTAGACAATAAGTTAGTAGAAGTAGCGTTTACTGTTCCAGAACTTCATTTATCAGTAAGGAAAATGATCGGTGAGGAGTTATCGGTTTATACAGGGGAAATGATTGCACTATTATTAGCAATGCAGTGGATGGAAGAGATAAGTCAAATCAATTATTTGTTCAGATTCATGTTCATCATTGGCTAGTTTACAGTACAGTCACTCGGAAAGTAGACCAGACATTTTAATGGAAATAATGCAAACGTTATATAGAATTCAAATGATGGGGATTACAGTGGTATTTGTATGGGTGCCGGCGCATATTGGTATCCAAGGAAACGAAACCGTAGATAAAGAAGCAGTTCAAAAACAACGACATTACCGTAATTGTTAATCTAAGTAAGAATGAAATCAAGAGTATTATTAAGAAAAGACTGAAGGAAAGGTGGCAAAAACAATGGGATAAGGAGAAAAAAGGTTGGTGGTTTTACAGAATTCAAAGGAAAGTGGGAGAGATGAGAAGTGCAGAGAAAGACAGGAGAGATGAGATGTGGACACAAGATTAAATATTACACTTTTTTTCAAATGGGTAAACATGATACGGGAAGGTGTGAATTTTGTGGACCAGAAGAAACCGTGGAACATGTTATATTGTACTGTCAGAAATATGAGACTGAAAGAAGGATTCGAGTGCAAAATTTAGAAAAAATAAAAATGCAATTTACACAGACATATTTTACAAAATAACTCAAGGAATGAATGCTATGGTTTTATTTTTCAGTTCCTTAAAATAACTAATTTGTGGGAGAGAATTAAAAAAAATAAAGGGGGAAGTAAGTCACTTTTTTTTTTTTTTGATCCACACTCCATACCAGTTGGTGGCGGAAATACATCATTTTGTTGTTTGTCAACCGCCAATAAAACTTCAAGAAGAAGTTGGAGCTAAACTCTGCAGGACACAGGCCCTCCAGGACCGAGC
>NW_015505258.1:1448052-1615070 GCF_001515645.1 Sinocyclocheilus grahami | reverse complement strand
ATTGGCCTGCAAACTTGCCTGACCTGAACCCCATAGAGAATCTTTGGGGTATTGTCAAGAGGAAGATGAGAGACACCAGACCCAACAATGCAGATGACCTGAAGGCCGCTATCAAAGCAACCTGGGCTTCCATTACACCTGAGCAGTGCCACAGGCTGATTGTCTCCATGCCACGCCGCACTGATGCAGTAATTCATGCAAAAGGAGGCCCAACCAAGTATTGAGTACATGTACAGTAAATGAACATACTTTCCAGAAGGCCAACAATTCACTAAAAAAATTTTTTTTTATTGGTCTTATGAAGTATTCTAATTTGTTGAGATAGTGAATTGGTGGGTTTTTGTGAAATGTGAGCCAAAATCATCACAATTAAAAGAACCAAAGACTTAAACTACTTCAGTCTGTGTGCATTGAATTTATTTAATACACAAGTTTCACAATTTGAGTTGAATTACTGAAATAAATGAACTTTTCCACGACATTCTAATTTATTGAGATGCACCTGTATATTAAGACTATTCCTTGTCTTCTGTCTTATCAGATCACTGCCGTCTCCCAAGTGTGGTGGGAATTTGCCGCGCTGCCTTCCCACGATTTTATTATGATGTCACAAATCAGACCTGCAAGCAGTTCATCTATGGCGGCTGTGGAGGCAACGATAACAACTTTAACTCCCAGGAGGAATGTGAGGCTTCCTGTAGTGGGGTCACAGGTAAATACCAGACTATATTTAGTGAGTGTTAACATTTCAGTTTTATGCAAACCTTTATTATGTAATAGGTTCATTGACCCTAATCCCAAATGCAATGGTGATGGATATACTTTGAGATATTGACCTACTGATCTGTTTTTATAGCAATAGTTCAAAAGTTTGGGGTTGGTAGGGTTTATTTAATGATTGTGAGGTTTCCTACGCTCACCAAGGCTGCATTTATTTGATTAAAAATACAATTAAAAAAAGCAATATTGTGAAATATTATTACAATGTAAAATACTGGATTTCTATTTGAATATATTTTAAAATTTAATTTATTCCTTTTAATACAAAGCTGAATTTTCAGCATCATTACTCCAGTCTTCAGTGGCACATGATCCTTCAGAAATCATTCTAATTTGCTGCTCAAGAAACGTTTATTATTATCAATGTTGAAAACAGTTGTGCTTATTAATATTTTTGTGCAAACCGTGATTGGTTATTTCCAGGATTCTTTGATGAATAGAAAGTTGATTTGAAATGGGAAACCTTTACTGTTGAACTTTTGATCAATTTAATGTCCTTTCTTTTCTTTTCTTTATTATGTAATAGGTTCATTGACCCTAATCCCAAATGCAATGGTGATGGATATACTTTGAGATATTGACCTACTGATCTGTTTTTATAGCAATAGTTCAAAAGTTTGGGGTTGGTAGGGTTTATTTAATGATTGTGAGGTTTCCTACGCTCACCAAGGCTGCATTTATTTGATTAAAAATACAATAAAAAAAGCAATATTGTGAAATATTATTACAATGTAAAATACTGGATTTCTATTTGAATATATTTTAAAATGTAATTTATTCCTTTTAATACAAAGCTGAATTTTCAGCATCATTACTCCAGTCTTCAGTGGCACATGATCCTTCAGAAATCATTCTAATTTGCTGCTCAAGAAACGTTTATTATTATCAATGTTGAAAACAGTTGTGCTTATTAATATTTTTGTGCAAACCGTGATTGGTTATTTCCAGGATTCTTTGATGAATAGAAAGTTGATTTGAAATGGGAAACCTTTACTGTTGAACTTTTGATCAATTTAATGTCCTTTCTTTTCTTTTAATTAATTTACTTGATATTTACTGATTTGGACCTCCTGCTTTAGAGCTACGCTTTTGTGTCAAGCCCTTTTCATTGTTTGGCCATCACAGCGGAGTCGTCTGTACATGTGAAGTGAGTCTACTGAAGTGCAGTGACAAAAACAGGGCATTAGATGACTGACAAAAGGAATCTTCTGTAAGGTGTGGTATTAAGTTGAGTAATTTTATTAGATTTGTTGCAGCACACAGCTGATGATTTGTATAATATGACTCAAAGGATCGTCATACTTTACTTTCATGATTGGAGCACTATATTTATGCACCACACAGTGTGTCAGCACAGCAGCCTTGTTAGGATGTAGTATGCAAGAAATGTGGCAAAATAAAGGCAAATCAAACATCCTGGATTTGAGGCCAGCTGCCATTTGCATCTTAGTTAATGCTTTCATTGGGCATGCAGAGGAAATGCAGATAAATGTAGTGTACTAAAAGAAAAACATTGTTTTATTGAGGATTTTGGGTTTAAATCTCAAAGCACATGCATACTGGTATTGTGAGGCCCATTGCAATCACTGTAAAAGTCACTTGGAAAGGTTTTTAGAGCATATCAGTCTATGATCTGACATGTCTGTGATGATGAAAACAGAGGTTTAGAGAAAGAGACCAAAATATGAGCTTTGGAAAACCATACAACTTTTATTACAGCCTTTCTCCAGTGAAAGTGGGCACAAATCCAGTACCCACATTGTAGTTCGTGGTTGGCTGTGTGCTCAGTATGGTCAGTGTGTTGGTTCACATCCTGCTATATTTGAATGGTGTCGAGTTGATTTCCACTTAGAGTTCGTTCGTAGTAGAGTTCAGCCAGGTAACTTGACATGCGGCCTGTTTTATTACATTACTCTCAGCAAATTCTCAAAGCTAAGCGTATAGTTGTTTTAATTGTATGGGCTGAAATCAAAACTACTTCAGTCAAAGTCAATTAGGTCTTCTTTTCTACAGCTTGGACAACTTCAGTGAGTTTCAGTGGGTTTATGCTGAATGTCTTAACAAATTGGTTTCAACTTACTCTGGGTTGTTGAATAACCGGTTTGGTGACCTCTATACAGATGGATTACCTGTCCTCGACAAAGGCATGACAAACACATTAGCTGTCACTCTTTTTCTTTTACCTCTTTCCTCTTAAGCATTGCATTTAAACATGTGATAGATTTAGACTGAGAAGGAAAGAGGAAAGGGATTTTCAGTTTTCTTTAAGGAGTCATTGTGCTTTGTTCCTGCTGTATCCGAATGACCCTTTGTGATCCGTGGAATTACCAGTTTTATGAGATGAGATGATGTTTAATTGGAAAAAGATGCCATCTGCTTCCAATAGAAACGCTTCGGCAAAATCCTATCATTGTCATCAGGAAATCATACGAAGGATTTTATTTACAACACTCCGGACTGTTTTGTGTTATGCAACGTAATTGTGTGTGTGCCGGTGTGTTTGTGTGAGGGTGTGTTACAAATTGTGCAACCGTGTCCATGAGACTTGCACTAAAAAATTTTTTTTTTATAGAACATTCCTGTTCATTTTCCTTAGAAAAGAAAAGTTTAGTTTGGTATTTTCTTACTGAATTACTGACCCCAGATTTTGAATGGTAGTGTAAGATAAGTAAAAAAAAATTTTAAAGTCATTAATACTTTTATTGCATTCAACTGATCAAAAGTGACATGACTTCTGAGCTTTCTATTCTTCAAATAATTCCTGAAAAAAAGTATTATCAATTCCACACACACACGAAAACTATTAAGCAGCACAACTATTTTTAACATTGATAACAAGAAATGTTTCTTAGGCACCAAATTAGAATATTAAAATGATTTAAAAGGATCATGTGACACTGAAGACTGGAGTAATGACTGGTGAAAATGTAATATAATATATTAAATAAAGTATATTGTAGTAATATTTCATAATTACTGTTTGTACTGTATTTCTTATCAAATAAATGTAGGCTTGGTTTTAAAACATTTAAAAACAAACACAAGGAGTACCAACTTTGAAATGGTAGTGTATGTCTCTTGTTCAGAAATATATAGTTGTATACACACACAGTTTAGTCATTTAAAGTGTCTCTGCTCTCTTCAGTTGCTGTGCCCGAGGATTCTCATTCCGTCTCTCAGCGCAGCAGAATGTCTCAACCTGAAAACAACATTGGTAATCAAATCTGTCTGTTATCAAGATGTCCCAGTGAGACCGGTTATGGCTCAGCTGAAGAGTGATGCTTAACTGACTGAATATTTTGTAAATAGTAAATCATCAGAGCTCTCAACAATCATGCTCAACTAATAATATTGAATAAAATGATCAAATTGGCACTGCTCAATTCTGATAATTGGTAATAATAAGAAATGTTTCTTGAGCAAATCAGCATATTAGAATGATTTCTGAAGAACCATGTGACGCTGAAAACTGAAGTAAGTATTAAAAGTTTGTCTAGGGGTCCAGGACACGTTTACATGGTCGTCTTGAACTAAGCATACTAAGCTTTTACACCGGAGATTGTATTGACATCTTACACTTAAGTATTTTGTCTTTAGTAGTATCCATTTGACCAGGTTCTTGTGACCGATAACAAACAATATTCTGTATCTCTCTCTCCTCAGATGTTGAACCTCTTCCTGAAATGACATCAGAGGAATTCAAGGGTATTTTAGCATTATTTTTCTACTATTTAAATTAAATAGGTTTAACTGGTTTTACATTGTCCACAACTTTAAGCAGAGTACAGTTATACACTATTGGTTCTAATGGCTTCTTCCCATCGTGTCAGCAAAGTGTCTGGCTCCCGCACAGACCGGACTCTGCAGAGCCTCTATTAGACGCTATTACTACAACGATGGCATTTGTCAACCGTTCACCTTTGGAGGCTGTGGTGGAAACGAGAATAATTATAAAACTGAAGAATCATGCATGACCACCTGCACAGGTACTATTGTGTGACCGTTCATTTCCAGATTGCTATAAATCATTATGTAATGATAACTCTGTGTGCTTGCATCGCAGTGAAGGTCATTCCCAGCAGCACGAAGGACCCTGTCGATCCCAATTCTCCTAAGAGCTTTGAAGGTAAAAGGCTAAGAATCTGTGTCAGATTCTATATCAGCTGTTACGAATTTCTGTATTTCAAACATTGCCAGTAATGGAATAGTGTAATGTTTATACAAAATAACCAAAATTTCTTTATCCTGTAACTTAATACAGAAACCTGTGCTGCGCCATCCGACTCTGGCCCGTGCCGTGCAGCCTTCCAGAAGTTTTACTATGAGCCCAGCACTCAGTCTTGTAAGCGCTTCATCTATGGAGGCTGCCAGGGAAACCTAAACCGCTACAGCAGTGAGGAAGAGTGCATGGCAACTTGCTCCGGGAAAGACGGTAAGAGGACAACAGGAATTCTCCTTCCGGTTTTAAGTATGTGTCTTTGTTTTGCTGGTAGCTTATGTTGTTGTATGTCTTTTTCTATAGGCCGTTTTGATGGACGTACACGTAGCCGCTGGACTCCAGGTAAGGCATTGTTAAATACATATGTTTTTTTACTCATTTTCGACATGAGAATACCCAAGGAAGCTGACATGGTGTTAAAGCACCAAACAAACATCCAACCAGTTATAAAATGGATTTTAAGTTCTTTTAATTTATATACCCACACTTGTTTCCAAAAGTTCAAAAGTTTGGGGTCAGTTAAAATTTGTTAAAGAAATTAGCATAGCAAGAACACATTAAACTGATCAAAAGTGATCGTAAAGATATTTATTTACAAATGATTTTTATTTTAAATAAATGCCGTTCTTTTGAACTTTTTATTCATCAAAGAATCCAGAAAATAAATGCATCATGTTTTGCACAAAAATATTAAGCCGCTCAACTGTTTTCAACACTGATAATAATAATAAGAAATGTTTCTTGAGCAGCTGATTTCCGAAAGATCATGTGACAGTATTACTGTTTTTACTGTATTTTTGATCAAATAAATGCAGCCTTGGTGAGACTTTTATTACAAAATTGAACATGTCTTGTGTCTCTCACTCGCAGCCTTCTTCCTAGTGGCCACCCTGGCCATCATGTCTGCCCTACTTCTGGTAGGTTTGATCCTGATCGCAGTGCGCAGAAACTCCCAAACGAGTCTCTTCATATTGGACGATAAGGAGGAGTTACTGCCTACAGAGGAGCAGGTGTCCTATGAGAAGCTGCCCAAAGAAGTTTAGTGTCTGGTACGAAGATCCATCTCATGACACTCCAACATTGAGCTGAATTAAAACTACTAAGTTACATTAAAGTTCCAAGTTAAGAATAAAGTTTTTGTTTCATTATTGTTTAAATGAGATATTCTACACCATTTTTTAACTGTAAAAGTGGGATATGTTGCACTATGATTTGGTGAGTTGGTTGAAATACTCCTATTACCTTCTTTGTCATCTGTCACTTTTTATGGTTATAATCCTACATAGAGGTAAATCAGCTTTCAGGGATGTATTTATTGTCGCAAGCAACAATAACGTCACTTGTATGTATACATTTATAAATTAGAATTGATTTTTAAAGGCTTATAACACTCATGGCACATTTTTAGTGAGAATGATTCGATGTCATCAACATTGAGCTGAATTAAAACTACTAAGTTACATTAAAGTTCCAAGTTAAGAATAAAGTTTTTGTTTCATTATTGTTTAAATGAGATATTCTACACCATTTTTTAACTGTAAAAGTGGGATATGTTGCACTATGATTTGGTGAGTTGGTTGAAATACTCCTATTACCTTCTTTGTCATCTGTCACTTTTTATGGTTATAATCCTACATAGAGGTAAATCAGCTTTCAGGGATGTATTTATTGTCGCAAGCAACAATAACGTCACTTGTATGTATACATTTATAAATTAGAATTGATTGAATTGATTTTTAAAGGCTTATAACACTCATGGCACATTTTTAGTGAGAATGATTCGATGTCATTAATAAGACGTTAAGTCATTAAATCATTGCTACAATCCATAGCCTTGTTCTTTGATTGTAAGCATATAAAAATGCAGTAGATATGAGAAAATACAATATACCATAACAGAAAATGTTTTATATGAACCTATATTATCCTGTAGTATGGATAGACTTTTGATGACTCTTTGCCCACTAATGAATGTCCTGTAACTGTGACCTATAACTGTTTAATTCATATCAGCCTATACTTTTTTTTTTTTTTTTAAAAAGCATTGTTATTTTGAAATCTTCAAGAATAAAGGAAATTTATTCAGTTCGGTTTCTTTCCAAGTACTGATTTGTTGATGTGTAAGCTTGCCAAGAAGCACTAGGGCAGATCGGTGCTAGTCACACGAGGAAGTTGTCAGTATATTTATTTAGATCCAACATTGCCTGTTGGTTTCAAACACCATCTTTGTCAGAAAGTAGGATCATTTTGGGTTTAACCCTTCAAGCTAAAATTCCAGTGTCATTATAGCTCTTGGGTATCTAAGTGAACACATTTAAACCATTAGAGCAAGAGTTAACTATATAATGAAGGTAGATTATATCCAGACGGTCACGACCAAGGGATTTTTCATGAATGTCAGGGGCAGGTTGTCATGTGTGTTATATGTTGTAATGTATTACATGTTTTTTGCATGTTACCTTTTCCGTCTCATCTGTTTCCTGAATTTTATTTTTTTTAGTTAAAATATTAAATGAATCATTTCTGAAGCATCATACTGAAAATTTGGCTTTGTTATCACAATAAATAATATTTTAAAATGTATTAAAATGGAAAACGGTCATTTTAAATGATATTTCTCATAGATTTGCTGGGCAATAACCGTGTGAATGTTAATGAAATTTAAAACTTTTAAAATATGTTCCTAATCAGAAATGGACTTTCAATAAATCAATTTTTTGAAAGTCTATTTCTGATTAGGTAAATATTTTAGGTACTGTTAGAACAAAAAATAGCCCTTAGTTGTCATTCAAATTCACATCTGAATAGCCACTAGGGGGCGATGGTGGATTTGATGGTGGCACAAGTTTTTACGAATACAAGGAAATGCAAAGTTAGTTCTCTATTATTTTGGTTTTGTTTTAATTAATATCACATGTACCACACTCCAATAATGAAAGTGTGTTTTAGATTCTCAAGTCTTTTACTCTGAATGAAAACTGTAAATAAAGAGTCACAGACATGAGACACTTGTGAGAAAAGGAATAAAACCCCCTTAGTATCTAGTAAAACAAAATATGTTTTAAAAATCCATTTTTAACTAAGAATGTGTTTAAATTACCGTTCTATCATGTTTCTAAACAGTTGTTGCTGTATGGGGTAAGGGCACAGTGAACCCCATTTATAATTTGTTAAGAGCAAGTCTCACACACCGAGCAGCATTTGGAATGTAGGTTCTGTCTTTGTCTCAGTAAGCGTAGAGCTCTGAAATTAGGTCATAAAGACCGAGCGATTAGCTCATTGCCCAGTCATGTAAAATCACCCCCTCCACTCACACAGAACAGGCAAAAAAGGAAGGCAGGAGAGCATTACAAAAAGTTTGCCTAACATGGCCAGCTTACTACAAAGTCTTTGTGTGGAGCATTACAAGTTTACCAGGAACAAACTGACTAGGCACACTGAAACACATTCACAGTGAAAGAAATAACTCAAAAGGTCTTCATGGAGGTGTTTTAGAAAACCTAAGAAAGTGGTAGGAATGAGGGGGTCGTGGCTCACACTTAGATCATGAAAGTGCAGTGTGGGAAACGCAGCATGTTTACAGAGCCCCATCCGTCTACTGCGGGGCTCCAGGATGTTGTAAGGGCCCTTTGTGTTTGAGTGTGTATCTGAGCCTTGGCCTATGTAACCCCTGCATGTTGTCAGTGCCCGTGGTCATCTGGTTTCTATCCTGCGTAAGTGTAATTGTGCTTATTTAGTGTGACACCCCTCCTTTCTCCTCCACTCCCTCCTCACCTATCATCACACCAGCTGCCCGACTAACTGCAGCGATGCTCGGCATTCCATGAATGTGAGAGCGCCAAGCCTCCAAATGCACCCAAACACACAATCATCTTGAGTCAAGTTATTGAGTTTTGAAAAGACATTTCTAAACAGATTGCAAAATCTGTCAAACTTTTGTCCGCAAGGAAATGTTAAAAGGTGGAGGGACGTTTTTATCCTAGAGAGCATCTGATTGTGTAACCAACAGAAGAGCAATACAACAACACATCATGAAGAAGAACACAAACTTCAAAGCTGCTAGTTTGAAAATATATCATCTACTCATCTTTCCCGTCAAACCAGGAGCTTTAAAGTTTGTGTTCTTCTTCATGCTGTGTTGTATTGCTCTTCTGTTGTTCACAAGTCTTCAAGTGATACAAATTCGCAGGTCAAAGTTCACAAAACTTGAACTTTGGAATGCAGCGAAATTCTAATGCCCTCAAGTTTCCATTCTCCCACATTTGCATGTGATTTATTTTCTTAAATTGGATCATGGAACTTCGACCTCTCTATTGCCATCTGTGTTTTAAACATAAAATTACATGTTTTTTTTTATTTTGGCACAAAGTGTATATACTGTATATATAAATAACAAATCTTTTTAGTTGACGTATAAAAGCAGTTATCTGGTTTTCTCACCTGTGGTGAGTTAGTTGTTCGAATGTGTTGTTTACCCTAGTAAAACTCACAAGCCCTTTCACCGCTGCATCAGTTCCTCCACTGCAGCCCTCTGCACCTCTGAGGCCTGTCACCACGTCTCTAGTGCCTGACAACAGACTACACTGAAAAACACCAGAAGACCAACACAAACCACATCTGACTCAAAACAGAGGTAGAGAGAGAATGACACAGGAGAAAGACACTGAGAAGACATGTCATGGATCTGGAAAGACGGGGTTAAGATAAATGACATAGGAGAAGAAGAAAGAGTGCAGTGAGAAAGCCACTGCTGATGATGTCATGGCTTTGGCTCTCTAGAGCGTGGAGAGGGCCGGGCCTGAGTGCAGTGCTGGGGGGTGGGGGCCGTGGATTGGGTCCTGGCGGAAAGGGGGACTGTAATTTGAGTGACCCCCATCTCAAATTGAAAGCAGTTGTGAATTCTCTCGAGGGTAAAGTTTAACAATCCAGACTCAGTTCATGGTTCCCACGACACAGTCCGACCTCCCTCCTCACTCCATCCCGATGTCCATTCTTTCTCTCGTTCCTTTCTAAAGTCACTAGTCTCCGTGCCTATAAATGGGAAGTCTGGTGGCAGTTTCGAGGAACGGTCTGCACTGAAAAAGGCAATAAGGACTCACGGCATCCATGCTTATTAAAAGAAATCTGGAGATTATAAAATGCCTCTGAAATGGAAAATAGTTGAGGCAGATAATTTAAGAGACGGTTGGGTGGCTAGACCGCACCCACCTTGTTTTTCTTCTACTTTATTTATCATTCTATGGTAGTCTTTATATTTCTTAGGAAGACAAACGCCTTTCTATTTCAGCATCTGGGTCAACAATATGGCACTTATTTATTTTTTGTCGCGATTTAATCATTTAACCAAATGTACCTTAAAAATGCAATTCTCATGCAACGATTTAAATGTTTTTGATTTATGAATTTAAATTTATGTTGATATTTCTCAAGGGACATAAAGTCAAATGTCCTGAAATCATAATAATGGAAAAAAAGCCTAATTAAGAGAAGGAAATTAGTCAAGTCAAGTGAGCTTGTCATTCCACCAGATATGGAGACATACAATGGAATAAAATGTTGTGCCTCACAGGACCACGGTGCTACACATGTTAACATGAACAAATGTGGGCATACATACATAAGACATGAAGGTATCTAAACATATAACCTATATAGATCTACACATACATAGCCTATATAAACAGTAAAAAAAACTATATAAACCTACACATAGGTTTGTGCTTAATGCTTTACATAAGTACTTTAGATGAACCTAAATGCTTTACTTAAGTACTTTAGATAAAACTTAGACATACTTGGATTTACATGGTACAAACATAGTGCTGTGGTACATATTAGAATGCAATAGACATTCAGGGCAAAAACACTGCAAACAGGGAGAGTGCAAGATTAAAGAGAAAACATTTTTTTAAGTGTCCATGCAGTGCATATATATATAATTTTTCTAAAGAAACACTGCCAAACAGCGACACCAGCAGGTAAAGTTACAGTGGGAGTCAGTGACTCTCTTGCCTCCCCCGAGCCCATTGAGTTTTAATAGACACCCTGAAGCATGCGGTGGGTTTAGTGGGGGGTAATTGAGAATGAATGGGGAAAAGTCACGTGAGAGATGGCAATGCCTCCATCGCGATATGATTGAATATGACTGGTTATGATGGGCTGTGATTGATTCATGCGATAAATCCCACCTCTTGTGTTTGTGTGCACTCTGTGTTCGCGAATCAGTCTGTCTGAATGAACAATATAATGGCGTTAATGGGAAGGCTAATTAAACAAAGTAAGTAAACAACTCACACACTTAGATATAATCACTTTGTAACGTCAAAGACTTGGAATGGCCTGAAAACATGATCTGTGGGAGTTTTTAGTGATTAATCAGCTTGGTTAAATTTAAAGTATAATCTCCGTGTCTATGACCAGTATTAATGGAACTTTGATGACTGATGATAAAAAAAAAATCAAAAATAGTTCATTATTAAAATAATATCTAAACATAAGTCCACAAATAAAATATATTGTTTAAATTGTTACTGCCTTAAGTTATTATTTTGGAATAAATGTAAAATGCTTAAAAACACTTGATGATATTCATACTTGGCTTTGATAAATAGAATATTGATTACATTGTTAATGTAAAAATATAAAATAGAATTGAATTGTTTTTTTTCTCTTTTTCTGATAAGTAATGTTTATAAATATATAAATCTTTATATAATTATATATCAAAGTCAGAAAATAAATCGATATCAACGATATTGATCAATATCAATGAAATAAGTCTCTTAAAATATCAGATACAGCGCAGTTGCACTATGGGCGTCCCGAGTTCGAACCCCAATTCTTGGACCTTTCCCGATCCACCCCTCTCCCACTTTGCTTCCTTTCATTACACTATTCTAAAGGCAAAACACCAAAAATAAATCTTTAAAAAAATCCCACACACACTTTTTACTTTTGAAAATATATTTAAAAATTGTTTTGAAATTAAAACTCACAAATCATGGTGTGAGTCAAATATGTATAACCTTTTACTTAAAGGTTGCGCCACATGATATTTTGAGAGTCATTAAATTTGAACTTTTCTTAAAAATGGCATAAATGTTTTTCAAAACCATAAGAAATGTGTTTTTAAACTATACTAAACTAGATTTTCTGTAAGGGGTGCAGATGTGGTGGTGTTTTAGCTCCGAGGTTCACAACGCAAGTCTGATAAGAGAAATTAGAGGTCTAATGTCATTTGAGTTTCCCAATCCGTCCACCCGCTTATTATGAATGTTGTTGTTTCAGCAAAGTGCTGGCAAGCTTAAATCATCCAATCAATTACGTTCTTGATTAACCGAGACAGTCTGGGCTACAGCACACCTGACCCATGCAAGAGAAGAGGATTTATTTGGAAAACACTGGCATATCATCTAATCGATGCCTGAAGATTCTCCTTTTGGAAAACGATGATGTTGTTGTAGGTAAAAATATGGCATTCAACCATAATTTCTATAATCTTTTTGGCAGTACAACTGATTGCTGAATGTAAGCCTTGCCCAAGTAAACACAACCGCACACGGAACTGATGGGAGCCTCAGCATTGTCTCAGATGACACATTGCCAGCATAAAACTAACTGTTGGCTAAATGCTTCCAGACTGCAGCTGTAAGGTTTTTTCTCGGTTGTTTCTATTGTTACGATCTCAGTCCAAAATACCAGTTAGGTAAAATGTGTGCGGTAGCCTTTATGACGGCCAAGTATGTGTGTGGCAGACTTTATAAGCAATGAATCGTATTTACGGTTCAATAAGAATTACAGGCTTGTTCCATACAAAAATGAGTGATCTTATGCAGAAGGGAGAGGCTTCGGTTTGATGTCAGACATGAGGAAAGTTGTTTAAGGTCATCAGTTTGAGTCTGAACCTCACTTTCTCTCTCCTTCCCTCTCTACATAAGCACCATTGTGTATTTGCACGATAAAATCAGGAGGAAGGAATGTTTGGGGCTGATTCAAAAATGTAAATAGCATTTTAATTTACAAAGATGTCTTATATGTTGACTTGGAGAAACAAGCTTTGTGTGTCTAGAACATTGATTTGTTGCGTAAGAAACATGTTTAAGACTGATAAGCTGTAAAACCTCGTTATGTGTGAAATATCTTGACAGCTTCACACGCTGTAGCTCTGAAGGGAGTAAATTAATGCTTTGTTATTTAATGGCACTAATTGCGAGTTGTGGTGCGATTTATTTTCCTGCAGTCCTGTGCGTGCTCACCTTTATGCTGGGTGGATTGTTCTGTTTTATTAGTCAGGCTGTGTCCCCAGCTATTTGGATTCAAGCCCTCAGAGACACCGTCTGGGCCTGTAATATCACACAAGGAGCATGATGAAGTGTTTTGGTGTGACTCAATGACACACAGAAGGTCAAAGTCTCTTGGAAGCATTTATCATCTGAACTTTGAAAATTGCACTGCTGCTGATAGTCTCAACTGGAATGTCTTTGGAGTTAAACCCGATCAGCAATCGTTCCCATGTTTGGTGATTGAGGCTCTCTTGGGAAAGAGGTCACGACTGGTATGACCGGACCTCGGTCAGTCTTCAGAAAGAACATATCTATTCATTTTAGGTTAGTGTTTGTGACAGTGTTATGTACTCTTTGTAATATTTATTAATATTTTAATTACACTGTAAAAAATTATTTTCAAAATTGGTAATAAAGCAAAGATAGAGTGCGTTATTGATATTGGTTAATGGTCACATGACATGCAGGTTAAACAAATAAACCATTTAAATTTTTTAGTAAGTGTTTAATTTTGTTTGATGTTGTTTTACAATTATTTATTTTAATTCTACATTTTTTATGATTTATTAGCTTTTCATTAAACTCACAAACACCAGTTTTATTTTTTTTATTTTTTTTTGCAAAACCTTGATATAATGTCATGTTTAATGCACTTCATGCTGTTAATTACAAAAAAATTTAATATATTATTTTACTATTAGTATTTGTATATCAATTACAAGATTGTCCTTTTTAAATCAATGTGATAAACGAGTTAGGTCAAAAGTAATCTAAAAGTAGTCTGATTATATTGCCTAAAATGTGTAATGTAATGGATTACGTTACTAACATTGTTTTAAAATGTAATTTGGAATCAGTAACAGACTACAATTTGTGAGTAATCTACCCAGCTCTGGATGTATTTAACTATTTTATAGTACGTGGGTAGCACAGACTTCAATGAGAAATGCCATTTGACATTGTTTCCGAGATGGCGGTGGATATCATGCTCAGCAATGAGCTAAAAGAAATGTTAAAGAAACATAAAAACTTTCACTTTCCACTCTGCTCAAATTTTAATGTTGAGTGACAGAAAGTGAGAGTACATTTCTGTTATGTTGCATATTTTGAAGTGTTTTCGCTTTCAAGATCTGGATCCAAATGATGATGTACTCTGTAAGAAACTCTTTCCGGTAATATGCCAATATGATCTAAGAAAGAAAACGGTTGCCTGCCAAACAATCAAAACATAGTTCTCATACAGTCAGATATTCTCCCACAGAGTCTTCCTGTACAGTTAAAGTACTTGTTAGAGGATATGACATCATTCAATGAGAATACTTCTCTGAGAATATTTCGGATGTAGAGTCATCTAATTTACAAAGGATCAGGCTTTTTAGTGGGTTGCATATCAGACACCAAAAATAGCTACTTGAGCCAAGTCTGGTAAAGAGTATGCTGTAGAAATGTCTGCTTATGAATGAACGTCTTGAGGGTGGAGATCTGGATTGAACAACACAGAAGATAATTGGCACAGGTCTTGTTGAGCTCTGGGTGGCCATTGACTGTAGGCTTCCCCACAGCTGCCCTTAAAAAAGAAGGTTTTCGGGTGGACAAATAGAAGATGTAAAATATTAGAGCCCACCAAAAATGCCAGTTATATCCTTTTGAACATTGGGCTAAATGTTTTAAAGCAATAGTCCAGGTTCACCTCAAATCAACATTTGTGGTATAATGTAATTTCCACCTCTTATTTATTTAGTTTTTTTAAAAGCAAACATCTGGGTTACAGTAAAAGCATTTACAATGGAAGTTAATGCGGTCAGATCTTTTTTTTAATTTAATTTTTGCCTTTAATTTGAAAGGACAGGAAGCAAAGTAAGAGAGGGATGGGATCAGGAAAGGTCCAAGAGACAGGACTCGAACTCAGGATGCCCAAAGTGCAACAGAGCTGTACGTCGACGAGCTGCCCATGAGGCTATCAGTGCTAACAAATGGGGTCAGATCTGTAAATGTTAAAATACTTACTGTTTCTATATTACAGCCAAAAATGTTAAACAATGTGTGATACCATGTGTGAAAATGTGTACTAACGTTTTCTGTGTAAAGTAATAACCAATTTAACGACTTTGTTGCAATGACAACATAAAGGCTAATACACAAGTTTTAACAATATAATTAAAGGGATAGTTGACCCAAAAATAAAAATTCTGTCATTAATTACTTACCCTCATGTGGTTCCAAACACATAACATCTTCATTCATCTTCGGAACACAAATTAAGATATTTTTGATGAAATCTGAGAGCTTTCTGATCCTCCATAGACAGCAACGCAACTACCACACTCAAACGTAGTAAGGACATCGTTAAAATAGTCCATGTGACATCAGTGGTTCTATCTTAATTTTATGAAGCCACGAGAATAATTTTTGTGCGCAAAGAAAACGAATGACTTTATTCAACAATTTCTTCTCTTCCATGTAAGTCTTTGCCGCACATTCACGAGAGTACCACAACACGTTTCGGTTTTCATCAAAAATATGTTAATTTGTGCTCCGAAGATAAATGAAGGTCTTACGGGTTTGGAACGAGATGAGGGTGAGTAATTAATGACCCAATTTTCATTTTTGGGTGAACCATCCTTTTAATGTAAGTGCTTTTATAAAATTATATGCTTCACATTTTTCTAATGCTTCAAAAATTGGCCCCGTTCACTTCTATTTAAAGCCAAAGTATTTAAGAAAAGGATGTTTAGCATTTGATAGCATGCATGAAACCAGGTGCAGGCCACATGCACAAAATGTTATTCTGTCCAGCAGTGTCCACGCTATTTTTCTCCGGAAGTTATGAGCAATGAAAATGCCTTCGTACTCTTGGATCTCTTGACTATCCCACCTAAATGCTTATCAGTGCTGGCTTCTGTTATTTTTGCCATCTTTCGGTAGTTTGTTGTTACTCCATCTCATGAGAGAGATTCGAATCAGAGGGCAAAAAGTGCGCTTTCATCATGACACTGTTGACGGGCAGAGCTATCGACTGGGCAGCAGCCGTTTGGGACTCGGATTCATGCCTGAGGAATTCAATGACGTTCTTCATTCAACAACTCTGTGAAGTGTTTGAATATCCTTACGGCGGAAAGGACGTTTCGACACCGCTCATCAATCTGACACAAGGTAATCGTTCCGCTGCTGAGTTTGCCATTGAATTCAGAACGCTCGCTGCCCAGAGTGAATGGAATGATGTCGCTTTAAAAGCTATCTTTCACAAAAGTCTCAACGGCGATCTTCAGGCAGAACTTGCATGCAAGTGTGAGGAGTCCTCCTTCTCCGATTTTGTAACACTCGCCATTAGGATTGATAACCTCATGAGACAAGCTCCTAAAAGGAGAAGTGGAAAAGGTGGGCTCTCGCAACCAGTGTGGAAAGCCCTGAGACACACAAGAAAGTTAATATTCCCCATTGTTATCAAGATCTCTCTGATGTATTCAGCAAGGTGAAAGCCACACAACTTCCTCCACATAGACCTGGGGACTGTGCCATCGATCTCCTGCCTAACACACAACCCTCCCAAGAGTAAAGTATATCCACTTTCCAGAAATGAAAGTCAAGCCATGGAAGAGTATGTGGCTGAAGCCTTGAAATCCGGTTTTATCCGACCATTAACCTCCCCAGCAGCTGCAGGATTCTTCGTGGAGAAGAAAGATGGTGGACTAAGACCGTGTATTGATTATAGAGGACTGAATAATATTACTGTTAAGTTTCGCTATCCCCTTTCTTTAGTGCCATCAGCACTAGAACAACTCGGAGAAGCCAAAATCTACACCAAGCTCGATCTTCGAAGTGCATATAATCTCATCAGAATCAAAGAAGGGGATGAATGGAAAACAGCTTTTCTCACCACTAGGGGGCACTATGAATATCAGGCAATGCCGTATGGGCTTGCCAACTCTCCCGCTGTATTCCAATCTTTCATAAATGAAATCTTCAAGGACCTCCTGAATAAATTTGTGGTTGCATACATCGACTATATCCTCGTATTTTCCAAGACAGAACATGAGCACATTTCCCATGTTAGAACAGTCCTTTCTCGGCTCTTAGAGAATGAAATATGTCAAGGCAGAAAAGTGTGAGTTCCATGTTAATCAAACTTCATTCCTGGGTTACCACATCAGCTCACAGGGCGTCAAGATGAACGACCTCAAAGTTCAGGCAGTCACTGAATGGCCCCAACCTAGAACCGTCAAGGATCTGCAGAGATTTCTGGGCTTTGTCAATTTCTACAGGAGGTTTATCCGAAATTATAGTATGGTTGCCTCTCCTCTCACCTCCCTCCTCAAGAATAAACTGGTTTGGACTTCGGAAGCTAACAATGCGTTCAACGCATTGAAGGAACGATTCACAACAGTCCCTATCCTAAAACATCCTGATCCGAACGAACCCTTCATACTAGAGGTGGATGCCTCAGACTGTGGCATAGGTGCTATACTCTATCCGCCAAGCGTCTTAACCCCCGGCAAGCCCGTTGGGCATTATTCTTCACACGCTTCAACTTTACTGTAACTTATCGGCCTGACAGCAAGAATGGAAAAGCAGACACTCTGTTTCCCGACAATATGACCTCTCCACAGAGCATCTCATCACCGGTCCCATTCTACCCAGCTGGATCATCCTAGCCCCAGTCTCCTGGGATATCATGGAAGAACTAAGAGAAGCACAACAACAAGACCCCTCACCCGCAAACACACCCCCAGGAAAGCATTATGTACCTCAAGCTTTAAGACTTCGAATCATGCAATGGGTTCACACTTCTCTCTGCTCCAGTCATCCTGGTATCTCTCGAACTCTCCAACTAGTACAGAACTCTTTCTGTTGGAGTAACACGGCACGAGACATCACCAACTATGTCAAGTCCTGTCAGATCTGTGCGCAGTCAAAAACCCCAAAGGAATTACCATCAGGTCTACTCAAGCCATTACCGATTCCTCAACGACCATGGTCTCATCTATCTATCAACTTCATCACTGACCTCCCACCATCCAATAATAACACCACTATACTGGTAGCAATCAGTTGGATATCAACGTCAGTTTAACTTCAGGCTATCACCCACAAGCCAACGGACAAGTCGAATGACTCAACCAGGAAATGGGAAGGTATCTCCGAAGCTACTGCAGCCGTAAATGGCACAGATGGTCTGAGTTCTTGCCATGGGCGGAATACGCCCAAAACTCTGACTCACTCGGCCATGAAGCCCCAGAACCACCCCCACCACTGGACTTTGATGGAACTCCTGAGGAGAGGTCATGGGTAGCCGCCCGGGACATTCTGGATCCATCACTCATTGAGGAGTTTCATCATGCCAGACCCGACCAACCAGCACCGAGACCACGGGGACGTCCACATCGAGCTCCAGGAGTCACTCCTAGAGGGGGGAGGGGGTTCTGTAACGCCAAGCCAGCAGAGGGAGCCTGTGGCGTGGTGGTAACATGCTGAAAGCAGGCGCTAAATGACTGTTGCCAGTCATTGTGGTTTAATGGCGTCTCAGGCTAATCAACAGCTCCAGGTCAGAGCCAGTGACCAGGCTGCTGAAATTAGAGAAATATGAGCCTGTGTTTTCTAGTCACGCTCCCCCACTTTAGCTCCTCTCCATGCCAGTGGCAATGCGGATAGAGAAGCCGGGCCCAATATCTGTTTTTTATATCTAGGTCATTGGGATGTGTGTGGCTTTGGATGGGAGCACAGCCTAATCTGGCTTTCTCTAGTAAAATGCTTTCAGCTGTGTGAGCTTTTTTGCCCCTTTACGCCTGGATCTTGCACACTAACACACTGGATCATTAGATAGCGACTCCCTGCGCTTTCACCATCCAACCTGATGCTTTTTCCGTCGATGGTGACTGTCTCTTGAATTTAGGTCTGTGTTGTTTTCAATCCAAGAATTCAGAGGAGACAGATGGGAACAGCTTCCTGGCATTTAATCTCTCCATGTTAGAGGCCTGTGAAATATATCTAACAACCCCAAGTAGAGCATCGCTGTTTAGGCCATCGTCAGAGTGGGGGAAGCTATATTATAAAACTACTGTTTGGCATTCAGCCAGTGACTTCTGCTGAAATGCTGAATTCCTTTAGTGCGTCTGCTGTTTATTTGTCAAAGGTTTTTCATGCTTTCTCTCAAAAACACCTTCGGTTTTTAGTTTCCTGTTTTAGAATAGAGTTCCCTGGTGGCCTTAGGGGACCTTTGTCATGGGACCTGGTTGAAACCATTATCCTTTAATATATTATGTAAGGTAAAGTGTATAGGGGATACTGAGGCTATTAGTAATATTTATTTTACTTCAGTGTATATTTTTCTGGCCAAAGTTCTGTAGAAATATTGCTCATGTTGTTCCAAACTTATGACTTCCCTTTTTCTGCGGAATACAAAATATATCTTAAGAAATGTTTTAGGGTTCTTTTTTCTCCGTACCATATGAATCAGTATTCTCCAAACACATACAGAGTCAGACAGATTTGAAACATGAGGGGGAGTAAATGATGACAAAATGTTCATTTTTATGAACTATACCTTGACTACACAACTTATTGAACATTATTTTGCACAAAAAAATACAGGTTATCTAACACATGGATGTGTGACCTTTGGTGACAACATGCCCCTGTAGCTTGGTAGGATGTAACAATGGGAAGCTGCTGATTTAAGAACAATATCATTTTTGAAATAAATAAGCCATCTGCAACAACATATCTGTATTATAGCATATAATTGGTTTTGAGCAAAATGTACGCGGTTAAGCAGAGGTGGAAAGAGTACGAAAATATTCTACTCAAGTAAAAGTACCATTACATTAATGAAATTTTACTTAAGTACAAGTAAAAGTACCAGTCTAAAAAATCTACTCAAGTAAAAGTAAAAAGTAGCTCATTTAAAATGTACTCAGAGTAAAAATTACTTAGTTACATTTTAACAGTGGGAGGGAGGCAAAAATGGGATAGGCCAAGGGTGTCAAACTCAGTTCCTGGAGGGCCACAGCCCTGCACAGTTTAGATATAACCCTAATTAAACACATCTAATCATTTAGGCTTATTTGAAAACTACATGGTATGTGTGTTGGAGCAGGGTTGGAAGTAAACTCTGCAGGGCTGCGGCCCTCCAGAAACTGAGTTTGAGGGAAGCTATATTATAAAACTACTGTTTGGCATTCAGCCAGTGACTTCTGCTGAAATGCTGAATTCCTTTAGTGTGTCTGCTGTTTATTTGTCAAAGGTTTTTCATGCTTTCTCTCAAAAACACCTTCGGTTTTTAGTTTCCTGTTTTAGAATAGAGTTCCCTGGTGGCCTTAGGGGACCTTTGTCATGGGACCTGGTTGAAACCATTATCCTTTAATATATTATGTAAGGTAAAGTGTATAGGGGATACTGAGGCTATTAGTAATATTTATTTTACTTCAGTGTATATTTTTCTGGCCAAAGTTCTGTAGAAATATTGCTCATGTTGTTCCAAACTTATGACTTCCCTTTTTCTGCGGAATACAAAATATATCTTAAGAAATGTTTTAGGGTTCTTTTTTCTCCGTACCATATGAATCAGTATTCTCCAAACACATACAGAGTCAGACAGATTTGAAACATGAGGATGATGACATGATGACAAAATGTTCATTTTTATGAACTATACCTTGACTACACAACTTATTGAACATTATTTTGCACAAAGGTTATCTAGTTATCTAACACATGGATGTGTGACCTTTGGTGACAACATGCCCCTGTAGCTTGGTAGGATGTAACAATGGGAAGCTGCTGATTTAAGAACAATATCATTTTTGAAATAAATAAGCCATCTGCAACAACATATCTGTATTATAGCATATAATTGGTTTTGAGCAAAATGTACGCGGTTAAGCAGAGGTGGAAAGAGTACGAAAATATTCTACTCAAGTAAAAGTACCATTACATTAATGAAATTTTACTTAAGTACAAGTAAAAGTACCAGTCTAAAAAATCTACTCAAGTAAAAGTAAAAAGTAGCTCATTTAAAATGTACTCAGAGTAAAAATTACTTAGTTACATTTTAACAGTGGGAGGGAGGCAAAAATGGGATAGGCCAAGGGTGTCAAACTCAGTTCCTGGAGGGCCACAGCCCTGCACAGTTTAGATATAACCCTAATTAAACACATCTAATCATTTAGGCTTATTTGAAAACTACATGGTATGTGTGTTGGAGCAGGGTTGGAAGTAAACTCTGCAGGGCTGCGGCCCTCCAGAAACTGAGTTTGACACCACTGGGTATAGGCCTATAAATCTCAAACTAGTTGTTTTTAATTAAAGGAATCAGTTATTTAGAATAATAAGACATTTGGGCTGTTACCATGCAAATTAAATCAGTATCAACAAAATTCATCTTTTCGATGCAAAGGAAACGCAGAAGCTTCATCGGAAGTGGCATTTAGATGTATTTACAGACTGTTTAATGCAGGACATGAATGCATTTAACCTGCAGTTACAAATGCAAAAAGAATGTTTTGATATACAAGACATAAAATGTTGAATACTCATTTGATATTATATTATATATGATATGATATATATATGATATTATAATAAAAAAAAAATCAAAAGATACTTTAAATGTGAAATTAAAACGGCCAGTAGGTGTCAGCAAGTCACTGTTAATAAGTGAGTCATTGCGATTGAACCGGATCATTTAAACGGTTGATTCATTCAGGAACGAAACAGCATCATGTTGCTCAGAGACGCAAAACTGTGCTGTGGCTGTGTTTGGAATTATTTTTGTTGTAGAAATAGAGCAAAAACAGGCAAAATGGTGTCTAAAACGCAAGTCTCCTAATTAACTTCTTGTTTATTGAAATGTTGTAAAAAAAAAAAAAATCTACATGTAATCATGCTGATTTTTGGAGGAAAAAATGGCATTCTCTGTGTGATATTGATTTACTATATGAAATGATATAAATATATAATTTTTCTGCCCCTATATCTTGAATTTTGGGATCATTCTAAATGCATTTTAACAGACTGAATCACGCAGTGAAAGAACGCACTCTAAATGCGCGTGCACTAGTCTAATCTACTAGACTTCACGGCACTCTGTAGGAGTGTTTTGTTAGATTTTTGGCAAAATACTGATAATGTCAAATCGCACATCGCTAAAACAACAATTACAATATTATCGCAGACTATATATATCGCACACTCCGCACCACTGTCTTTTTGGCTAATTTGTGTAAAACCTCTTGCTAAACTGTCAAAGCTGAATTTTAACCACCAATGCAACGATGCAAGTATTTACCTTACCTATACATGCTTGCAAAGGGTTGATGTCGAGATTTTATAAGCTGCTAGTTTGGTCTCCCAAGGCAAACACAGCTTACACTGCATAATAGAGCATAAATATGGCCAGGGGTTCACTTCATTTCCTTCGAGTTCAACTTCAGCAGAATATGACGGGGTTTCGTTTTCAGCTGTGTCTGCACCACTAACGCCTGTTTTGTCCGTCTGCATCTTGTGATTTTAGCCCAGTTTGCTCTCCTGCCCATTATTTACTGTAGTAGTTTCAGGGAGCGATATATTTTTTTTTACTCCGTAATTAATGTGTTTTAAAATGTAGTGAAGTACAATACTTCAAACAAAATATACTTAAGTAAAAGTAAAATGAGCCTACAGATTAAAAAA
This sequence comes from Sinocyclocheilus grahami, assembly GCF_001515645.1. Taxonomy (NCBI): domain Eukaryota; kingdom Metazoa; phylum Chordata; class Actinopteri; order Cypriniformes; family Cyprinidae; genus Sinocyclocheilus; species Sinocyclocheilus grahami. The sequence continues at coordinate 1,592,123 of NW_015505258.1, read as the reverse complement.
ATTACTTTAAGTTCACTTTTAGTATAGTTGCAGTACAAGCTAAAAATGGATGTAAACTAGTTGTGTACTCAAAGTTTACTACTGTTATACTTAAAGTATACTTAAAAGTATACTTTTATATACTAGAAAGTGGGCCAATTTAGTCCCAAGGAGTATTGAAATAGTACATTTACAAGTATACTACTAGTACACTGGTATTTGTGTACTTACAGCATAAAGTATACTTAAAAAAATACTTGAACTTTACTTAAGTATACTTAATAAAATAAACTTGAAGTATAGGCTACTACTTTTTGGTAAGGGATGCCATGTGGTTTTATTGTGTTCGTAATTACAACAATGTTTTTGGAAACCAACATAGACAAACACTGCTAAAGAAAACAATATTTTATGCAATTGGACTTTTGGATTCAAAACCTTATAGTTACTGACACAGCTCTTATGACAATGTAGCCTACTTTTCATCACTATTAGATTACTTGCATATGGATGGAATACACAGTGTCCTGTTTTAGATAATAGACTGGATAGTTGTGAATCTTCCTCAGTAATGGTGTCTCTGCCTATGACTGGGAGTAATTCCACTACATCTCAACAATGACATTCTTCTGTTATTGCACAGCCTGTTTACACCAAGACAATTAAACTACAACTGAAGACAAGAATTCCTAACATTGTGTTAAAAAAAAGCCTCATTCAAACAATGCTCATGGCATTTTTCCTTATCTGTGCAAAATAAACCCATTCCCCATGTGGAAGGTCACACACCTTGAAGCTCTTCACATCCAACAGTTTGTTTGTCTAGAAGTAAAATGTAATCTTGGAATGTCTTGGTTCTCTATCTATTCCTTTCAGTCTTCACTCTTGTAAATATTTTGTGCGCAGTTTACCTTCCTTACAAATTAAATTAGTCAGTTTGCGTTTTTGTGGTTATCTTATCAATTTAACTGAATTAAATTTCATTAATGAGGGCCTTTTCATTATCTAATCATTCCTTTTATTACAGCTGATAACATTGTATAACATGAGTGTCAAAAAAGTTAATTTTAGATTGTTTGAAAAGGATTTCTTAAAAAAAAAAACATGCTTTGGGTATATTGGATAAATGGTTCTAAACAAACTGAAGCCCATTTTTGTTCTCAATAAATTTTTATCTTTACATCTAGTTTCTTCCAAAATATTTGCTTGATTAAAGGGTGAGGTGATCAAACCGTTATGGTGATGATTTAAGACTTTACTTGCGCTGACATGCCTAAGTTTTGCTCATAAATGTAACCTAGCTTGATTATTCAAGCTAAATGCATGGCGTGTTGGAGTCATTTCAGTTTCGAGGAAGTTATTTTGATGACATCTTGCTATACAGGCTTTGTCATTTTATGAGAAACCACACCAATATACTATATAAGGAAGGGACATTTTAACTGAAATTTTGAGCTGTGTTCTCAGGACAAGAGTCACATTTTTAATGGGGCAATTTGTCACATGTGTTTTAAAGGTTGTAAATTCATTCAAAACAATGGTTTGATATATTTGCATTTTACCTTATGTACTTTTGACTGTTTAATACTGCAAGTTGTTTTATTTTTATTAGTGCTTTTATTGTGTACATAATATATGCGTGTGTACTTTGTATGTTTATTATATATATATATATAAATACACACACATGCATGTATATATTTAAGAAAAATATATAAAAACACAAATATTTTTCTTAAATATATACACATGCATGTATATATTTAAGAAAAATATTAGTGTTTTTATATATTAAAAATATTTATATATAATATTATAAAAATATTTTCCAAAATATATACTGTATGTGTGTGTCTTTATAGTACATAATGAATATACACAATACACACACATATATTATATAAACAAAAACTTTTATTTTGGATATGATTAATCGCGATTAATCGTTTCCCGGCCCTAATTTTTATTTAATGTTTTATATGGTTTTTCATGTGACAACTTACCCCAGTGTGAAAAGATGTCTAAAGGTAAGATGAAATTGATGTAGGCTAAAAAATAAAAATAATAATACAACTGTTAAATGGACTACATTTGTATTCCAGGAAAACAATATTTATTTATTTTTATTTAATTTAGATACTTTCGGTATGTCTCTAAATAAACCCATCCTGAGAAATATGCATTGAGTAAAAAGTGTGACAACTAGCCCCGGTCTCCCCTACAGTATTGGGGTCTCTACAACGTAAAGAAAAACAACAAATGCAATCACAACAGATTTGACATCTGAGGATGTTGGCACTGTGCCTTAAAACAACTTCATTACCTCTCCGGCTAATTTAACGCGTTTTAATAGCTCTACAAAGTTGATAAACTACCGCTGTTCACAGAGTCTCCCTCCTAACATAAACGGAGCTCTGCTGATCTCTGCACTCATCCGTCGTAACTGTACTCTTTTGGGGTGACTGATCATATTCCCTGAAGCAAAATGATGAATGAGGACAGCAGCAGTAAAGGAGTTAACGCTGACAGGAAGTTCAAGGAGTCCGTGTCCACGGGGGGCACACGTCAATACTCCTCTCTCTCTCTCTCTCTCTCTCTCTCTCTCTCTCTCTCTCTTACTTTCAAGGCACATGTAGCCTCCAAACTCACTTCACTCTTTCTCCACTAGCGTTTTCTTAACATGTTTAAATGAATGCATTTCCTACTCCGTCTAAATGTAGTGTGAGTGTGGATAACGGAGACTAAGAAACCAAAAGGAAGATGTTCCATTCCTAACGTTGAGTTTTTGACGCTAGCGTTTCTTTCAGCGTTCGCACGCACGGAGCGTCTGTAGTGAGTGACGCGCGACTGTTACTCATATATCGGACAGTAAATGCAGTGAGGATGACAACTGGAAGTGTTGGAAACTGAACACTGGAGAATCCAGCATTGCTTAGTACATTACAATATGGGAAGCCAAGCGTCCAGACGCGCTGTTTAGTCAAAGCAAGCAGGACTACTCACTGATGCGCACGAGCTGGGAAAACTGTTGATCCTTTTCATCAAAAGTGGGATATTAGGATTGGAAACGGAGTACGTACATTGGCTGCGTTACTTTTGATGTCTCCGATCAGCACAGCTGTAAAGGTAGGCTGTGTGTTACCGCTTGTCATACTTTTCAATGTGATTTTCTCAGGATCAGAGATAAGCGAACCATCTTAAAGATAGATTGTACAGCATTAACACTTTACACTAGGCCTATATTTAGCTAGTTTTGAAAATAATATTTCTTAGCGTCTAACAACTGGCATATAAATTGATTAGTTAATTAAGCAAAGAGATTTATATAACACACAGTATAGGCTATTCATATGTGTGCAAGCCAAGACGTGTGTGGGTGTTTGTCATCATCATCATCATGTCTTGAACCTGTAAACTCATTCTTGTTTAGTAGCTACAACAAATCCTCCTTTTGTCTAGTAATATTACTTTAGATTTGTTTACTCCCTCCAGATTAATGTCACACAGTTCCTAATTATGTTTTCATAAAAGATGCAGTATGCTTTTATTTCTCTGTAGCCTGCATGAAAAATGGCTTAAATCAACCTAAGATGGTTGGCTGGTCTTAACCGGTCTCCCAGGCTATAAGGTTGTCTGTTGTCTGGCTTTTAGATGGATTTTTTGCACTCTTATCTAGTTAGAGCAGCAAAACCTACTAAAAACACTTGATTGTGAGACCAAATTGGACAAAACCATCTTAAACCAGCAAAGACCAGCAAACCAGTTTGGGCTGGACTAAGGTGATTTTTCAGCAGGGTTCTACTGTAAACTTTGTTACTGGTTTAGGTTGGTTTAAGCTTGTTTTCCAGCCTGGCATGTGTCCAAAACCCCTCTAAAACCATCAAACCAGACTGGTTAACCACCTTAGGCTGATTTGAGATGTTATAGACTCGTTTCTTAAGATATGTGTATTACCTCAGTCTTAGCTCATAAGCAGCAGTGGAAAACCCTTCAACATGGGATTACTTTGAGCATCAGATCTTTTGTCAGACATTTAAAGTCCAAGCTTTCTCAACTTCTCTACAGCCCCCCTCTTGCTCAACAAACACTATTTTCTTTAGCAGCTGGAATGCTGACTATTCGGGGTGGACAAATAAAACTTCCCAATGAATCCCGTCTGGTCTTAATTTACTCACTCGTTAGTTCAGCCGGGAATACAAACTCATTGAAAAGATGCCAGTCGTTACAAGTGGGAATCTGTATGTTAACCCCAAAATATGTCAGTTTCTCAAAAATAAATTTGGCTTCAATTTGGATCAATGAAATCATGTGATTGATTGGACAAAAATGTATGTAATGCATCCCAGGTATTCTGAATGTCATTATAGTGTTGTTTTGTGAGTTTATGCTGATGTGCTTTATGACCTAAACACACCCCACACAGTTTGTCTGCCATTTTGTCTGTCAGTAGATCAGTGGGGTCATGTTTATTTTCCTTTCAAACACACAAGACACATGCATTCTTGACCGGCTTCAAGGCCTACATTTTCTTTAAAAATGTCAACACACATGGATTTGAGCTCTTTAAACTCTCCACAAATGACACTTCATTGTTCTTCCAGCTTATTATGTTATTTTGAAAATTGCAGCATATCTCAGGGCAAAACAATATCTTAAATGTTGCCCATTTGGGTCTTTAGGGGGGAAAAGGGTATTGTTTGGTCATTTTCATCATATCAAAGAGAAGAATAGGCTTCATGAATGGTCATGGAATCTGAACTGAGAGGCAGGAAGTCAGCCAAACCTTCCCTCTGGATGTTTGGACCTTTGAATGTGAAGGTTAACATGCAAAGCTCTGTTTGCTTTGAAAACCAACATCCCCTTTTCACCATCCACTTATTCACTTGGAAAACTGTCTTGCTAATGCCGGCCTGCTGCTTAGTTTACCATGAATTTAGGAGACAGACCCCCTCCTCCTAAGAGCTCAGAGGGAATACGCCAAATCCCCATTTCCTGCACCCCAGCTACAAGAATTTGGGCTGATGAGCTTCCCAGCTCCATGCTCCATGTCCCTTATGGAGAGATGCGGTACAACCTGCATCTGAGGTGTAAAGCGCAGCTCGAATTCTGTGTATCGTCTTTCATAGTGCCAGTATTTTTGTTGCTTTAATGCTTACTTTTAAGTTCTTTATTGGCATTCATGGTTCCATGATATACCTTTAACATCCATAGAACCTTTACACTGCACTAAAGGTTTTGATAAAGGTTTTTTAAATTATTAAAGGGATAGTTCACCCAAAAATGTCAATTCTGTCATTAATTACTCACCCTTATGTCGTTCCAAACCCATAAGACCTTTGTTCTTCTTCAGAACTCAAATTAAGATATTTTTGATGAAATCTGAGAGCTTTCAGACCCTGCATAGACAGCAACGCACATGTAAGGCCCAAAAAAGGTAGTAAGGACATCATTAAAATAATCCATGTGACAACAGTGGTTCAACCTTAATTTTATGAAGCTACGAGAATGCTTTTTGTGTGCAAAGAAAACAAAAATAGATTTGTTTGCAATTTGTAAATAAAAAAGGTCTGCAACTTGGTGATTCTTGGAAGTTTTGTTGTACAACGTAAACGGCACACACTCACACCCCAAACCTTCTTATTAATAAGTTACTTAGTTACTTTAGTTATTTGATTACTTATTACAAACAAATGTTTTTAAAAATAAACAACTGCTTCTGCAAACTGCAAAATTGGCATATGGTTGTGTCTAATTAACATTAAAGAGCAAAACGTCCAAGTATCACCAATTAATATTTCCCACATACCTTTTTTTACTCATGAATTAAAAACCCATAGGAAAATCTTAAGGGAACCCATGGCAAATATTCCTTCCTGAATTTGACTTCACGGCTGCAGCACTCTATTAGAAAATTAGATTATTTTGAGGTTTCATTTTCATCTCGAATGCAAATGTTCTCAGATATTCCCAGATAAGAGCATCTGCCCAGCAGATGTCGAGGTTTTGATGGAGGTAGTAATGCAAACACAGACAGAATCCCCCCCAACTCCGAACTCCGAAGCCCCCAGAATGAACACAAGAGCAGTCCCTCAGCAGCCAAGAGCCTGAACTTTACACCCATCTCCCTCAAACACCGGCATTTCCGACACTGGTGGAGGAGAAAAGAGCTGGAAGTGGTTCAAAGAGTTGATGGGTTTGGGAGGGGACGAGTTTGTTGACGGTGGAGTTTGCGGACTCTGTCCATCTCAAGGAGTCTTGTGTTTGCAGTGGTGACGGAGCGGGTGCGTTTGGGAGGGTTTCCAAGTGCAGGTGTGTGCACACGCACAGCTGTGAATGCCGTCTTCTGTCTGGTGACTCAAAACCGCACTGTCTCTCTGCCCGACTTGGATGCGTCCTCCATGAGTAATTCGTCCCCACCCTCCTACGCTTCTCTACGACTCTTGATTACCCCAGGTTTTTGTTTGCACCCCTGCTGCGTTCTTTCATCCAGGTCAAAGATCACGACTTTTCTGCGTCATTCCTTCTGTCTACACTATGCCCTGCCTGGATCATTATCCATTTGTCTTTTTTTTTTATCTCTTATCGTTGATCACTAGAAACATTCCTGTTTGTAATATATAACTGTTTAACTTCCAGGCTTGGTACACTATGATTGACATAGCGCTTGCTTTTCCTGGCTACTAAAAGGTCCATTAGCCCCCCTTTTCCCACTGTTGATAAATTGATGGGGCTGCATGCTAGTTTGTCACCTTGAACTTTATGGAGAGACACTTATTATTTTATAGACACCATTTGCAGCACAGCTTTCCTTCTATAATTAGTTGCATACACTAAGACAAAGGGAATTTCCCTGGTGGAGCAAGCAAGAACTCAGGGCTACAGGCCCTTTTTTATATCCCCACTCTTCACTACACCCGATGACACTTTTATTGAGCCTCAGGAACTTGGATGCTTCAGCCCTCTCGGCCAAAACTCTTTCCCCTCACTGTATGTTCTCTGGGGAATGATTGCCTTTCTGTGCGATCATGACATATTTCTGAAAAACCATGAAAATGGGTCTTTTGAAATATGTAAACTGCTTTCTATTGGTCATTGTGAGGTCACTGGCCTTGTTTCGTCGTGTGATTGGCAGGGAAAGCTCTGCTTTCGCTGGCCAGTTGATGATGGCCAAATTTGGATGATCTCACATGGACTGCATTACTGACGCACAGCTGTTTTACTGTGCGCTAATGGGTCATTTTAAAATGTAAGCCAATTTCCCAAAGCTTCAAAATTTGTGCATGAAATGTTGAACATTGAGCTCAGTGGGAACAATCTGAAAAAAAACATTGAAGGGACACATTATAAATCTAATCAGATTTGCTGGTGTATATAAATGATTTTACTTTTTTCTGACTAATTGTAACTAGTTGTACTAGAACATTTTTTTTATTTACTAGTTGTAACTGATTGGCTAAGAGGCAGACATTTTTTCTCCTATTTATGTGTTTTATGTGCAATAATTTTTCTAAACTTGAGCACATTTTAATTTATGGATTAAAAATTAATTTTAAACATTTGTTTTTTTGGTGGTGGGTAGCAGGAAGAAAGTCAAATGTTAGGTTGATACAACTGTATTGATATCAAGAAAGTCTCATTGGTAGAATTAAATTAGAAAAATCTTGGGTTTTTTTGCACAATGTTTTAGGGTTAGGGTTATGTTTTATTTTTTTAATTACTTTTTGTTGCCTACAAAGGCAAAACACAGTGATTATGACAACACTGAAAGTGCCAAAAATGGCTTTAAGGTCCTTTTTAAATGAATGGTTTAATTCAATAATTGATTGTTTGAATATCAATTTCACACTAAATTTGAGTATAGCTGAATCATCTGTCACAGATCATAGACATGATTCAAACCATTTTGTCTAAATTTGTAGTTGCTGCATTTTGGCTTTGTCCAGAATCCACTCCCGATGTGACCATTTGGCAAATGCTTGGTCTTAAAATCACTTATTTATGTAACTAGCTACATTTGTTCTGTTGTCACTCAAACAAAACAAAACTCTTGAAATATGATGATTGTCCCCCTACAAAAAATCATGGTTGGGTGTGACTCCTAAAAACAGAAGTGGCATGTCCATGTCTTCCGTTATAATTGTTTTTCCATTTCAAGCCAATTATGATTTGCTCTGAGAAACAGTTGTGCCATTACCATATTTTACAACCCCCACTTAATATTGTCTAAGAAGATACAATATTGAACAAAGGCTTGAAACAAAAGGCTTGAATCTCCTGTGATTGAGGACCACATACAGCGTGGCCTGCTTTATTGCCCCTCCCTCCTTACTGCCCCCTCGCTTTCATGCCCACTGCATTTCCTCACTAGTGTATGTGTAAATACGGGTGACCACCCCAACCGCACATTATCCATTGTGTTTGTGAAGCCTTTGTTGTCTAACCAAACAAGGAAAAGGCTAAAAAAAAATTGTGGTGCTGGCGGTGGGCAGACATGTCGGAAGGGGGGGATGGCAGTGCTGTGGTCCGGCTCCAGAGGGAAAGGTGAAGGTCAGCTGGAAAAGAAACAATAACCTTCAAAACTCTCTGAGTAAGACAATAGAGCAGCAGGGCCAGGACTGACGATAGTCAGGCTTCTGTTTATTTACGTGTTTGGGTGCATCAGCATTGACCTCACTTTGTGAACAGGTCAGCTGTTGAACATCAAAACACATCTTCACCCCTCCACACACTCACATGCACCTCTGTTTATGTGTGTTGGCCAGTTTTAGATAGATGGACGTTGCATTGGGTGTGATTGTGTTTATAGTAGTGGGCTCTGTTTGCAATATGAATTCATCTGTTGATAATTCTTTACAGTTCAGTGTCAAAAGTAATAGTTTTTTATGCTTTAGTTAAAACCAGAAGCTTCGCTTCTGCTTTGTGTTTTTGGTTGCAAAATAACTATGAATAAAATGAATAAGACATGTTCAAGAAACTGTTCAGTGAATAAAAGTTATTTGTTGGCATCTATGGTTCCAAAAATAACCTTTAACTACCATGAAACCTTTCATGCACAAAAGGTTCTTTACAGTGGAAAAAGGTTCTTAACATTATTAAAAAGTTCTTTACACTAAGAAAATTTAACCTTTTAAGAACTGTTCTCTGGGGAACCTAAATGTTTCTTCTATGGCATGGGTTCCTAAACGTTTTTGTCAGCTGAATCCCTTATACTTGAAAATATTTACTTGAAGTACCCCATAAGATTTTAAGCTAATATTTTAAGTACGACACGTTTGCATGTTCATGTAAATATAAAATATTTAATATTTTTCAGTAAGTCTTTTATTTTGTTTAAATGGCTGCATGGCCAAAAAGTTTTTATTTTGGCAGAATAGTGGTAAAATGCTGTAAACTTTCGAAATGTTGGAAATTATACCAGTGTTTATGTGGTTAAATAAAGTGAACCGAATGCACACTGCATTCCCAAATGCATGTTAAACTTGCAGAGATGGAATTTGTGAGATGCAGCATTTAGCCTACTATGAACAGCATTGCACTGAAAACTGTTTATTATAAGCGGCACGTGTAAATGAACACAGTGACACTCTTCACTCTGAAACATGCAATGCAACAGACGATATACTTTTTTAATTAAATAGCATGATGTATTGCAATTTCAGTTTTATTACTATTAATTGTGCAGCCCCATTTGTTTATTTTAATGTGACATTGTATTTAATTAAATATTAGCATTTCATTATTTTTGGCCTTTTGTATCACAATTCAGAATTTTTTCCTCACAATTCTAAATGTACATTTCACAATTCAGATCTTTTTTTTCAATTATGAGTTTACTTCTCGCAATTTAGTTTTTTTTTCCTGCCACGAAATAAAAAATAATTTCTTTATTTCTCTCACAATTCAGACTTTTTTCTTGCAGTTATGAGTTTATAGCTCACAGTTCCATTTTTTGCAATTCTAAGAAAATTGCAAGGAAAAAAAGTGAGATTTGTGAGATGTAAACTAAGAATTTTGAGATATAAACTTCCGCCTCTTTTTTTTTTTTTTTGACTTATTTTCTTTCACAATTCTAAGTTTATACTCACAATTTTCTCAGAATTGAGAGAAAAAACATCTGTGTTGTGAGTAGTGGTCGACCGATATATAGCCATGGCTGATATATCGGCCGATATTTGGCATTTTTCAAATATCTGCATCGGCTGATAAGTTTTTCTGTTTGGCCGATGCGTTCGTGGTGGGACTTTTATTTTGACGGCGCTGAGAACGGCAGCGCCTGAACACACAGTCCTCACATTGCCCCTCTTGTTCGCTGTCGTCGTTAACAGTTCTGTCCACGGACAGAATTCTGTCTAATAATCAGATAGTACTGTTAAACAAAGGAATTAAAATGTATACAAAAAAGTATTATAAGGATTGCTTTTATATTGTTAGTAATAGAAAGGCAAACATTATAATACTTTCTCGTTTGCCGTCAGCATTCAGCAAATACGCATTTACATAATTTAAACAAATCTTTGAATGACTAATGAACATCTAATTTCAAAAACCTTGCAAACTTAGTTGAATCCAGCTGTGAGATCTTATGAAGTGTACATTTGTATCCTGCACGATTGCGTGTACTCTGCGTGACGGTCGGTCCGTGCGAACTGAATACGGACAGGAGGAGAGTTCAGCTTCACTGAGACGCGCGATCGACAAACTTTAAACTCGTGATTTCAAATTATGCTGCGCTTCATGCTTTGTCCAATGTAGGGCTGGACGATATGGCCAAAATTTATATCACGATATATTTCTTCATTTCGGTCGATACGATCTAATTCCGATATCGATATGAACACTATTTATCTGAAATAGAAATCTTTTGTAACATTATAAATGCCTCTATCATCACTTTTGATCAATTTTAAGCATCCTCGCTAAATAAAAGTATTAATTTCTATAATTTCTTTCCCAAAAAAATAATAAAAATTATACTGAATGGAATAGTGTATAATGTTACAAAAGCTTTTTATTTCAGATAAATGCTGATCTTTGGATCTTTCTATTCATCAAAGAATACTGAAAAAAATGTTTACTCAACTGTTTTAAATATTTATAATCAGCAAATCAGCATATTAGAATGATTTCTGAAGGATCATGTAACACTGAAGACTGGAGTAATGATGCTGAAAATTTACCTATGTATGATCACAGGAATAAATTACATTTTAAAATCTATTCAAATAGAAAGCAATTTTAAATAGTAAAAATATTTAAACATTTATTTTTTTTTTGCTGTACTTTGGATCAAATAAATGCAGCCTTGGTGAGCAGAAGAGAATTCTTAAAAAAAACAAAAAAAAAACATAAAAAATCTTAATATTCAAAAATTTTTGACTGGTAGTGTAGGCTAATTATTCTTATAGATTGAAACAAATGTGCTTCAGCCAGAAAAAAGGGTATGAAAAGTGCTCCGAGTCGCTGCAGAAAACAAACAAATTGAACAACAACAAAAACTGGAAATGTTGCTGGAGACGACGTGCTTATTTAAAAAACTGATTCTCTGCCAGCAGGAGGCGCTTTTAGAGTGATAAAACTAGCGGTTTCCCCAGTAATGGCTGTAATCAAAGCAGCTCCGCTCATGAATGCTACTTTATCAGATCAAATGAAAATGCCATCGAAACTTTTCTGAAGACAGTCCGTTCCCTTCAGAGATACATTCATATAAAACACCCGCGCCGTGTTTTGATTTTGAAACGTGCAGTGCTCATGTTTATTCAACGAAGCCAAACGGCACAAATAAATATAATGTAGGCTATATCAAAATATCGGAAATGTTTAAAAATCATATCACCGTTATTGAAAAAAATTATATCGCAATACATATTGATATTGAATTATTGTCCAGCCCTAGCTCAATGTCATATTCATGTCATTTTCACTGTGTGCTGTATGTAAAATGAGTGTTACCTTGGCTTTATTTGAAAAAATGTGATTCCCAATGCACACAAACTTCCCAGAATACTGAGTGCCCTGTTGGTTACAGTGTTTACTTCCTTTTTAATTATATTTTTATTAAATATTTGTTTATTTGTGAAAAATACTTTGTCATTTAAAGTATAAGCATGTTTATTTTACACATTTATTTTTTTTAATCCATTTTCAAATTATTTCAAATTTCTTAAATATTAAATAAAATTATATCGGCTTTATATCGGCCATCGCTTTCTGCTTTCTGAGATATCTGCATCGGCTGTCAAAAAAACTATATCGGTCGACCACTAGTTGTGAGATGAAAAGTTGCAAAAACAAGCTTCCATATGAAAAGTCTGTAACATAGTTTGGTTAAAATTTCTCAATGGTAGTGTAAAAAACAGATTTTTTTACCCTGTCAAAAACAGCTCTTTTCAGATCAAGCCGTTTTTGTAGTATTTTCCTTTAAATGTTAATGAGCTGTGCTGATTAATTAGCACATTATTAGGAAAGGCGATTTGCAAAGATTCATTACAAAACCTTATACTCACTACTTCTGTAGATGAGGCTGGATCATGAATGATTCACGCGAACATAGATGCCTTTATGTAGATCAAAAACTCAGTCACTGACAAAACACAGCAGAACCCTTAAAGGGTTACATGCACTTTTACAAGTTGTTTGAACTGAAATGTGTGTTGGCAGTGTGTGTACACAACCACCCTAAAATGATAAAAATCCACCCAGTGTTTTTTTTAATCTCGTTAAATGTTTTCCCCTTTCTCAAACTGAGCCAATCTCAGATGCCTGTCTGTGTGACGTCACACAGACAGGCATCTGAGATTGGCTCAGTTTGAGAAAGGGGAAAACATTTAACGAGATTAAAAAAAACACTGGGTGGATTTTTATCATTTTAGGGTGGTTGTGTACACACACTGCCAACACACATTTCAGTTCAAACAACTTGTAAAAGTGCATGTAACCCTTTAAGGGTTCTGCTGTGTTTTGTCAGTGACTGAGTTTTTTATATTACAATACAAGAAACCGTGAACTTCTTCACACTAACATATAATTGTCATCCAGCTCTTCTACCCTTTAGACACGCAAAAGAAAACTCCCTAAAACACACACATGTGCAGGCAAGAACAGGCACACAGCTGTCCAGCTGTGCTCTCATGTAATAGGACTCTGTCAGCGGGTAGTTTTGTCTCTATGACTGACAGACTGCGGAGCATGAGGATGCACCTGGAATGATGCCACAAGAGATGCAACTGTAATGAAAATTACAGGGTGGAAAAAGGCCTCCTGCTTGACATTTTTCATTATGACAAAGTTGCAATTTTGCTTGAGGAGCACGTCAGGGTGTTTGGAAGACGTATGGAGACTGGCTGCTCTGCATTAGGGAGAGTAGAGTCTCGCTAACCTCATTCTAAACTCTGCGCTGGCTAACCAGATGTTGGCTCTCATCCACTCGGCCTCAAAAATACTTGCTGTCCCCCCAATCCCTCCGACGGAAACATTTATTCGCTATTAGAATCTGTTGTCAGAAAGCAAGTCAATTTTTTTTTTACCACAATTCCATTTCTGGAATTCGGGAATTTCACAGCAAACAAGCTCTGGAGCCAAAAAAGTACATGGGGTTTTAACCGCAAAGGCTTGTAGTGTTCTACAACCTTCATTCTCGTAGTTACAGGAAGTGAGATTCCTTTAATGAGGCAGAGCTGGAAATGGGCCCTAAAGGACCCGGGGGACTGCGGTGAGAAACACACTGAAGGACAGTGCATGGAAAAGTGCCAGGGTAATTTTTAATTTAGTCTGGTTACGAGACATCCAAAACAGATCATTACGCTTGGCTCGGAGCATTTCGCTGCAACTGAAGTATGGACACAAACAGAGCTGCCTAAATAACAGGAGCTCTATCACGCACTAAAACTTTAGATCAGCGGTTGTCGATTAGTGGATCATGGCCCAAAATTTGGTTGCACGTCTATTCTGACAGGAGGGACAAAACAATGCTTAATGTGAATGATAAAATGCAACTAGCCGTATAATGGTTAGGGATGCGCAATATATCTGTATCATATCAGTTAATTATAAGACAATTTTGCAGATTTTTGTTAATTTACCTGTATCATTCCATATTGGATATTCAAATGTAACAATGTAGTCATCAATTTGAGTATGATTACACAGTTGAATCAACAATGTAATCACACTGTACTTTTTACTTGCCTGAATGATTTTTTTTAAAATTTGTTTTATTTGAAAAATATTTGCGTACTGTACATTTTAATGTTGTGATACCTGATTTCAATTATCTGTAACTTTAGAAAGATTTTCTATCGCATTTTTTAAATTTTTTCATTCTTTAAGCATCATTTCAATATATTTGGTTTAGACTCATTTACAGTTGTTGAGTATCATGTAATCATACTGTACATATCAATGTTGTGATGCCTGAATTCAGTTGTATCATTTAAAAAGACTGATTTTAGTGTTATTTGTATTTTATTTTCTTTATAATATTTTTCTGTCTTGTTTTAAGGATTATTTTATATTTAACAAACTTATTTAGAAAGAAAATGTCTATTTATATATATATAAATTATAAAAAAAAAATTATGGATATTTTAGTTGCGTGAGACTTTAGTCTTTGCAACTTCAGGGATCTTATCTATTCACAATCAGCTTGTAACACTCCAAAGAGAAAGGAAAACTTGAAATCGCATCATATGACCCCTTTAAAGGGATATTTCACCCAAAAATGAAGATCTGTCATTAATTACTCTCCATCATTCCAAACCCGTAAGACCTTCGTTCATCTTCGGAACACAAATTAAGATATTTTTGATGAAATCCAAGAGCTTTCTGATCCTCCATAGACAGCAACGTAACTGACACGTTCAAGGCCCAGAAAGGTAGGAAGGACATCATTAAAATAGTCCATGTGATATCAGTGGTTCAACCGTAATTTTATAAAGAATAGAAAACAAAAATAATGACTTTATTCAGCAATTTCTTCTCTTCTGTGTCAGTACTTTCGTGAATGCGTGTCAAAGACTGACACTGAAGAGAAGAAATTGTTGAATAAAGTTGTTATTTTTGTTTTCACAAAAAGTATTCGCGTAGCTTCATAGCATTACGATTGAACCACTGATGTCACACGGACTATTTTAATGTTGTCCTTCCTACCTTTCTGGGTCTTGAACATGGTAGTTGCATTGCTGTATATGGAGGGTCAGAAATCTCTCGGATTTCATGAAAAATATTATAATTTGTGGTGCAAAGATGAACAAAGGTCTTATGGGTTTGGAACGACACGAGGGTGAGTAATTAATAACAGAATTTTCATTTTTGGGTGAACTATCCCTTTAAGTGAGAACCCTTGTTTTAGATTAAACCTCTTTATTGAACTTCATAAATCAAAGCGTAGAAAAAGAGCAGTGTCAATTTTATTGTAAGACATCAGAGCAGAACGAGTATGGAGAACTTCTCCCTTATGCTGTGAACTGTTTCTGTCTCTTTCTGAGTTATGGAGGGTGGCTGGATAGTTCACGCGTTCCCTCAGATGTTGAGCTCTCCTGCTGGTGTTGTCCTTTGAGTGACGGGCAGCAGGGAGCCTGCGGAGTGAAGGCTGGGGCAGGTGACATGGGAGACGGCTTGTCGGGATATGATAAACATTAACACATCATAGAGGAGCCCTGTCTATTCCGATTGTTTCATTTTCCTGAAGTTCCAGCACCAATTGCGCTGACAGGACACATGCTCAACATTTGGGAAAGAGAGCTGCGGATTTTTGTGTTTGTGCCAACCATTACATATGTTTCATTTTTCTCTTCTTTTGTAAGAGCGAGAGAGAAAGTGTGAGACGAAACCCTTCAAAGCAAGGCTGCGAGCTACAACCCCCACTCTTTCTCAAACAGCATCGATTGAGTTTCAGCTCTTTAATTGCTTTGGCTTGGACCTTTGGTATTTTTTTCCTCTAGTTTTTTTTTTATTGTCTTCCTCTTTTCGTGAAAGAAGCGGAAGGCACTTTCGCACTGATAAAGAAAGAGCCGGTTAGCTGTGTTTTTTCTCAGTCTAAACTAATGGGAGTGTACACTACATTTGTTGAGTGGTTATATTGTTTCTGACTTGTGTCTGAGTTGACTGTGTAGGACATGCTTCTGTCCTAGAGATGTGTCACTTGTGTATATACTTTCTTTATTTCTTTATTTCTGTGCTTCTGTTTCTTACTGTGAGGTGCTGCTCTCGCTGAGCTTTTTATTTTTTTTATTTTTAATATTTTATTTTATGTTTCCAAGCAGACATTCTTGCCGAAAAGTGACAGTGCTACCCAATGAGCTGTTTTGTTTTATTTTATTTTATCTTAATATTTTTTTTATTTTATGATATTTTACAAACAGACTTTCTTGCTGTGAGGTGGCCATGATTGCCAATTATTAAATTAAATTAAATTAAATTATATTTTTTATTATTTTATTTTCCAAGCAGACATTCTTGCTGCTCAGTGACAGTGTTATTTTACTGCCATTATTTTTTATTACACTTTTTGAATACATTTGCCATGTAACAATTCTTATAGATGAACTAAAACTGTTTTGTTGTTTAACACTTTGCATTTGTTTTGCAGGTTTCAACTTCCTGTGATATAATCACACCATGCCTGAGGGAGCGGGCCGCGACAGCCAGAAAAAAAACAGCAACCAAGGTCAGATGCCACTCAGTTAATATCAATGTTTGGAAATCTGATCATAATGATGTGATATCCCAGTGAAAAGTCACTGACAGGAACCGCTCATTCATGGCCTGATTTTGAAGTTCCTTTGTTAACTTCTACTGTAAGTTGTGGTTGAGTTCAAAACCACAAACAAGAGCTTGGGAAAATGACGAAATATATATTTTCTGAGACATTGCACAATTTTCAATGGAGATAAGCCATCAAGCATGCCCAAGATAAGAGTGTCTATCAGGAATGAAATGTTAACAGTTATCAGGTTCAGATTTAGACGGGTGGTCTCCCTCTTGATATTTTTGGACCTCAGCCTCTCCTACTTTACAAAGAATGGTTGCTTACATTAACAATTCAAACAAACTGAACACGACTGTTGGAAATGCGCTGCCAGTCACAATTGTTTAGAGTTGGTCACTGCTCTTTGGATTGGGCTTTCTAAACAATTTGTGATTGAAATAGTTCTGATCATGAAATAGAGACCAAGTGGCACATTTATGTTTAGAAAGAAATTTTAATGTCACATAGAATCTGGAATATGTCAAGTTGCTGTCAATATACTATGCATCCCAAAAGAGCAATGCATATACCTTCAAATATATGTGGCCATTTTCAAATAAAAATGTCATAATACAAACATCTTTAGGCGTTTGACCCAAATCATGTCGTCCAGATCTCAGCTGGCATGTGTTGAGCTCTGAGAACCTTTGGAGGGAACCGCTTGTATTTGGTTTCACCACTTCCTGTGACGGGGCCGTCAGGTGCAGACTGGCACGGCGTACAGGATGTATCTCAACAGACAGATGAGCACTCAGATTCACAGATACAGATAAACATTCACTGCTTGAGCTCAGCTCCATCTTGTACTGTTATTTTGTGTCATTTCTGTTTTGCAGTACCTTTTGAACTCTTTTGAATGTCTGTGTTGGAATTTAAGAATGCATTTCTATAATATCAAACTTTCAGAGATATTCAGGGGTCAAGCTCAGGCACCTAAATGTTATTAATTCTGACTCTACACAATGGCAAGAAAATAGGGTATAACTTAACTAACTTTAAGTAAATTTTTATTTTTTTGGATATTGATTTCTGTTGTTTTCCCAATAAAAATGATGTCTTCATCTGGAGGAGGAGGATGTTATTAAGGAACTCACTTGTGTTAACTTGTGCTTGCTTGTTCAATGGTTTGGGGTATGATTTTTTTTAGAGAAGTCAAAGCTGCATTTATTTGATCAAATATACAGTAAAAATAGTAGTATTTTGAAATATTATTACAATTTAAAATAATAGTTTTTATTTAAATGTATATTTTAAAATGTCATTTATTTCTGTGATGGCTAAACCTGAATTTTCAGCATCATTTCTCCAATCTTCAGTGTCACATGATCATTCAGAAATCATTGTAACATGCTGATTTGCTGCTCAAGAAATTGATCAATGTTGAAAACAATTGTGCTGCTTAATATTTTTTGTGGAAACCGTGATACATTTTTTTTCAGGATTCTTAGAATATAAAGTTCAAAAGAACAGCATTCATTTAAAATATAAATATTTGTAAGATTATAAATGTGTTTGCTGTTACTTTTGATTGATTAAATGCATCTTTGCTAAATAAAATGATAAATTTCCTTCAAGAAAAAAGACCCCAAACCTACTGACTCCAAATATATATAGCAGGAGTGACCTTTGTGATGTCATTTATCATCAGCTTTTCTTTGAAAAAGAACAGAGATATGGAAGGTCAGCATCTTCTCCATAAATTATTTCAGTTTATCTTGCTGATGTTATAGACATAGACATTCCTGTTTTAGACAGTCCTCTCTCAAATGTTACAGGTATGGAGAATGATGTAATCGGTGAATCTTACGAAATCTGTCCAGAGATCATATTTGTTTCTAAAATCAAATCAAATCTTTTTACAATATTTTTTGGAGCCTGTTTTAGGATCATCAAGTTTGCGTTGTGACAATTTCCTCCTCCAGTTTTCATTTTCTTAAAAAAAAAAATCTTTATTTTAAGGTGAAATGTTTTAAACTAATTCAGTGGTTCCTTGTATTGTCTTGTTTCTCAAACACATAAATGCTCTCTTACGGTTTTGCGGTCTGTGCACTAATGCACACCTAGACAGGAAGTCTCTCTATAAGAGAGAAGTGTGCAACAAGCCCAACTCACATTTTTTGTGCACGTTAGATATGGTGCGTGGTTCCTGTTTGCTTTATGACTGATGAGGTCCTTTCAGTCCTTCCTGGAATACGAGTCATTTTCAGAAATAATTTGGATACCTGATGTCATTTGGTAGACGTTGGTAGCCATTTGCTTCTAATTAGTTATGAGTACTAACTAAACTACGGTGAGAAGACTGCATTGGTGGTCATTCCAGCTGATGCAGCAGTGCCTTGCAGATCAGGTATGTGATCTCTTCCTCTTGGCTTTCACTCGTCTGGCCAAACGATCTCCACAGACTGCCGTTATTGATATAACAGGCCTGATTCTCTGTTAGGTGAGCCTTGTTAGGCTCTTTATTGGAGTTAGAATGGCTAAATAAAAGTGTGTAGAAGATTTATGATGAAAATACCACAATTACTGGAACTCATAATAAGTACGTATAACTGACTAATAATTTATCGCAATTACGGACACAAAGATCAAATTAAGGTGTTTTTTTACATTGTTATTTACATAAGTGGATCGATGTCATTATGAAAATATAGGAAATTAGCCCTAATGTATTATTTCAGATTTCTAAAACAGCTGCACAATTCATCAAGTCAATCCATTTTCCATTAAGAATCATATAATTATGAAGAAAAGTATATATGTGTTGGCTCACGCACATGTTCATCAGTCTTATCTAGAGATGGTTAGGTTTTCTTGGACATCCTGACTGATTTATCCTCTCTAATTCGTGCTTGGAGGCTCTTTAAACTTAATGTTTGGGATAACGAAATCCATAGGGATGAGGTTTTGGGTGAAGAACTCCCCTGCTGATGGTTCTTCCATGCCACATGAAAGCTTCTGACTTCATGCCCAAGTAGTGACGGAGAACGCTGTCTGCTTTTGTTCTAGAGGATGCGCTGGGTTTACGTTGTCACACTTCATGCATCTGTCTGGCTGAATTTATGCTGCGCTTTGAACATTCTCCTGAATGCTTTTGCACCAGTACTTGAGATCTTGAGATAGGCATCAAACGAAAAGCAAAAGATGGTCATATTGGTGATGTATGTCGGGCCATGGAGGATTTTACAATCAGATTTTTTCATGTGCGACTGCCGCCATAGTGGTGCTGATCTTGGACTGGGGCCAGCAGAAGATAAACACATGCTTTCATGTACTTTATGAGTGAGTTTAAATCAAATTCAGGCAATCAATATTACCGAAGTGCCTTCAAACTTTGTATGAATTGGAGAACAGGCCACAAGCAGCTCCAGCTAATGGTCAGCTGGAATGCTTGATGGATGATAGGCAGACTTAACGAGGAAGGGAGTGTAGAGAGCAACAGTCGACTGCGTCGCCCTGCCTGCTAGGTCAGAGGAAATGGAGGATTGTTCGTCTCTGCCGGCTTGTGCTCTGTAACTGGGCCACCATTGTGACAAGCACAGCCCAGCATTCAGCCTTAAATAATGGCAATCCTCACAGCACTCTGTACCGGCCTGTGTTCACTTGCCTTGACAACCAGACTGTTGTGTTCAGTTTTGATACGGCTCTTCAGGCAGAACGTTACTGTTTTGTTTTAGATGTTCTGGTCGTCTGAGGGCACGGCTGATTGAATGACTTCTGTGTTTTCAGGTTTAATCGTCCAGCAAATTGCAGTCAGGAAGTTGTGATTTTTGTTTCCTGTCTGTACAGGGCGTGCACTGCACCGTTAGATTGACAGCTTCTGTGGGTTTGCTGCAAGCTAATGTGATGTAGATTTGCACAGTCACACCTTTGAGGCAGGCAGAAAAATATTTGCAAGAAACACTTTGTAAACACTTAGTTTGTCTTTGTACTCGACTGTTGGTTTGTACCTTACCTTGTATAAAAAATTACAAATATATAAAAAATAATAATAAAATAAACGATATATTTATATAATAATATATTATATTGATATATTTTTTATTTCTCAAATATATTTGTATGTGTGTATATATATATATATATACATACAACTAAAACATTTCAAGTAATATTTAAAAAAGAAACAACTATATGGATATATATTTTTTTTTTAAAATAATAAAAATCATAGATTCATAACAACATAACATAACCAAAATAAGGAAACCCAAAAAGGAGAAAAAACGAAAACAAGAGAATACCAGACCAAAGACAAGTAAAGATTATCAAAAAAAGAAAAGAGAGGCAATGTGAAGTATTTGATGAGAAATACGTTTTATTGATAATAATAAATCTAAGTATTAATATATTTATATAATAATATATTATATTGATATATTTTTTATTTCTCAAATATATTTGTATGTGTGTATATATATATATATATACATACAACTAAAACATTTCAAGTAATATTTAAAAAAGAAACAACTATATGGATATATTTTTTAAAAAAAAATAATAAAAATCATAGATTCATAACAACATAACATAACCAAAATAAGGAAACCCAAAAAGGAGAAAAAACGAAAACAAGAGAATACCAGACCAAAGACAAGTAAAGATTATCAAAAAAAGAAAAGAGAGGCAATGTGAAGTATTTGATGAGAAATACGTTTTATTGATAATAATAAATCTAAGTATTAAAATTTTTGATTTTTGCATGCAGACTTTGGAAAGCTGAGCACATCTTTGAGACACTGTTGAGATCTCTTCTGGAATGCATGCAAGATTTACTGGGGGCTTCAAGAAGCAGGAGATTTAAGCCAAAGTCAACATTTGCTCTTGTTTTGGAGAAACAATTGAGATATGAAAGAGATATCATTTGTGATTTTGCATAATAGTTCTTAATGTTGTCTTATTGTCTTCGAGTTTTTTTTTTTTCATTCAGTAACCAAAAGTCCTGTATTATTCAGTGATCACTAGTATCTCCACACTAAATTGTCTCTGTTTCTCTCTGCTGCAGCTGCCAAGCGCCCCTCCTCCGTGTCCTCGCTGAGTGGGATCGTGAGCCGTATGGCCTCCTCAGGGGGCGCATCCCGCGGGAGCTGCACCTCTGTTAACACGGTGTGCTCTGACAGTGACCGCGGAGCCAGTCTCAGCTCCTCTGCTTCGTCCGCCTCACTGCAGGATGGACACTCTTCCTCTTCCTCCTCATCACTCCCCTACGGAGCCGTGCCGACCTACCCCGGGCCACAGCGCAATGGCTCCGACATCAGCCTGGACCTCACCCCTCTCTCCCTGCTGACAGGAGCCGGTCCCCTCCGTGCCTCCACAACACCGCTGCCCAAACTCACTCGTCTGGAGAGGGTGGCGCTGGAGATAGTGGAGACAGAGCAGGCCTACGTGAGGGACCTCAAGAGCATTGTGGAGGTAAGAACCAGACACATGCTGACCTCTTTTCCTACAATGTTTTGTACTGTAACACAAAAACAACGTTGAGCTAATGTTGAAGTAATGGGTTTTTTAAAAATTTGAACCTTGAAGGGATAGTTTACCAAAAATAATTAAAATTCTGTCATTTACTCATTCTAATATTGTTCTAAAACACATATAAACAACTTTTGAAATATCTTGAGGCAAGGTTGGCTCTTTTGACTTGACTGTCCAGATAACCCTAGAAACTCGAAAGCAACCCAGTAAAAACCACTCAGTACACCTAACAACAGCCTAGAAACCCCCCAAAACACAACTGTAAACAGCTACTGTTTCAACATCGTAGAAACAACCCAGAACAACACAACCTAGCGAGCACCTAGTAATATCCTAGAAACCATCAAAAAGCACCACAGCGAACAGTTAGCAAAACCTTAGAAGTCAGCCAGAACAACCTAGCAACAGCTTAGAAACCACCCAAAACCCTTGAGTGAACAGCTACTGTAGCAACACCATAGAAACCCAGGACTCCTTAGCAAGCCCCTAGCAACAGCCTAGAAACCACCCAAAAATCCTGAGTGAACGGCTACTTTAGCAACACCATAGAAACCCAGGACACCTTAGCACGCCCTAGCAACAGTCTAGAAACCATCCAAAACACCACAACAAACAGCTAGCAATACCATAGAAACCTCCTATAGCAACACCCAAGAAACTACCCAGAACAATCTAGCAAATATCTAGCAACAGTCTAGAAATCACCTAAAACACCACAGCGAACAGCTAGCAACACCATAGAAACCAGCCAGAACAACTAGCAACTTCCTAGAGACCACTTAAAACACTCTAGCAACCACATAGCGATCAATGGGAACCAATCACAGCACCCTAGCATGGTGGCGGTAAGGGTTTACATGGGCAAGAACCCCAATTCTAATGTCTTAAGTGTTTTTTTATCAATATGAATATTAAACTTAAATTAGATGACTTTAAAGGGCATCTATTATGCCCCTTTTTACAATATGTAATACAAGTCTCAGGTATCCCCAGAATGTGTCTGTGAAGTTTCAGTTCAAAATACCCCATAGATCATTTATTATATCATTTTGAAAATGCCTGTTTTGATTCTTGAAAGCAGAAACATACTGTTTTTGTGCATGTCTCTTTAAATGCAAATGAGCTGCTGCTCCCCGCCCCCTTTTCCAGAATAGCACTTTGCAAAAAAAAAAACCATCTGTTTGGTTTTGGTTATCATGTCTAACACGTTGAAATCATGCATTTTAGAGCCATATTAGGTTGATTTTCTGATATAGGTTTTTCTGAGCGCACACATCCAAAGCACACGCACAGAAAGCGGCTGTCACGTTGCATGTGAGTACTAAACTAAGTTCTCTTTCATGTCTTATTGCGCTTAAATGGTTAAATACACACAAGTTTGTTAAAAACACAAGTTTCAAAAAGTCGTTTATGTCTGTGAAGGTAAACAGCTGGGAAAGACATCAAATGTTTATATTAGATCTATGTATTAAGTGACAACAGCGTAATATACAGTATCTATAGACATTATTCCTGAACACATAAGTCACGCCTGACTCTTAACCAGAAGGATGCTTTGCATTTCAGGTCTGCAGTGTTTCTAGTATGTTCCGAGCTGATAATCTAATGTTAAACCTATTAAAGGGGTCATATAATGCTACATGCACTTTTACAAGTTGTTTGAACTGAAATGTGTGTTGGCAGTGTGTGTACACAACCACCCTAAAATGATAAAAATTCACCCAGTGGTTTTTTGTTAATCTACTAAAATCTTTACCCCTTTCTCAAATCGAGCCGATCTCAGATACCTGTCTGTGTGATGTCACACAGACAGGCCCCTCCCACGATAGTTTGATTGACAGTAGCGTTTCAGCACAGACTGGACTGGCGTCTTACCTTAGACCCGCCCTGAGTGAGCTGTCATAAGGCCACCATTGTTTCACCGCTGGAGCAGATGTAGACAAGAATGACTCCTAAGCGATTGAGGTCTTCTGGTGTTGGATGTAATAATGAACATAGCAGTCGTTGTTTACTCCCGACATCTGAGCCGCTGAAGACTCAGTGGATTATGTTTGTTTTTGAAGGGAATGCGCCCCCAATCTACATAAATGCGTCTATGTTCGCGCAAATCATTCGTGATCCAGCTTCACCTACAGAAGAAGTGAGTATAAGGTTTTTTTAATGAATATTTGCAAAGCGCCTTAACTAATAATGTGCTAATTAGCAAGTTTCACGATGAATGCGGATAAAATAAACAGTCTCTCTGAGAGCGGCTTGGAAGAGAGGGGCGGGGTCAGCAGAGCTCATTAACATTTAAAGGAAAATGCTACAAAACTGCATGCTCTGACAAGAGCTGTTTTTGACAGGGTAAAAAAGGTGTTTTTTAGACTACCATTGAGAAATTTTAACCAAACTATGATACAGACTTTTCATTAAGACCCTAAAGAATCATATTAGCTTGTGGAAAATGGGCATCCTATGACCCTTTTAAAATGTTTTTTAAAAGCACATTGCTCCATAGCGCCATCTATGACCTGCCTCAAGACCTTTTACCGTTTGCACTGCACTTGATGCACACTGCTTATGATTTATGGGGATTAAAAAAGGAGCAGGTGGATTTTTATCTTTGGTGTGTAGGTGGTTGTGTACACACACTGCCAACACACATTTATGTTCAAACAACATGAAAAAGTGAATTTTGCATAATAGGTGCCCTTAAAAAAAAAATCTCAGAATGACTGCGGAATTGAATACTATTATTTTTAATACAAAGCCACCCAGGTGGTGCTGCATTCTTTTTGAGCTCTAGGATTGCTCAGTCACAGAAGCTCATCCAGATCAGCATTTCTACCATCTCTTCTCCCGCTGCCCACCCTGTATATAATCCAGGACTCATATAACAGACAGCAGAGAAAGCTGAGCCCTTTCCCTGTGCCAGCGGTGATTTAAAATATGATCATTGTGAGATTCTGTTGTGCCATTCATCACACATTCAGGTGGAGCAAAGGAGGTCATGGCACTGGATGAAAGCTGCAATAAATTCAGACTGTCACTTCAAACGCATGCACAGCACTGATCCGGGACAATAAGAAGGCTGTTGCTCAGCATTTCAAACACACGCACACACAATTCAGAGTGTGCTGTAAATATAAGAGACTCTTTGTGGATGCTTTTCAACACATTCATCATATTTCCATGCACAGGTTGCTGGAAGATCAGACCTCTACTGTGACCTCCAATGGTGGTCATGGACGTGCACCAAGACATGTTATGCCCTGTTCACATGGGTAGCGGTTTTATTGGCACTAATTGCCAACTAGTTAACATGTTAATTAACTATTTTTATCACTTTTTTTCAAAAGTGTGTATTACTGTTTGAGTTTGCTTTCTAAAGATCCAAATTTATAGTTTGCAGTTTCATACTATTGACAGCACTTATTATAAATATAAATAAATAAATAAGCTGTTTTCTCTCTTAAATGTTTATGCATCTAACATTCATAGCAAGCAAAATAAAATAAAAAGATATGCATAAATATGTCAACTTAATATAATGTAAATATTAAGTAACAATATAAAATACATTATTTAACATTATTTAATAAATTAGTAACTATAAATGGGATATATAACCAATCAAATTTCAGCATATTTTGGGGTCCATGGCATCATTTATTTAATTTATTATTATTTTTTAAAATCTGGATTAAAACATCACACTGCGATGGTTAAGCTTGATTGGTGCTGTTGCATGGGCCTGGAGAGAGAAGTGAAAGTGGTCTGTCATGAGTGACAGGCTCATTGTGAACAGCTTTTGAACTCATGGGAATATTGCCAGTGCCAGCCATCAACAGGTGTGCGTGAATGTACTGTATAGTATGTGTGCGTTATCCTTTGTATCTGTGACTGATTGATTGCAGAGGCTCATGGGGACATAGGCCGGAGGTTGGGGAATGCCTGAAATGTTACTCCTTTTCCCTTTTGCTGATGGTTTATTTGAAGCTGAGCTTTTCATAAGCCAATAAAAAGAGAAGGCATGCAAGCTTATGCTGCTTTATGAAAAGATTCCTTCAGATCAAATAACCATAAATTGGTTGTCGAAAGACGCGAATCATGCCGAGGAATGCTGCTGTTTTATCAATCTGTGGTCTCAAAATGGAGGCTGAGTGGTGGACGGTTTTGGGGACATAGTGCTGACTCTGGAATATGTGTGTATGATGTCTTACTGGAGTCATGCCGAGCCGGGCTCAGCTAATATTAGTTAGAGCTGTCTGGTTTTGATAGAAAGCGTAACAAAGAATGATGTCAAGCTAGCTGGAAACGAGATGAGCGTGAGCTCACAGTGCACGGCTTTGCTGTGTGTGACTGTTTTGCCTGCTGTTGTGTGGGTTATTATTAGTTTGTGAAGTGTTGTTTGGTGATATTCAGGTGAGCTGGGTTCAGCTCCAGTGTGTGTGTGTTGATGTGGGGAGCGTTTAGGGGAGCAAGAATGAGAGATTCCCCCTTAGTTTCAGCTGCATTTCAGCCAAATAGGACAGGAAATTGGGGGAAGAGGGGGGCTTGGCTGTAGCCTCCCATTCTGGGGCACAAGCAAAGATGGAGAGGGGCTGCTCACGAGAGAGAGGGACCGACTCCTGTTCCAAACTCCAAACTGACCTAGTTTCTCAGACAAAGACTCTGAGAGTGTTCAACTTCTGTTACAATCTCTCTCTCTCTATTGTCTGCCACATTTCCAAACTTCCTCTCGTAGATAATATTTCCTTTCTTTCTTTCTTTGTTTGTTCATCAGTCTGTTTGTCTGTCTTTTTCCTTTTCTTTTTGTCTTTTCTTTTTTCTTTTTATGGCCTTCCTCTATCTCACTTTTTAAGTCTGTCTGTCTATTTGTCTTTTTGTTTTATTTGCCTTTTCTTTCTTTCTCTCTCTTTGTTCATCAGTCTGTCTTTTTCTTTTTGTCTTTTATTATCTTTTCTTTTTTTTCTTTTCTTTGTCTGTCTTCCTGTGTGTTTGTCTGTCCTTGTTTATTTTCTGTCTGTCCTTTCTTTCTTTCTTTGTTTCTGCCCTTCTGTCTCTTTTTTTTTTACTCTGGTCTTTTTTATTTCTATTTTTTTATTTTATTTTCTGTTCTGTCCTTGTTTATTTTCTGTCTGTCCTTTCTTTCTTTCTTTGTTTCTGCCCTTCTGTCTCTTTTTTTTTACTCTGGTCTTTTTTATTTCTATTTTTTTATTTTATTTTCTGTCCTATCTATCTGTCTGTCTGTCTGTCTGTCTGTCTGTCATGTCTCTCTTGAGGCTCTCTCTTTTATGTCTTCTCTTCTCTTCTCTTTCTTAGTGTTTTCTCTCGTTCTGGTCCATATCTCATATGTGAACATTTATGTTTTTCTTTTTGCCAGACTGGCTGTCATAACACACTTCATGTATGCTCTAGTAAGTCATTTCGGTCAGACGGCATCTGCCAAGAAAATGTGCACATAACTTATGGTTCCTTTGTCTGTGGCTGGTCCCGCTTGTCTTGCACACTCTTCTTTCATAACTCACAATGTAATCCTCAGATTTCCCCTCACCTCCTGGATTTTCACTCTTCCCAGAGTAGCTGTATCATCACTCATCTCTTCATCTAGCGCTCCAGTTTTGCCTTCTCATGAGCACTGTTCGTTCAGGGGAATTATCTCCGGTCTACAGCTGAGTGTAAATCACCGTAATTACAGTGTCCGTGTTCCCTTGCCTTGTAAAGGTGCTGAATGTGCCAGTCCCTTATTTTCTGGCTCATTTTGCCCCCACCTCAGCATGTTTGCCTTCCCAGACTCCTTGTGGCTCTGGAAACAAACAGAAGAGAAAAAAAGACCCCACGTTTTACAGTCCAGGACTGTAGAGGCACAGGGAAAGAGCCCCTTATAAATCCAGACCGCTGTCTTACAGGACTCATATGGTTTGTTTATTTGTACCTATTTATTGTAGCAGTTCAGTTTGAGTCTTTTTTTTTTTTTAGTTTGTTTTGCCTGGTGGCCTTCTTTTGTTGGCTCCAGTGTCCGTAGTTTCTCTCAGGAGATTGCCATTCTTGGCACTTTCCCATACTTTAGTCCGTTGCAGTCTGGTGGAATTTGTTTGTCTATCTTGGCTTGTTGGTTTTGGTCCCGGGGCTTGGTTATTAAGGGTTAATGAGGCCAGGCACTGATAAACGGACTTGATAAATAGTGCTGTTTAACTCCGCAAGCCCAACAGCCAGGAACCAGACCACTCCTGAGACCATTTGCCTCTGCTCTATTTTGGTTTTTGGCATCTGTTGGACACAAAATAGGCTGTAAAATATGATTAACTTTCTAATTTAATGCAAAACGCCTTTTACTCATTAAGGCAAGCATGTATCTTCTTAACGGCAGCATTATTATGATTATAGTGTTGGAAAACCCCTTCAAGCTGGAAATCTCACTACCCAAGGTTGTTGGTTTAGTATAAATGATAGCTAATTATTAAGCTATGCAATAGATCTTTTTTTAAGGAGACATTCTGGGTTTAGTACAAGTTAAGCCCAATGGATATTGTGGCATAATGTTGATTATCACAAAAAACAATGTGGACTCTTATTTTCTTTAAGAAGAAAGAAAATTTTGCAGCGTATGTAAATGGAACCCCTTTTTGAGGATTTAAAAGCAAAAATGTGAAGCATTTTATAAAAGCACTAACATTGTAAAGTGTATGTATTATTTGAGCTGTAAGTTGTTCTTGTGATTTTTGCAGTCATTTTAATTTGAAAAATTGGATAATTACCATTAAAAATTGTGGGATTGGTAAGATGTTTTTTTTTAACAAGAAGTCTCTTATGCTCACCATTTAAAAAATAAAATAAATAAAAAATAAACAGTAAAAATAAGTAATATTGTGAAATGTATTACACTTTGAAACAACTATTCTCATTTTCAATATATTTTAAAATGTAATTTATTTCAAACATGAATTTCAACAGCCATTACTTTAGTCTTCAGTGTCACAATTTTTTTTATTTTTTATTTTTTTATTAATTTTTTATTTTATTTACTGTGATGACATTTACTATGATTTTTAGTGATTAAAATCACTTCACTTTTTTTTGTATAAAGTTACACTACTGTTCAAAAGTTTATGGTCAGTAAGCGTAATATTTTTTATATTTTTGTATGAATGATTCTTATGAACAATAGCGTAATGCAGAAAAGGTTAGTTTATTACAGTAAAATCATGTTAACATGCATATCATTTACGTCTTTTGGCAAAACTGTTGAAACCAGAATTATTTTATTGTCTCGTATTGGCTCTTTTCACTTCCATCCTAGGTTTCTCACTGTGAACCAGATCTTCCTTAAACTTTAACCCAGTGGAACAGCTTGCCTTTAACTCAGTATTAACCAACCACTTCAAAACTGAGAAAGTTGGTGACCCCGATTCTCTGTTCCTCAGCAGGTGACCCAAACCTGCCAGTATTTTACGTGGCATGATGATCAGGCAGTTTTCTCATGAGACCAGCTTATGACTTTTTTCGAGGTCAGAGGTGAAAGAGCAGAGAGAGAAAAGATAAATATTGTTAGAGGGGCTCCTTTTAACCACTGTATTAGTTGCATGCTTTGCTTTCCTGCATCGCTTTGTATGTTTACTCTGAAGATCATTGAGGGGCTCAAGTGTGGCGTCCATGGTAATTACATTAGGGGTGAGAGTCACGTCCTGCTGTGTCGGAGCCATTTATAGTCTCTTTATAGTCCATGAGTTATGAATCACCTCAGTGTTTGCAATGGGAAAATGTAATGGAATAGAGGTACTTCACCAATTTCACAGGTCTCACAGGAGTTTTCTGAATCACTAACAAGCAAAGCAAATTCAAGTGTGAAAATGCCTAGTATGATTTCTGTGAGGTCATCCACGCTCAATTTTCTCACTTTCTCGCTCTCAGGACTATCTTGGCTGCATTATTGACTGTGGCGACTTGCCTCTCAAACCCGAGGAGGTCAGCACCCTCTTCTGCAACATTGAGGACATCTATGAGTTTAACAGGTGGGTGTCTTCATTCTTGATGTCTGTCTGAGTGGCAGCGGTGTCTGTTGAATTTGTCTCAAACACAATGACTGGCCTGGGTCCTGGTCTGTCCCACCATGAGGGACAATGTGCAGATGTCTGCCAAGAGCGAGTATACGGCATTTCTGATGCACTCCAGCAGACTGTCCCTGGACTGTTGTAGTTATCTGGAATGCTCTTCAGGAGACGTTTTCTCAGCCGTCATCATAGCTTAAGCTCGTTTTAAAAGACGTGCAACATATGGTTTATTACACTGTGAGTTCATGCATGGTCCACCGAACAATTTAGTCAGTCTTGTTATGTGTCTGTTTCACACTGTTTATTACAAATGACACTCAGTGTTTATTTCAGACTTGTATGCATGGTTTAGCCCAGAGGTTTCTAGTTGGTGGGTCGCTGCTACTTGCCACTCATATATCCTGTTTTTACATAATTCTCTTTCTTGGTTCACCTCCACTCCACATCATCCCTCTAATGACATTAGGCAGTTTCGAAATTGAACATGGCGCCTTACCGCCAGCTCTTGTGGGAAATGATCTTGGCTGTGCTGCAAACAGAAAATCTTAAAAACTCTTGGGTGTCCTCATGACCTTATTTAATATAACTTCCTTTAATAAAATGGCAGGAGTTTTCTTCCCATCGTAGCAGCTTTTGGCCTCTGCTTGAGATTATATTGGCGTGTAATGAGTAGAATGAGTTATTAGTTTTTAGGAATACCATTCTTAAAGGGATAGTTCACTTATAAATAAATGATCTTTCATAATTTACAGTTTGTAGCATCCACAGGCTGTCAAGCTCCAAAAAATGACCAAAAAAATCACCATACAAGCAGTCCATACTGTATGACTACATTACTTTTTTTTAAGTTTGGGGTCGGTAAGCTTATTTATTTGTCTCTAAATGGTTTACATTTTTTTTGTATGTGTTTAAAGTGTCTTATACTCACCAAGGCTGCAATTATTTGATTAAAATTACAGTAAAAACAGTAAAATTGGGAAATATTATCGCAATTTAAAATAACTGTTTTCTTTTTTAATATATTTTAAAATGTAATTTATTCCTGTGATGGCAAAGCTGAAATTTCAGCATCATTACTCCAGTCTTCAGTATCACATGATCAGAAATCGTTCTGATATGCTGATTTGCAGCTTAAAAACATTTCTTATTATTATCAATGTTGAAAACAGTTTTGCTGCTTAATATTTTGGAAACCGTGATAATAAATATTTTTTTTGTTGAATATTTTAATGAGTAGAATGTTCAAAAGAACAGCAACTTTTATTTATAAATCTTTTGTAACATTGTAAATATCTTTACTGTCACTTATGATCAAATAAATGTGTCCCAGTTGAATGAAAGTATTTATTTCTTTGTAAAAAAAAAATGTTTTTAATATAAATCTTTTTAAATATCTTTACTGTCACTTTTGATTTTAATGGACCGTGTTGAATTAAAATATGAATTCCTTTGTATAAAAAAATCTCAAACTTTTGAACAGTCGGGTGTATATTCCATATTTCATCTGAAGCCATATACTATATATTTACATGATTAATAGACTGAAATTTAAGTCACTCTAAAATTAAATCAAATCATTCATTTAACTCGGCATGCAGCCCTCAAATTATATGAGAATGAATAATGGCTGAAATTGGGTTTGTTCATCCCACAAAGCTTCATGTTTATGAAAAACAGGGAGTTGGAAATTATTCAATATTTCTTTGATTGTGTTCAGGGAAAGAATAACAGCATGTGGGTTTGGAACGACAAAGATGGTGAGAAAATGATTACAGAATTTTCATTTCTGAGTGAACTACCCCCTTAAATCAGCTCTCGTGCCTCTGTAGTTGTTAAGACTATATACAATTGAATGATTGAATTTTCCCTCTTTCTTATAGTTTAAGCAGACAAAGGCTCTCTCTTTGTCTGTTCTTACTCTTAAAAGCCCTCTGCTCGTTGCTGTAGAATGTAGCCCCTGTATTCAGACTTGATTCTGTTGAGTCTACTTTCTTGGCACCGGTCAGAGCTTTAGGACACGTACAGATGTCATGTTCCTCTTAGCCAAAGCAGCCGGGCTCCGAGGTAGAGCTCAGGCCCCTGTGGTGAACGAGCCACACATGACCTGTCAGAGAGTGAGGCTGCAGCCAAGCGAGCAGTGCATCCTGGGACAGCAGACAGGACTTATTTTGTTCCCACAGACATCTGTCCAGTTATAGTGAAGCATTGTAAATTGTCCCTTTGCACTGGAATGCTGCATTTGTCTTTTGCAGCGACTGCAACAGAACAGGCTGTTTTTGCTGGCTTGGGAATCTCATCTCTATTTTGCAGTGATGAAAACATTCCACTGCTGACTCATTCTTGTGTTTTGCAATAGTTCTTTTAAAACCTTATTATCAGTTCTTATTGTTCTAGGTTTATTTTAGCATTTGTAATCGCACCCTTATTTTTTTTCCCCCTTTCTGATGGCCTTAAATGGGTGTTAAAACTTCAGGGTCAGCTACATGGCACATTGTACTCAGTGACTCTTCAGAATAGACCTTTTTAAAGCCATACTAAATACATAATAGGTATACACTTTCAAAACTTTGGGGTTCAAAGTTTTTAAGGTGTTTTTTTTTCAAGGAAATAATACTTTTATTCAGCAAGGACACATAAAATTGATCAAAATGACAGTAAAGACATTTATGATGTTCCAAATTTCAGTTTCAAATAAATTTAGTATTTTTGTACTTGAACTTTCTATTCATTAAAATAATCCTGAAAATATTAATCCACAAAAATATTAAGAAGAACTGTTTCGAACACTGATAATAATAAATGTTTTTTGAGCCCAAAATAAGCATATTACAGTGATTTCTGAGGGATAATTTGACCCTGAAGACTGAAGACCGAAGACTGGCTGCTTAAAATTCAGCTTTATCATCACAGTAATAAAAATATATTAAAATAGAAAACAGTTATTTAAATTGTAATACATTTTCACAATATTATATTTTTATCAAACAAAAGCAGCCTTGGTGAGCATTTGCATAATTTGATAAAAATTACAGCTTGATTTCAAATGACAAAAATATTCTGCTCAAAAGTTTTAAAATGTCATATTTTATCTTAAGTTTGTCTTTTAGGTAGTAACCAAGCACACTAACGTAAGAAAAAAAACATTTCATCACAACCATGGGACCGTCAAAATTTTTTTTTAAATGTGTAATACATTTTCATAATAATTACATAATAATGTTTTAAAAATATTTTCATAATATTTTATTTTTAATGATATAAGTATGCATATATTTTTCACTTTTTTTTTTTTTTCACATTTTCATTTTTTTCTATAATGAATTTTCAAAAGGCTTCCAAATATTTTTTAGTGATTTTAATGAAATTTGTTACTTTAAAAAATATTTAACTAATGGGTAATAAAAGATTTCTAAAAATGGGACACCCTATGTAGCAAGTACACAAGTGTGCCATTTCAGTCGGGACCATTGAGATACACTTTTATTTGCCCAGACAGATTTCCTCCATTAAGTGAGACCGCAACAACCTTTATCTCCTTTGTGTGCTCATACGGGATCACGCCTGTCAGTTTACCGTGCATTTACTTCATTTTGGATTCAAATACACCTTAACACTGCAGACAGACACTGTTCATTTCTTAATAAAGACAAATCTGGTTTTCCCTAAAGCACACATCTCACTGTCCTCGTGCCTCCCCAATGTCTCACTGTCTGCTTTGATCTCGTTTGAGAGAAATAATGGGTGTAGATTTGTCCTGAGGATTTGTATATTGCATAAAAAAAGAAGAATGACTGTGTGAATTTCCCCCACCATGATGCTGTCTCCAGCAAAAATAAAAGCTTGACTGCTGTGGGAAATACGAGTTAGATGAAAGGAACCGTAATGTAGCGAACTTCTGTTTGAGTTATATACACCATGTTAATGGATGAATGGTTGGGAGTAGGACAAAAGAAAGGGATGAGACGAGGAGGAGAGTATGAATCGAGACAAGACGACAACTTATGAGTCGAGTCCAAAAAACAGAAAGGGTGAGGTGAAAACTGAATGGGACAAAGGGAATCACATTTTTTTTATATGCAGGGCATCTTGCAGGTAACTCCCTGTTTTTGGTCATATGAAAATAAATTGTTGGACTTATTAATTTTTTTGCTGGTGTTTATTGGAGTTTGTTGTACTACATGGATTACTAGCCAATTCTTACATGGTCAAAAAACCAATCTGGTGTCTTAGTCTTAAATTTCTAATTTTTCCTCAAGTAATACCGCAAACACTTTTGTATGTACTTTATCTGGCAAATTCCACTGCTGACTCATTCTTGTGTTTTGCAATAGTTCTTTTAAAACCTTATTATCAGTTCTTATTGTTCTAGGTTTATTTTAGCATTTGTAATCGCACCCTTATTTTTTTTCCCCCTTTCTGATGGCCTTAAATGGGTGTTAAAACTTCAGGGTCAGCTACATGGCACATTGTACTCAGTGACTCTTCAGAATAGACCTTTTTAAAGCCATACTAAATACATAATAGGTATACACTTTCAAAACTTTGGGGTTCAAAGTTTTTAAGGTGTTTTTTTTTCAAGGAAATAATACTTTTATTCAGCAAGGACACATAAAATTGATCAAAATGACAGTAAAGACATTTATGATGTTCCAAATTTCAGTTTCAAATAAATTTAGTATTTTTGTACTTGAACTTTCTATTCATTAAAATAATCCTGAAAATATTAATCCACAAAAATATTAAGAAGAACTGTTTCGAACACTGATAATAATAAATGTTTTTTGAGCCCAAAATAAGCATATTACAGTGATTTCTGAGGGATAATTTGACCCTGAAGACTGAAGACCGAAGACTGGCTGCTTAAAATTCAGCTTTATCATCACAGTAATAAAAATATATTAAAATAGAAAACAGTTATTTAAATTGTAATACATTTTCACAATATTATATTTTTATCAAACAAAAGCAGCCTTGGTGAGCATTTGCATAATTTGATAAAAATTACAGCTTGATTTCAAATGACAAAAATATTCTGCTCAAAAGTTTTAAAATGTCATATTTTATCTTAAGTTTGTCTTTTAGGTAGTAACCAAGCACACTAACGTAAGAAAAAAAACATTTCATCACAACCATGGGACCGTCAAAATTTTTTTTTAAATGTGTAATACATTTTCATAATAATTACATAATAATGTTTTAAAAATATTTTCATAATATTTTATTTTTAATGATATAAGTATGCATATATTTTTCACTTTTTTTTTTTTTCACATTTTCATTTTTTTCTATAATGAATTTTCAAAAGGCTTCCAAATATTTTTTAGTGATTTTAATGAAATTTGTTACTTTAAAAAATATTTAACTAATGGGTAATAAAAGATTTCTAAAAATGGGACACCCTATGTAGCAAGTACACAAGTGTGCCATTTCAGTCGGGACCATTGAGATACACTTTTATTTGCCCAGACAGATTTCCTCCATTAAGTGAGACCGCAACAACCTTTATCTCCTTTGTGTGCTCATACGGGATCACGCCTGTCAGTTTACCGTGCATTTACTTCATTTTGGATTCAAATACACCTTAACACTGCAGACAGACACTGTTCATTTCTTAATAAAGACAAATCTGGTTTTCCCTAAAGCACACATCTCACTGTCCTCGTGCCTCCCCAATGTCTCACTGTCTGCTTTGATCTCGTTTGAGAGAAATAATGGGTGTAGATTTGTCCTGAGGATTTGTATATTGCATAAAAAAAGAAGAATGACTGTGTGAATTTCCCCCACCATGATGCTGTCTCCAGCAAAAATAAAAGCTTGACTGCTGTGGGAAATACGAGTTAGATGAAAGGAACCGTAATGTAGCGAACTTCTGTTTGAGTTATATACACCATGTTAATGGATGAATGGTTGGGAGTAGGACAAAAGAAAGGGATGAGACGAGGAGGAGAGTATGAATCGAGACAAGACGACAACTTATGAGTCGAGTCCAAAAAACAGAAAGGGTGAGGTGAAAACTGAATGGGACAAAGGGAATCACATTTTTTTTATATGCAGGGCATCTTGCAGGTAACTCTGTTTTTGGTCATATGAAAATAAATTGTTGGACTTATTAATTTTTTTGCTGGTGTTTATTGGAGTTTGTTGTACTACATGGATTACTAGCCAATTCTTACATGGTCAAAAAAACAATCTGGTGTCTTAGTCTTAAATTTCTAATTTTTCCTCAAGTAATACCGCAAACACTTTTGTATGTACTTTATCTGGCAAAGAAGAACCTGGGAAAGTATTTAGCATGCACGTAACACACATATTTCAAGTCTCAAACTATTGGTCCGCCAACACTTTCCTGGGATTTGAGTGAAGGGGCCAAAACCTCACAAGATTTGCCAAGATTTAATTGAATCCAACTTATCTACTACAGTTCGGACTAGAAAGCAGATGCTTGTGACTTTGAATCGATAGTAACATCTTTATTGTTTTACAATTCCAAATGACGGAACTACGTGTTGTTATTATGCCACACCTTTCAAGACAATCAAGTCATCGTTCGGGAACATCCCATCCCTACAGGCACCTCAAACGCCAAGCTCTTTGGACAATCCAAGAAAGCATGCATGAACTCAATTAAATTTCCTTTATAACCACAGTGAAGTCCCCCTACCACAAAGGTCAGCCACTAAATGAATTTCGTCTTCAGAGGGGAAGAGAGGATGATGAAGGCTGGAGTGCTGCGGTTTTCTTCCGAACTTTTCCCCTCAGCCACATGAAGTAAAGTTCATAGTGTTTAGAGAGTGTCACGTTGTTTTCTTTCACGATATAGAAGGAGGGTTTCCCTTGAGACTGACCAGCCTGGCGGTTTGGGAGCCTCTTGGGAGTTTCGCTAATAGACTGAATGAAATACGGCGTGCCTGGTCGAGCCGTCATATAGCTTTCGTTCAACCCTTCCTTCAAAATACAGTCAGGGAATGTCAAACCACTCATCCTCGGTCGAAAAAGTCCCACTGGCCACAAGAGATCATATCAACTTCATAACACTGAGGGAAAATCCATTTGATTCCATCTCGTGTTTGAGTTACAATAGAGATTGTTTCACTAAACCAAGCCCAAGCTTCCTTTATTGCATTCCAGACACTGTTACTAGCCAATATAATTCAAAATCAATGTTTTCCATTGATTTACTACCTGAAATGAGACTTTTCCCCACTAGAAGAATGCACTGCAGAAAGGTTTTCAATTTTGACTGTAGGGATATTGGAGTATGTTTGGAGGAAATCAAGCCAAAATGAGAGGTATCCCATCTGTGTGCATTTAAGCAATGGTTTGGTCTAAATTATAAAAAAGAAATGAATGCTGTTTGGAAACGCAGGCCGGAGTTGGAGCCCGTTCCAGTCAAGAGTGTCCTCTTGAAACTCCAGTCCCAGATGTTTCCTCAGAAAGGGAATAACATAATTTAGACAAAGACATAGTCCAAGTCTCATGTCAGAAACCTGGTTTTCATATGCCACTCGATTAATTTGTCAGCTTACAAATGCTTTTGTGAGAATTTGTGAGCAGGAATACATGTGTCATGCACCAAAACTGACTCGATTCTTGTTTTTTACAGTGAGCTTTTAGAAGATCTGGAACGTAGTCCACATGCAGCAGCCATAGCAGAGTGCTTTGTGGAGAGGGTAAGCACATGACTTAGTAAAATATACATTTCTTCCTGTTCCTTCCACACAATGCACGGATCTCAAGACAAGGAGTTTGTGTTTTAATGCACGTCATTGTAGAAGTGTTGTCTAAGGAAAATCCAGTTTTGTTACTTTTTTTTCATCTTGGGGACCTCGCTTGGCAGTATGGCAGAAGCACACAGATATATTTGGGCCAGAACAACAGATGGACTCAGTGAAACGAAACCTAAACATATCAGCAAACAGCATTGAACTTTTAACACATGCACACGTCAGCTAAGTGCATTTGCAGACACTTTTGGCGTTCTTGTCTCCAAACCACAATGACACAACAATGAGCAGACCAGGCTGGGATGGGAACCAGACAAGGACATCATTGTTTGGAGTGCTAGAGAGGTCGAATGTGCTCACGGCTCTTTCTGCAAAGATTTGTTTCATAGTTTGGAAGAAGGAAATCATTCTTTACCTTTAAATTGCCCGAGGCTGTCTCTATCTCAAGCACCAAGACCCAATGTTTACCTCCTGCTGAAACGGCCACTGTTAGGATCAATTAGGGCTGGCCTAGGAAGCAGAGAGTACATTCGATTAAGCCATTACCGGTGGGTTATTTTGAGGGTTTAGCTCAATTGAACCTTCTCTAATGTGATCTCAAAGTCAGGTTTTTACCATAATCTCTGCAACATCAAAAAAATGAAAACTTGTTCCAAATCAAGCAGTGCCTCTAGACTAGATATCAGGCTCCAAATAGAGCAGAACATAATAGATGTGTTTACATGCTCGTACAGATGTAGCTCAGTGACTGTAACTCTGCATCTGCTGAGCTGCCCATATCTGGTCAGATACGGGAATATTGGCCATTGCCAGAGCAGATGATGGGGTTCACTTGATTGGCTTGTTTTGGTACTGCTTCTGTTTTTGGTACACAAACATTTAGTGGAAAAATCTCCCACATACTGCCAAGTGAATGCCAGTCTAGATTGTGCCGTTTTTAATCGTCTGTTATATTTTTGTCTGGTTTCATAACTCTGAACTCTGTATATTTTTGATGTCCATAGTTAGTAGTGTACTTTTGTTCATAGAATGAAAGCATTATCTTTGAAGTCACTGTAACAATTTATGATTTTCTAAGTCCCCTTAAAAATTTTTTTTTTTTTTTTTTTTTTTTTTTTTTTTTAGAGTGAAGCTTTTGACATTTACACCATATACTGCATGAATTACCCAAAGTAAGTAAAGAATATTTCTATTCCTCTGATATGATCATTAAAGTACCATTCAAAAGTTTGGAGTGTGTGTGTTGAATAAATTAATACTTTTATTCAGAAAACATTCAACAAAAATGACAGTATAGACATTTATAATGTATTTCAATGTATTTCTGGATTCTTTGATAATAATTAGAAATGTTTTTTGAACACCAAATCAGCATATTAGAATGATTTCTAAAGGATCATGTGAAAACTGAAGCCTTAAGTAATGAAGCTGAAAATTCAGCTTTGCCATCACAGGAATAAATTACATTTTGAGATATATTCAAATGGAAATGCAATAATATTTCACAGTACACTCTTAAAAATAAAAGTGCTTCACGATGCCATAGAAGAGCCTTTTCTTGTCTAAATGGTTCCATAAAGAACCTTTAACATCTGAAGAACCTCTGTTTCACAAAAGGTTCTTTGTGGCGAAAGGTTCTTCAGATTATAAAAAGGTAAGAAAGAGATGGTTCTTTAAAGAACCTTTGACAATGGTTCTTTGTGGAACCAAAAATGGTTCTTCTATGGCATCGCTGTGAAGAACCCTTTAAGCACCTTTATTTTTAAGAGTGTATTACTGTTTTCACTTTATTTTTGGTCAAATAAATACAACCTTGTTGAGCATAAGAGACACAAACCAAATTACAATTGAATAAATGTATATTTAAAACTTATTTGAACTGTATATATAGCATTTTGAACTGACAAAATGGTAAAAAAAAAAAAACTTAATTGCCCCGCATGTATCCCTGAAAACTGTTGCATAATGATAAAAGTATGTGGCATTTTTGTGGACAACATAATTAGAATCATGTGATGTAGATGTCAACCACAGTGATGTATAGTCATGTAAGATATTTTTGATGAATGTCATGTGGTTTTAATTAGTCAGTGTTAGCTATATGTCTAGTAGAAAATTAGATATATCAGAGGCAAACATGCCTGGGTGATGACTACTTGGAAATACATTTCAGCCCCTCTCTTAGTATTCCCATGGGCCTCTGGTACAGCAGCAGCAGATGTTCTGCTAGAGCTGATTCTGATCCACCTTTAGAGAATTAGCTGTTGCATATTAATGCAAATAACTCTGCAGTTATTCAGATTCTTAAAAGAATATTTATTATAAAGTATTTTTATTATAAATGTTATAAGGCAGTACACAATATATATGCAACTAATGGTGGTGAAACAAACAAAAAAAAACATTGTATGAAGATGTAAGAAACAGGAGGTTGCACAAAAACAAATATTTCTGAGTTGTATTTAATATTCGGAGACTGAGTGTTTTGTAAGTGCATTTGTAGGTTTACACAGCTACCAGCTGAATGCATTACTGCAGGCTTTAGGATAAGATGAAGTGCTGTCAGGCAAAGCTGCCAAACTGGTCAGTCTCCCAGTAGACCACCCTGCTTAAATGTCTTCCTCCCTGTTTCCGTCCAGCTCAGTAACAGTCCTGCGGGACTGCATGAAGAACGAGAGCCTGGTGCGCTTCTTCCAGGAAAGGCAGGCCACTCTGTGTCACTCATTGCCTCTGGAGACTTACCTGCTAAAACCGGTGCAAAGGATTCTTAAATACCACCTCCTGCTGCAGGTCAGTGGAGTACAATGCCTTAAATCTGATCCTTTTTTTTTTCCAGAGTGATGCGTTTTTTGCTGGAAGATTTTGTAGCTATGGCATCTGCTAGCAGGGGCAAATGGGGCCATGCTAGTAAACTTGAAAACAGACGTGTAACACTTGTCAGACTGTACAGCTGATCTGTTGTCGCCCCCTTGTGGTAGGAACTATCCAAACACTTTGATAAAAGTGATCCTGGGTATGAGGTGGTGGAAGATGCCATTATAACCATGACAGCTGTTGCCTGGTACATCAATGACATGAAGAGGAAACAGGAACATGCAGTCAGACTGCAGGTAATCCCAGCCATCAAATGCTCCCTATGACTTTTTACAGAATCAAATATTCTGTAACTCTGCAATTAATTCTGTTGCAAATGCAAATGTTACTTCTTTTTATAGGAGATTGAGAGCTTGTTGCTGAACTGGACTGGGCCTGATCTCAGTGGTTTTGGAGAGCTGGTACTTGAAGGCTCCTTCCGAGTTCAGCGTGTGAAAAAGGAAAGAGCATTCTTTCTTTTTGACAAAATGCTTCTCATTGCCAAGAAGAGGCTGGATCATTTTATATACAGCACTCACATCTTTGTAAGTCATCATCATTTGTGATCAGATTTCAGTTCTAAATCTACTATATATCTACTGTTGGAGTGTAGCATTTTACTTAAAGGATTTATGATATGCAAAACTCATGTTTTTCTCATTCTCCCTCTCATCTTTGAAGTGCTGTAATCTGCTCTTAGTGGAAAGCATGAAGGATCCCCTCTGTTTTAAGGTGTCTGACCAAACGATCCCAAAACAGCAACACATTGTTCAGGTAAAATATTTAAAATGCACATCAGACAGGCAACTTCATTACTGTCTGGAACACTTTGTAGTTGCATTACTTGTTTTATGTTAAAAGTGATGAAAAAGGCAATGATGGTAAAGAGAATCTAAAAACCTTACTATACTTCTCTGTAGGCTAAAAACCAGGAGGAGAAGCGGCTGTGGCTACATTACCTCAAAAGGATGATAGTGGAAAACCATCCTGCATCCTTACCCCAAAAAGTAAGAGTTTTTTTTATGTCAAACTATGCATCATTGTGTCAAGGATAATGTACAGTCAAAATTGACCAACATTTTGAATTCAGCTAGTTCAGTTATACATAGTTTACAGATGGACACCAGAGCACTAAATATCTATTTATAACATGTTTTCCAGGCAAGACAGGTTCTTGGTGACAACTTCTGTCAATGTAAGTATTATTTGAATTCTTGTCAGTTTCAACTGTCGCTTGCGGCAATGAGTGTGACTGGCTGTGGATTATTCATGTTTTGTGCCATACTTAAGCTCCACAGTTTGATCAGCAGCCAATAAGAAAACAAATGCCTTCTCCACGACTGGACGATGTTCATAACTACCACAGAGGAAGAAGGCAATCAGGTCTGGCATGTAGTGTTCATTAGAATACCTTAAAATGCCAAACCGCACTATTTCAAATACTGATAAAAGTGAACTTCATAACTCCTGACAGAGCCACCAGAGTTCATCTACACCCCTGAGAAAGCCAAGAAAAGCCTTCCACTCCTCCTTGAGGGTAGCCTGCCATACAAGCGTGGGAGGAGACAGTCTGGTGAATATAATCTAATCTCAGATTTATAAAACGGGCATAAAATGATTAAATTCAAAAAAAATTTTGCTTTTTTTTTTTTTTTTTCAGTATATTTCACTATTTTTTATTGTATTTGTTTTATAGGTTTATTATTTATTTATTTAGTGTTGTTTACGTCATATTGATGCTGGCACCAAATTAAAATTCTTGTAAAGTTCTAAAGTTTCTAAAG
The DNA here is from genome assembly GCF_001515645.1 of Sinocyclocheilus grahami. Classification (NCBI taxonomy): domain Eukaryota; kingdom Metazoa; phylum Chordata; class Actinopteri; order Cypriniformes; family Cyprinidae; genus Sinocyclocheilus; species Sinocyclocheilus grahami. Next base: position 1,549,531 of record NW_015505258.1, on the reverse strand, counting down.
TTTAAAGTCTAAAATCTAATCTTTATATGCCTCAAGCACCTGCCAAAGATATTGAAGTTGCGTTCCAGCAAAGTGGTGAGTGTAGACTTTAGTTCTTTCACTTTCTATAATTCTGTTATCTTGTTGTTCTTTGATCAGTGATGATATTTCTTGAAAGTGAATGTGAAAAAGTAAACAATTAGAACAGAGATATAGATTTTAAGAATGGAATAGTCTATAAAAAAGGAAAAAAGTTTTTCATTTTTGTTTCTATCTTTCTCTTTCTGATCTGCCATGGCTTCACTGTTCATGGAATCCAGGTTCTTTAAAGGTGTGAGAGGATTTCACTTTCTTACATTAAACATTTATATAACATACAGCCTTAATTCTATCATTTTTGCAACGTAATGCAACCTTGTAGCAATAGGTTTTGTTTATACTTTTGGTATCACAGCTGTGATAAAATGTGTATCTATTGTATATCTATGCTTCTGTCAATTGAATGGGTTTTCAGGCTGGCAGTGAAGGGGAGTTGTGCCCACAGGCTGATAGCATGGGCTCATCAGGCAGTACCAGCACTCTGGCATCCTCTGTCATTGAAGTTGAATCTGGCCGTGATGATCTGGCTTTATGTCAGGACGAGGATGACATGACCCCACTCGCTCCACCACCAACACTGTCCATTACTGAGGAAATCATGCAGTTCATTAATGAGAGCCGTGCTCGACAAGGCATGGCGGAGTTAACATCTGAAGTGGTACATATAGCACATTTTGACACCTAAAACAATATGCCAAGACAGTAATTGCTGTAGTAACTCAACACAATGCTTCATTGCTATTGGTATACACATTGACATCAGTGACTTTGTAGTAATAATGCTGTTAATGTAAGCTTCTAGTTATAAGAAAATGGCATTTTGCTCATTTTTTGTTTTCCACTGTGCCAGTTGACTCCAGAGTCCCCGGAAGTCCAGCCATCAGAGCCACAGCAGCTAGATGAATCCAAACCACTAATAGCTGAGGTGGATGAAAATAAATATCAGACCAATGATACCGAAAGATCAGAACCAGTAGAAATGCTGGTAGATGGGTCAGACAAAGAAGAGGACAGCCATCCATCCTGTGAAGCGAATGTTGCTCCAGCAGAGGAGCATGAGAAATCATCATCACTACTGCACACCTCCAAAGAAGTGAATCAATCAGGAGAGTTGACATTACCAGAGCCCAGTCATAGTGAACCATCAAAACCAGAAATGGTGAAGGTCACAGGTGAAAAGGGGGAAAAAGACACAGAGGACTCTGTTAGTGAAAGTGCAGAACCTCATTTATCTGACAATTTGGACAAAACCACTGATGACATAGCATGTGCGGCTAAGTCAGCTTGTGCTCACATTGCTACTGCATTAAAAGCAACTGACAGCTCTCTTGTCCCCAAAGCAGAACCTGAGCAAAAACTAACCAAAAGTGACAAGCAAATTATTGAGAAGATACGCAGCTATTATGAGGCAGCGGAGGCAGGTGTCGAGGAGGGTCAGACAGCCCGAAGAAACAGCTTCTCTCATATTCCTGCTGGATTAGTGAAAGATTCGGTGTCTCGATTCAATGTTTGTGTTCGCCAAGACAGTCTACTTGAGCCTGAGAGTAGCCGCTCAGACTGTGTTGAAACTGACGCAGCATCTTCATTACTCCCAACATCAGACCAAGTTGACCAGAATCTCAACCATGAGGAATCTGTTGATACAGCCATTTCTCTTGCACATTCAGATGTTATCCAAGAACAAAAAGAATTATTAAACAACAAGACTGCAGATCAAAAGGATGAAGATATTTGTGAGTTCAGTCCCTGTATGGAACTCTGGAAGGAGAAGGAAAGAACTGGCCAAGAATCTCTGAAAGTCCCTTTCTCAATGGAAAAGAGCCGTGGTGAAGATACAGTTGCTTCTGAGGAAAACAAGACATTCCTAAATTGCACAACAACCCAGGTGCATCATAAACTTGATCATTCACAGTGCTATCCAGACACTTCAGACATATCTAATCTGCAGACGAAAGAGACAGCGGATACATCTCTTCAATATAGAAGTAGAACAAGAGCTAGCATGTCCTCTCATGGAAACCTGGATAGCCTTCCCAATCAGATTAAAGTTGGCCGATGGTCTCGTCATGGCAAGGTGGTAACGTGTAGTCATACCCTTTATGAAGGAATGGAAGAGGTACCAGATTTAGGTTTTTTTGATGGTGGACCAGTCAATCAATGCTTGGTAGAAAACTCAGAAAAGATTCTTAATAAAGTGCAAATGCTTGCACGCATGTACACAGCAAAAGCAAGCAGCATGAAAGTACCACTACACCAGAAGAAAACACGAGTGAGTAGGCCAGCATGGTCAGTGGAGGGAAAAGGGAGCACTTCACCCAAGTCTCGGCAAGTACAGCTACACCAGGGGGATATAAGGATCCTAAATCAGCCCACGGGTGAGTTCATAATCCATATATAATTCAATTATGATCTTGTGTGATATTATTCTACTCATTATTTTAAAATGTTGCCTATTGTTTTGTTGCAGAAGAATCTTCAGTATCAACACCTCCTGAACCTTTTGGTCACATAATTTTAAGGGAGAAGTTGTCTACAACATATCACCAAGAAAATGATTGTAATCTCATTGGGCCCCCAGATGAGATCTCTACAAATGTATCTAATTCACTGTATTTTTCATCTGCTGAATCCTCTGCTACTTCAGTTAAAATATTAACAACTGTTGTGGAATCACAGATTTCTGTGATATCAGATCACAGAGAAAGCTCCTTAGAAAAATGTGAGTCTAAACTACATGAAGGAGATCAATCCTTGTCAGCTTGCGCTGGAACTCAAATCCAAGCTGAGCCAGAAGTGCCATCCAAACTAGCCGGATTTCCATTGGACGAGCATGCTGACAATGTACTACAGTCTGTTCCGGAGAATCATTTATATGCTGTGGACAAATCCACTGCAATAAATAGGACTGAAGAAGGACCGATATTGCAAGAGGAGAACCTGGTTTTTGTGAGCAATTCTGTTCCAGTTAGTGAACTTTTTACTGACCCAGTAATCATTAAACATTTAGAAGAAGAGACTCACAGTGTAGAGGAGAAAAGGGGCTTAACTGTACAGCACTGTAAAAGCATATTGTCCATAGATGATAAACAAGATGAAATACATACAGGACATATGAATTCCAAGCAGGACCGAGCTGATATTGAAACCACTAGCATGAAGGAAATAACACCTGTAGTGTCCACTGTTAGCGAAGTTGGAGCATGTCCCCCATTACAGCCAGCACCCTGTGTTCTAAACACTGTAGTTGTCTCTGAAGGATCAGAGCTTTCGTACCCTGTAGCCCAGGAGGTTACAACAAGCCCTACACAACTGATGCCTCTGCTTGGTTCATGTGGCAAGTGTAGTCCACTGGATGTTAAATCCAAAGAAGACCTAAGCAATAATTCAAAGACTTTGAGCCCACCCTGTACACCCCTTGTAGGTGGACCTCCTTTGGATGAGCTTCCAAGGTTTACTAGCCAAAGACCTTCCAATCTACCCTCCGCCACAGGAAAGAGAAGTCCCTTCACCAATTGGAATCCATCATCTCCAGCCACTCAGAGGTAGTCTGCTAAGCATGTCACAAACCAAGCTGTAGTAATAGGGTGTATCCAATTGATATTTAAGTTATGAGTTGTAGTTTATATTACAGCAGTGTAAGTATTTGATTTCATTTTAATCTATCTTATCTTGCCTTTTAGAGTGCCACATACTTCATTGCAGACTGAGGAACAGATTCAGGATGCTTCAGCTTCTGGCCTTTCTACTCACAGACCATCTTTTTCTCAGGCTCCTAATGATAAGCCTTCAGACATTCCTTTTGGTTGTGGACGTCCATTAGATGCAAAGCCACCATCTGCCTTTAGCCCAAACCTGCGAATGCGGTCACCCTCTCCAATTAGAAGTGCCCAGAACTCCAGATTGTCCTCAACGGACTCAGCTCTTACAAAGTCTCTTGCTGCCTCTTGTATCAGTCAGACAATTTCCCAAACCATGGCCAAGAGAGGTGCACATCTTCAGACTGCTTCCCCATCTGTAAGCTCTTCTCCTCTGCCCACATCTTCTGTAAGGTTAAGGTCACCATCACCCAAACCCATCACCTTCGACTCAAGTGCAGAGTCAGGTTTTAGGAATACATCCAGCACCGGGGTAGGGAGTCAACCCCTAAGGTCTTGTCCATCCCCAGTCAGATCGAACAGTCTTCGATCTAGTCCAGCAACAGTTCAGACCCCTCCTCCTTACCGTAGTCAACGCTCAATATCCCCTGCACCTCCAGTTAGCCTCCATTCAGCTCCATCTCCTAACAGCATAAACACTGCAGCTCTTGAACAGCCTTCTTACACCAGTTTAAATGGTAATAATAACAATAACAACAGTTTAAGTAATAACGGCTGGGCCACTAACCATAAAAAAGCACCACCCTCAAATACGGGTGAACTCCCTCATTTCCATGATCCTCAAAGAACAACCTTGCACAATAGGGTTGCTCGTCCCTTTCCATCCTCTGAGCCTAGCTCCCGTGTTCACTCCCCTTCTATTTGCCCATCTCCAGTCACCCGAATCTGCTCCCCTCCACCTGCTCCAATCCACTCCAGTCATCTGGTAACAAAGCCACCAAATCCCAGAGCCCCCAGGCAAGGTGGCTTTTTTATCCCTCTATCTTTGGAGATCTCAAGATCAACATCAGCTTGTTCATTATCCCCTTGTGAGAGCCCCAGAATCACCTCTCCACCCCCTATTGGCATTCCTGCAAGTGTATGGGGTTTTGCTAATCCGCAGCCAAGGAATCCCTCATTAACAAATGCATATTCTCCAACAAAAGTGGAAACAAACTCTACTCAAAGAGGCACCAGAATCATCTCTCCTACCCCAATGGGAACGTCTTCATATTCAGCAACCAACTCTCAGAGCCAGAGGAGGCTACGAGGAGCCAGTTTGCCCTTTGTTGCTCTAGGGGATAGACCACCCAGTCCAACTAGACACGAATGCAGGTCTTGGGCAGAAAGTGGACGATGGTCAGTGGGTTCAGAATTGGGGTTAATAAGTCCTCATGGGGGTTCATACAGTGGCAGCCCATCTTCTATCAGCCCTGGCCCTCTTTCACCCGTTAGACTAACAACTGAAAGGACCACTCTTAGCGGAAAACATTTCACAAGCATCGCCTGGCCGGATGTACATGATATGTTGACTAAATACAACACAGAGCCCTGTACTGAAACTGTTGCTTTGTCCTGCACCGAGACAGAGCAAGATGACATAGAGGCTGCAGAATCGACTTGTCGGAGCACCCTGATCTGTCCCTATGTCGCTCCAGCTAACCCAAATTTGAAAGAGAGTCCCATTCAGTGCCCAATCGAAGGCAAAACAGAAGAAAGTATTCCTAATCAAGGGTCCAAAACAACATTAAAAACCAGTTATGCCACCACTGTCAACTTACAGATTGCCGGGAGTGGGAGGATAGCGACTTTTAGCAATGCACAAGTCAGCCTGACTCAGACACTGTCCCCTGTAGCAGACAGCCAGAGCAGGAGAAGGGTCAGCATCAATAGCTGCAACTTCTCAATGCAGAACTGCAAAAGGCTTTGAGTGGTGTGCTCCTGGGGTCTGGTATGGTGCCTCGTTCTTCAAAGACACGTTATCTGGCACTTTAGCGTGTAGCAGAGGTGTCAGCTTAGAGATCCATGTCCACTCCACACAGACAAAAAAAAATCATGGACTATAAAATACGGGTCTCAGCCAGTTTATGCTATGGTCAGTGATTTTTTTAAATTTTTTATCCTCAACCCTACTTTCTGGCCAGGATACCAGTAAAACATCAGTAAAAAACTGCTTTGCTATATTTGGCAGTGTTTATTTTATTGCTTTTAAGACTGTCATATGCAAATGTATTATATGTAATAGAACTAAAGCCTGTGTCATTAAAGGCTTTCAGTTGGCTGTGATATATAAAGGAACTTATTTATGAAGTAGTTGTTTTCTGGCACTTAACTCTTGTTTCTTTGTTTTGCACATTTTTCTCTAATGTGGTCCAGACGTGTCTGGAAAACAGTGTGTTTCAGACAAAACATTCTCGTGTATGTTAAAATAAATTTTTATTGCCAGTGTTCTATATGGATTTGGTTAATAATACATTTGAAAACAAGGGGACATGAATCGCTGCTTTGATTGTTAATACAAACATCAAAACATCTGATCTGATATTTTGCGTTGATGAAAATGTTTGCTGTACACAATGAAAAAGCATTCCATCACACCCAAGAAAAGTATTCTGGTGTGGACTAAGACAAGGTAATGCTGATCAAATGGACTCTTGATTTTGTTTTAATTTTTAGTGTATTTTTAATGTAATACATTGTTGATTTCTAAAGGAGATTGTCACAATCAATGAATGCTTAAGCCAACTGAACCTATATCTCAGATTTGTTTACCTAAGGCCTTTATGCTTCACACCCTGCCTGCTAGAGATGGTGCAAAGAAAACAAATGTTCACACCTGCTCTCTGTACTTCCTGTCAAAAAAAAAAATCCACGATTTTCACACTGTATGGAAAATGTGTTCTGTTATTTGTACCCAAATAAAACCAGCATAGTGTCATTCTGATTGAGCCATTGTATTACTTTTGCTGTGATATCATTGTAGATTTTGTATGGGTGTGTCTAAAAGGAGGGGCCTGAAGAAGAAAAAAGCATAGGGCCTGAAGAAAAAGAATGTCACATTTTTCTAAATGCTAGGTAAAAGGAAGTCTATCAGTATACTACAGCAAATATGCTGCCAAAAATCATTTGCCTGAAGGGGCGATTGAATCGTTGGCTTTTGATAATAATGTATTATTTACTCATTCGGATAACTGAACGATTTAACTGAATTGCTTTAAAACTGGAGGCAAGATAAAGTGCTTTTGATAAATTGCATTAATATGAAGGCTAAATGTTTGCTGAATAATATTGTAGGCAGTGATGTTGTACTTCTGGGCTCATAGATTTTTGTGAAGAACAGCTGGGATATTTTTGTGCTTTGTTTAGTCTTTTGTTGACCTTTAGTTTACACCCAGTTGTAACTGGTATACTTTCTTGCACTCATTCGATGATGCATTTCAGAAAGCTTCTAACATTAGTGTCAGCACCATTTGAAGATTGTGTTGTGTAATTCGTTTTTATTATCTACATACAGGCCTGTGCGTTTCTGAGTGAGAAAGCACAGATGTCATATTTATCACACTGTTATGATAAAATTAATATAATTTGCAAAAAATTGCAAAAAGTGCTTTTTCCGTATTTAATTAACGAGTGTACGATTAAAAGAGTAGCAGCTATGTAATATTTTAAACATGGCTTAGTCAGGGACTGGCACTCATCAATCAAGCCATCAAGGCCATTTAAGTCGTTTTGGCAGGACAGATGACAAAATTCTAGTCATTATTTAATAATGTGATTGGGTGCAACTTATGAATAAAAAGAGAAGCTTTTTGGGATTTAAGTACTAGAGTAATAATACCCTCTCTCATTGATGGTGGAAGCCATCCAACAAATGAATTTTCATAAACTGCCAAGAAAATTTAGATAAAGTGTCACATTTTTTTTAGAAAGCTCTGAAGTCAACCTATTAAACTACAGAGATGTATTTTCATGTTTAACTCCACTTCATTTTTCAAGATTAAAGAAGTATGCACAATTTCTTTAGTACATATTTCTTCTCCCATCTCTAAACACTGCTCTCTTGAGCTAGTAAAGGCTCCCATAGCTTTTTCTCCATATATGTGACCCTGGTCCACAAAACCAGTCATAAGGGTCAATTTTTTGAAATTGAGATGTATACATTATCTGAAAGCCGAATAAATAAGCTTTCTATTGATGCATGGTTTGTTATGATAGGACAATATTTGGCCTAGATACAACTATTTGAAAATCTGGAATCTGAGGGTGCAAAAAAATCTAAATATTGAGAAAATCGCCAAAACACTCCATGGCACTCGAAATTATAGTGAAAAAAATTATATTCACATGGCTTTACATTAAAAGCAACACACAAGTGCACAGACATGTTGCAGCTATCAGGGTGTCAAACTACAAACACACTCAGAGTCTGTTTAAACAATCAATTTGTCACATGACATAGTCACCTGATTAAATTCCAACGCATCACACAGAATTATTTTTCGTAAATATAATTGTACCCAATAAATTCAAATAATTTTTATTTAGATTAGCAAAACAGAAGAAGAGAGAAAATACATAAAATACATAAATCTCAATATAATATCATAAAGTACAACATAGATCCAAAAAAACACAACAAAGTATTAAAAAAGAGGGAAAAAATTCAATTCTCCATTTAAACCTGGAAAATGAGTTGCCTATATCCAGAAAGACTCTCTCTGTTGTAACCTTTTTATCCTATCTTCTCCCCTGTGCATCGGTGCACTTGTGTGTTGCTTTAAATGTAAAGCCATGTGAATAAAGGCTTTTACATTTTTTCACTATAATTTTGAGTGCCTTGGAGTGATTGATTTCTTTTTGATGAATTAAGAAATCCTGCATCCAAAGAGCACCGACTTTATACCCCAGCAGCATTTTTTGCATATTTTTGATGTATGAATTGAGAAAATTGCCTTTAAAGTTGTCCAAATTAAGTCCTTAGCAATGCATATTACTAATCAAAAATTAAGTTTTGATATATTTACAGTAGGAAATTTACAAAATATCTTCATGGAACATGATCTTTACTTAATATCCTAATGATTTTTGGCATAAAAGAAAAATCGATAATTTTGACCCATACAATGTATTGTTGGCTATTGCTACAAATATACCCAAGTGACTTAAGACTGGTTTTGTGGTCCAGGGTCACATATTTTATTATTTTAGAGTTTATTCATAGAGGCCTGATCCTAAATAGTGAAAGTTTCTGTCATAAATACAGCAATTGAAATCCCAAAATCCGATCAATAATATCATGTAAATGCACCAGTGTCACTCTCATAGAACTTTCATAGAAATCTTTTTTTTTTTTGTAGACAGAACTTTAAAAAACACATGAAATCACAAGTGCAGTCACAACCACCTTTGTAGTTGTTTGTAAATCTGTGTAACACTTTATAAATAACTTTCATTTATAAATCATTAACAAACATGATATAATGCTTAACAGATCATTAGTTCATATATATTCACATAGCTAGAAATATGAGATAATGTTCATGTTAATGTCTACTAATGAACTTACTAATCGTTACCTAATGATTAACATATTATTTAATGTAAACTGAAATGCTTACAAATGTCAGTAAACTTTCAGTTTATGATCTTCATTTGTTGGTCTTTGTTTGTTGTGTAGACCTCTATTTACACATCTTAACAAATAATCTATTAATTATTTGTTCATGTTTTTGCAGTAGCCAATCTAAAGTGGAAACTATTCATCATTTGTAAATGTTTATAAACGATTACTAATCATTTAGTATCTTTATGGGGATTGGACTTTTAGCTAATGTAACAAGGTTTGTGTGAAGGGTGGCTGGTTAAGTTTAGCTAAATGCTTGCTAAAGACATAACAAATTGTAATTTTGGTGCAAAAAAATGTTTTTATTGCCTCAACACCATAGGCGGACAAAGTACTCAACTCCATTACTTGAGTGAAAGTACAGGTACTGCTGGTCAAATATTACTCTATTACAAGTAAAAGTTGTAAAGACAGATTTTTACTTAAGTAAAAGTACAGAAGTACTTGCTTTTAAAAGTACTTAATTACCAAATGTAAATTTCCTTTTTTTATGTCAATGCACTGTTTTATTGTTGTACGTAATACTTGCAATACTTCTGAAGCAACTTACAATACATTACACCTACTAGCTTGTAGTATCTTTGGAATAAAGAGCTTTTAGAATGTTAAAAACCTATGGGGGAAAAAAATTAACACCCCTACCCACCCCCACAAAAGCAGGATGGTAGTGATCTCACACAGCTCTGACAGGGTGTGCACACATCTATGTGTAGCCATTCATCCACATTTGAACAGAGTGGACAGTGAAATCCTGTAAATACAGTCTGATAAGGAAGGGGGGGGGGAGAAATCAAACCTGCTTTAAAACCCAGCAACACAACTGTAGCTGTGTAACTTTACAACAGCAACACTGTTTTAACAAAAAAGCAAAACAGCAAGACTTATTTGACATCAAAACAAACATTTTTAAAAATGCTGTCTAATCACTCTCGCTGTACTTGGATGTCACACACAGAACAGTCTGTGCAGTGCTGCTTCAAGTCCAACACCTTTTGTGTTTTATTAGGAGACGCACAACAGTTCTTCTGTGGCTTTATAGGTAATATTTTCACCTACACAATTGAGCAAAATCAGACAATATTGTGTCTAATATATACCACAATATTAACTTCTTATTATTGAATTGTTGTAAATAAATATCACATTTGCAACTCAGTGTTCAAAAAATGCTGGGAAATCACTTCATGTAGCCCTACAAGAGTGATTACTGATAAACTGTCTGAAAAAGAAAGAAAGTCACTGTAACAGTGTTTGTAGATCGGGAAGAAGGAGGCGGGAACCGGCGAACATTTAAAGAAGATTTAATCAAATAAACAAACACAAAATGAAAGTAAAGCGGCAGTCCCTCGCGGACGACTGCCGCACACAAAACACAAAATGAAAGTAAAGCGGCAGTCCCTCGCGGACGACTGCCGCACACAAAACACAAAATGAAAGTAAAGCGGCAGTCCCTCGCGGACGACTGCCGCACACAAAACACAAAATGAAATCCAGGCCTGGTCTTCTCTCGTCCAACACTGTCGTCACTCCTCCTTTTATCCTTCCTGAGCTCCTCCGTGGGACTCGAGACGGTGAGTGGCGCAGATGTCACTCATTATCAATTACTCCACCGGCCTCGCTCCGTTCCCACGGCTCTCGGCCCCGCTCCACTCGTCACAGTCACGTTATAGAGAAGGAAAAAATCAACCACTGACTTTCAAAGCTGCTACATAGTAACGACGATCTTGATAGAAATGTAGTGGAGTGAAAAGTACAATATTGTCTTTCAAATGTAGTGAAGTTAAAGTCATAAGTTCCCAGAAAAAATAATACTCAAGTAAAGTACAGATACTCAAAAAGTGTACTTAAGTACAATACTCAAGTAAATGTACTTAGTTACTGTCCGCCTCTGCTCAACACTCACATTAATATACTACTCTTCAGTATATCATTAAACAGGATATTAACTGAATCATAAATAAACTGGAGAAATAATTTTTTTTTAAGAAAATAGTTAAATTTATAAAACAATATAGTATAAACAGATTGAATCGTGTTCTCTTATAGTAATCAAATTGACCCCTGTACACTGCTGACCACTTACCCAACCTTAAACCTACCCGTACCACCAAACCTGTCCCTAACTCTACCCGTATCACACCTCAACAGCAGCAAGTGTTGTACATTAACACAAGCTATTAATCATTGTATAATATCTGTTAAAATCATTTGTAGATTTTCAATAAATTGAAAGTTTAATGACATTTGTAAGCATTTTAATTTGCATGAAATAAAGATTTGTTTGAACATTATCTAGATCTACACTCCATACACCATAATGGCAAAGCAAAAACAGAACTGTCGCAACTTTGTAAATTCATAAAAATAAAAAAAAATACATTGCATAAGTATTCAACTCAGTACTTAGCTGAAGCACCTTTACAGCCTCAAATATTTTTCTGCATGATGCGACAAGCTTTGATCATCATCATTTGGCAATTATCTGCCATTCTTCTCCTCACCTCTCAAGCTCTGTCAGGTTGGATGGGGGCAGACGCACATTTTCAAGTTTATCCAGAAATATTTGACTGGGTTCAATCCCAGGCTGTGGCTGGGCCACTCAAGGACATTCACAGAGTTGTCTATAAGCCACTCTTGCTGTGTGCTTAGGGTCATTGTCCTGTTGGAAGGTGAACCTTCTGCCCAGTCTGAGGTTCTGAATGCTCTGGACTGGGTTTTCATTAAGGCTATCTCTATATTTTGGTGCATTGAGCTTGTCTTCTACTCTGACGAGTCCCTCAGTCCCTGCCGCTGAAAAACAGCCCCACAACATGAGGCTGCTACCAGCACACTTTACTTTTGGGATGGTACTCTGCAGGTGATGAGCAGAGCTGGTTTCCCTCAAACATGATGCTTGGAATTGAGGTTCATCAGACCAGAGTATCGTGTTTCTCAGAGTCTAAGGGTCCTTTAGGTGCTGTTTTGCAAATTCCAAGTGTGTTTTCATGTGTCTTCTCTGAGGACAGCATTGAGTCTGTCCACACCGCCATAAAGCCCAGATCGGTGGAGTGTTGCAGTGATGTTTGTCCTTCTGTACACTGTAAAAAAAATTGCTGTAAAATTTACAATAACTTACTGGCAATTTTGGTTGCCAGTAAGACTGTAAATGTACAAAAGTACTGTAAATCAATAATTACAATTGTACTGTAAAAATACAGCAAACTCTTGTGTGCTGTAAAATTGTAAAATTACAGTAGAAACGTTTATGAATGTGAGTGAAATTACAAGAGCACAAGAAATTACAGTGAAGAATTTCACTGCTGTGATGGTGTGTAAACATTTGGCTAACTTATTTCATTTGAGTCCACTGAGAAGGAATATTTCTTAGTATAAAACTGCAAACACTTAATGTGTAATAGTAAAGCAACTAAAAACATGAGTTTAACTCAAATCGTTGCAGTTCAACGTCAGCTATAGCACACATGTATGTGCTGAAACACTTAACAAAAAGATCATCACTCCGTCAACTCCACATTTACTACCTTTAAATAAAGCAGCAAAGCATCAGTGTTTGTGGCTCATCATTGACTGAAGCACAGGATCTACTCTCCAGCACAATGGTGACCCACAAAACTACATTAAACTAACAGATCTCTCTTGAGCAGAAACACATTAATACAGTTGAGTTAAATATTTACTCTCCTTATAGATCATTCTGTGATTAATTAAGTGATGATTGTGCTTTAGAGGAACAGCTGCTGTTAACAAGCAGAATCACTGAATGAAAGAGAAGCACCAGAACTGCAACTGACTTCAGCCACAGCCTTAGATGAAAATCAAGACATCATTAAATCTCTCAAGATCTGATTAAACAACTCCACAAACAGCATTACCAACTTCACACATTACTACTAACCACAATGACACTATTTCTGTCAGACGTCTACAGAAGATCTTATTGAAAATCAACAGAAGTTTTGATTTTTTTTTGACACTACAATGATGGAGATCAGTGATTGCTTTAGTTCGGCTTTTGAATCTTGACTTTTTAACATTAACTTTTCATTGTCTGCTGTAGCCTAACTATGTGTTGTTAAACACATTTGTTGTGGCAAAAAAAAAGCCAAAACAAAACTTGAAGTTTTGTTGATTGTGTTTTGCAAATGATATAATCGTCTTTAAACACCATATTCACTGATTTTATCCAGTGTCTTTTCTCTTGCAAAACAATATTATATTACATTAGATTGAAACAAGCAAACTGTTATGAAAGATTGTAGTTTTATTTTTTATTTTAACTGTGATGTACTGTGAAACACACACATCAAGAATCGGCGTATGAATCTCAACAATGGTGACCATCGACAAAATAAATAAACAGATCAACTCTGAACATCACAAAACACGCTACTAAAACTCAACAAAAAACAAAAGTTCACCGCTCAGTTTTCACTTTCACGTGGTGTGACGCTCTGCGTATTATCCGCTCTATGCGTGTGTGTGCTCCGCTCAGTCACTCCACTCCTATACCGTTCATGCTCATCGGAACAGCAAAGTCCACTCAAAAATTGAGCCGACAGGAAACATCTATGTAGTACAGTATTGTTTCTGTCTGCAATAGCCCTACTGTGCTGTAACAAGGTGTGGTATATGGGCAACTCTGGTAACGCTGCCCTCTCATTCATTGATCTGCTAACCACAATGCTCGCATGTTCTTATAATAATAGCTTTCTTGGACTAAACATTATTTGGATAATTGGTAAAAAAAAAAAAAAAAAAGTTAAATATCTTATCCCTACTGTTAGACCTACCTGAAAAACTAAAAAGCAATTTATTTAATTCGAAGGCCTGTCGTTATTTTTTATTTGTGCTATCATTATTAATTTCTTTATTTGTTCTTATTCTATTGCTGACTGCTTACTTGTCATTTTTTATTCAATTCAAAGTTTGAAATCAAGCTACTGCACCAAAATTACCCCACTGTAAAATAAAAAAAAACACTGAGTGAGCAAAAATGTGTGAGATAGCTAGTTATAATGGTAATTAAATAATGTTTACATATGTATAAAAGCCTACATTAAAATCTGTCATATAAATTGGTCTCTTCATTAGAAATTTGCCTACTGATTGCACCATTAATGGACAAAATATTTTAATAATATTAAAAATATCTGTATGACATTATATTCTGCAGTTCTTCCCTGTTGTACCGAATATCTATACTTTTCAAATTATCATATCGAAGTTAGAATTTCAAATATTGTGACAAAATTAATTTTGTAGGGTGCCACAAGTTTGTTAAAATTTCCAAAGGGTGCCGAGACTAAAAAAAGGTTGGGAAACACTGGTCTAAACAATGCCGTAGTACTAAAGGTTTTGTGCATAAGATGTTATTAAAATCCTTCAGTAGCAGTTTGTCATATCGTGCAGGATCATATCCTCCTGAGAACCAGAAATAAAAAGCTTTGTGAATTTAGTATTTTTTCATGTCATTACATTGTTTAGAGCATAAGAAAAAAATGGTAAAATACAATTTTGGAAAAGTTATATTTTATTCATAAGTTATGCTATGTCCTCTGTAGAAGACACCAGGACTCAGTTTTTCTAAAAAAAATTTATTGACAAGAGAAGACATGAAAAATCACCAATCAACTTTTAGGTTTCAGGATTTTTTTATAACTAACTTTGTTTAAGGATGGTTCTCAACTATGTTATAAAATATATAACACAATGATTTGATATACCATTTTGCTTTATGCAATATGTGTGTAAAAATTCCATAAACTGGTTTTCCCATTAAGCACAATGTTATCTATACACTGTATCTAATTTGCATATTAAAGTGCTGTTGGGACAGCATGTTGAAAAAAAGAAGTGTAATAATGGGAGTAGTAATTGGCCAGATTTTCATAATAATATCTAATATTTCATAAGAATATTGATATATAATTTGTTTTCCTATTCAATTATTTTGTCTCCCAAAATGTATAATAAACATGCTTTTAGTCCTGGTGTCCTCTACAATGGACATGTATGAAATTATGTCCTGTTTCATAACAGGAAATCATATTTTGATTTGAAACCCCATAACATTTTCCTGAGATGTTGATTTATGACAAACAATTAGAAAATGAATCAGATTTAAATTATAATTACAAAATATTATCATATTTCCATAAGGATGTACAATTTTATCACTAAATTAATGTCAGTCATTTTTAAAAACCAAGGAGAGGGAGTGGTAATGGGGAAACATCCAATCATTTGGTATCTCTGGAAAGCCCTGAATGTGCTCTGTACAGGACATCCTGACTTAAAACTGTGACATGTAACGTCTCAGAGAAATTCACTCAAATATAATGTCCACTACAAAGGCAAAAACTCCATAGCTGGATCTCAGGAGGATATAGCTTTTGTAAATAACACGAAACTAACAAAAAAATCCATACCATGTCATTCAAGATAAGCCACTGAATGAGATCACTGAATCAAGCCACTAGATAACGATTACTCCATTATCAATAATTAACCAAAACCACATACTCGCACATTTTCTTGGCTTTTCTTGCTATAACAAATGTACTTTACAAACACAGTTACAGCAGCCAAAAAAAATTAGACTTTAAAAAGTAAAGGGTCAAGAGCCCAACTAAAGCAAACCCTGATCGCCATAATGGTCAGGTCAAACGAAACGTTTTCAATAAAACATCTAAACCTCTGTTAATTCTCAAATATTTTTTGTAGATATATGACAGAATTAAAGTCAAATTGTAATGTGTGAAGTTGGTAATGCTGTTTGTGGAGTTGTTTAATCAGATCTTGAGAGATTTAATGATGTCTTGATTTTCATCTAAGGCTGTGGCTGAAGTCAGTTGCAGTTCTGGTGCTTCTCTTTCATTCAGTGATTCTGCTTGTTAACAGCAGCTGTTCCTCTAAAGCACAATCATCACTTAATTAATCACAGAATGATCTATAAGGAGAGTAAATATTTAACTCAACTGTATTAATGTGTTTCTGCTCAAGAGAGATCTGTTAGTTTAATGTAGTTTTGTGGGTCACCATTGTGCTGGAGAGTAGATCCTGTGCTTCAGTCAATGATGAGCCACAAACACTGATGCTTTGCTGCTTTATTTAAAGGTAGTAAATGTGGAGTTGACGGAGTGATGATCTTTTTGTTAAGTGTTTCAGCACATACATGTGTGCTATAGCTGACGTTGAACTGCAACGATTTGAGTTAAACTCATGTTTTTAGTTGCTTTACTATTACACATTAAGTGTTTGCAGTTTTATACTAAGAAATATTCCTTCTCAGTGGACTCAAATGAAATAAGTTAACCAAATGTTTACACACCATCACAGCAGTGAAAATTCTTCACTGTAATTTCTTGTGCTCTTGTAATTTCACTCACATTCATAAACGTTTCTACTGTAATTTTACAATTTTACAGCACACAAGAGTTTGCTGTATTTTTACAGTACAATTGTAATTATTGATTTACAGTACTTTTGTAAATTTACAGTCTTACTGGCAACCAAAATTGCCAGTAAGTTACTGTAAATTTTACAGTAAATGTTTTACAGTGCACTTTGAGTGACGTTAACCTGCGGCAACTTCAATTGAATGGGTATGATTTGGAAACTTTACTTTACTTACTTAATAAAAGATCTATTCTGGCAAAACTGAGCAACTGATGGAGAAGGGCTTTGATTAGAGTGGTGACCAAAAAGCTGATGGTCATTCTAGTTGAGCTCCATGATCATATATGCAGATGGGAGAAACATTTACAAGCAAAATGAATGCTCCTGAGCTAAATTTCAACTGTCACAGATACTTATGCAATGGAATCATTTAAGTTTTTTATCTTTAATAAATTTGCAAAGATGTTAAAAACCTGTTATTTGCTTTGTCATTATGGTGTATAGAGTGTAGATTGATGTGGAAAAAAAAGTAATTTAAAGCAGTTTAACGGCTGCAACATAAAAAAACTTGAAAAAAATGAATACTTTCGCAAGCACTGTATATATATATATATATATATATATATATATATACATATACAGTTTGTTTTTACATAGATAAACAATGTTTTTTTTGCTGAAATGTCTGTGCATTCTTTAAACCTCATCGCTGTCATAGGCTATTAATTGTTGTCATCTCCTTTAGCAGAACTGCTCCAGGTCCACGCTTGCATGCTTTGCATTGGAACTGAATGTTTTGTTTGTTGAAATCCAGAGTGTGGCCAAATCTCAGTCTCGGCAACTATCAAGGATCCTGAAGACGCTGACATATAAGGTGAGTTCAATATCTGCAAGAAATTTAGGATGATCCAATAATAGTATTTACAGAAATATTTGTAACAGCTTGTAATGACTCACAAGCTGATTGTAATGATTTCCACAAGGAAATTTGTCAAATATATGAATTCAAAAAAACATTGTTACATTGCAATTCTATTCTTTTGATTATTCAACAGAATTTTTTGAATTGTCATTAAAAGTTATGTTAAAAAGATGTTTTCATAGGACTCATATTGAACAATATTAAAAACGCTAAAAATAAAAAATAAAATAGACAAAGTCTATTGCTAGAACTGGCCTGCACCCAGACATAATTATAATGTGTGGTGCATTACACACGTATTTAACAACAGAAATAACAAAAAGAAATTCCACTCAAGAGGGCATGTAAGTGCATACAGAAAAATGTGTTTCACATGTCTGTTTTTAAAGCCTCTGGTCTCCTTGCATGCTAGGCAGCCATTTTAAATGTTTTTACTACTCATGTTTTTGTTTTTACTAATGGATGAAGTGAAATTATTTGCATTACACTTCTATGGACTAGAGTTCAAGGATAGTTTGTATAAGTTTGTTAACAAAGTTTGAAGTTGGCTTGAGAAAGCCTGTAGCCAAAAAAGAAAGTTTAAAGTAGTTTTCAAGGGGACATCGGATGCAAAATTCACTTTTACATAGTGTTTGCATATAAATGTGTCTTAGCAGGTGTATGGACACAACTACCCTACAATGATAAAAAATCCATTCACTCTTTTTTTTTATCCCCAAAAATCCTAAACAATCTCAATTATTGATGGCCCCACCCACAACCGCTGACGGATTGTCCCACCATTTTCTCCACGCTCGAGCAGCTGTAGCAACAACAGTGTCTTGTAAGCAATGTGGGTGTTTTGCAGTTGGATGTAAACGTAAACATAAGAGTCTTCATTTTCTCCCGACATCAGAGATATTAAGGATGGAGTGGATTAGTTTTGATTTTGATGGTAACGTAAAACTTAAAAAAAAAAAAAAACTTTTTTATCATTACTTCTGGAATGCTTTATCTTCTAGACTGTGCACTAACCTTACATAATACCATATTAAGTTGCAGGACAAAATGAAGCCATGTCCAGACTGTGAGTTCTATCAAGAAGAAGGAGCGGATACTTTTTTGGAAACCTTACTAAATGTTTTACAACAGATGAATGCTGAAAAACGTTGTGCTCCAGAGAAGAATAAGAGACATTAAGAGAACATTATGGAAAAAAAACATTAAAAACATGATCTGAAGGAGCAGATTCCTGTGGATTCCTGAAGCAGTTCTGGAGAAGTTTCTGAATGGCAAAACAGACACCATATACTAAGCTACAGTATGTGATAACGTGCACATAATTACATAAAGAAACTCAGAGTCTGCAAAACATCTGATACGCTATGATTGGATACTCCAAACATAAATACACTATGATTCATGTCCACCAACAAAACTTTATAAGGTTACTGTACTATGAAATGTTTCAGGACAATAATAATAATAATTTACTGCAATTTGACCTTTGCAGTTGGTCTATAACTTTGCAGAGAACATATGATCAAACTACATTAAATGTATATCAATAGAAAAGCTTAACTGTTCAGCATACATTTACAATGCTAGATGTTTAGAAAATGTTTGGATGTATTACACCATTGTTCTACTTCATGACATGAAAGGAATTTGACAGCCTTCAGGTGTTTCAGTGGCATGTTTAGACTTTTTTCATTAAAAAAAAAAGTGTTTTATATAACCCGAACTGCTGAAACCTTTTATTGTATTTATAATGGTGTACAATAAAAAGACAACACTTTTATGAGCTGTTTTATTTCCGATTCATTTTTCTTCTTCCTTTTTTTTAAATAAAAAATGTAGGCTATTTCTTAAAGCTGCATTCCATAAGTTTTGCCTCTTTGTCACCATCTCTGTTTGAAAACCTGCAATTGCAGCTGTTTGCGGAATTATCTTCCTTGCGTGGGTTGTGTGCTGGCACGGCTCCAGCACGGATTAATCTAATGTTTTGAGGAGTATGTGTGGCAGTCAGTCACCTCACCGGTGTGGATATTCACTGTACTTCAGAATCCCAGATTCTAGCCTACGTGTTGGAATATATGACCCAAATGAGAATTTTCACCGTATATTGTCATCTGAACAAGTAAGAAACAAGTCTGCCACGTTTGTTCTGACCAAATGAGGAAAAAAGCATTACAATAAATTGCGCTACCAATGGTGATTTAATCTAAATTAGCTCATATCACATCAAACTGTGCAAATTATTATTATTGTTATACTTTATTCTCAAATTGTTAATGTTAACAACATCAGCATTACGTGACTATGTAAATATAGTGTGTATAAGCGAGCAGATTTCAATTTCTGTAGTCTGTACCACTCGAATTTCATATTAAGAAATTCTTCTAACCCAAAAAGCTAATTATGCTCCCTTCGAACTAGTTGTCTTTAAAATACAAATCTTGTGTAAACCCAGGCTATCAGAAGCACATTTAAAACGGGAATATAATTTAATTTCATTCACATGTGTTTCATACACACATAATCCTTTCTGGATTACAATCCACCATCAAAATGATAAATTTAATTATTCCAGCTGCTGTGAGAAAAGGCTATAAACGATCGGCCACCTGCAGGATCCTCACATCCCAGATAACAAAATTCCTGAGGCCCAGATCTGGCCCACATACTGCGTGGAATGATGGCAATTGGGCGGTCCACTCCTGTTTGCCAGATTTGGGCCACAAGCAAGCCAAAAGAAGGCCCAATGTCAGCCATGAATAAACCAAATAAAGCAGAACTGGCCCAAATCTGGGCCACATCGATTTTAATTCTGGCCCAGATCCAACACCTTACTCTGGCCCACATGCTATGTCGAATGATGGCACTTGGGCGGTCCGCTCCTGTTTGCCAAATTTGGGCCACAAGCAAGCCACAGGTAGGCCGCATGTCAGCCATGAAAATAAATAAATAAAATAAAGTAGAACTGGCCCAAATCTGGGCAACATTTATTTTAATTCTGGCCCAGATCCAACCCCTTGCTCCGGCCCACATACTGCATGGAATAATGACATTTGGGCAGTCCCATTCGGTTTGCCAGATTTGGGCCTTAAGTGAGCGCCTAAGCATTGCTATTGTAAACCAACCAAATAAACCAAAACTGGCCCACAGTTGATTTTTATTCTAACCCTGGTCTTACCCACATTCCTCACGTGGCCCACATGCTGCATGGAATGGTGGCATTTTGGCAGCGGTCCACAAGCAGGCCACTACACAGCCACATTTTTACTAATAATGAACAAAATAAACCATAAATGTACATTATCTGGGCCACAGTAAGCCTTAAGTGAGTTATGAATCAACAATACTCAACATTGTAAAGAGAAATTAAAAAATGTCCTCCATAAATGTTCAAATAAATTCCAGAAATGTGTCCTACTTGATCAAATCATCCTGACCCAAGTTTTGCACAAACAGCAATTAAAATGTCACAGATAAATATTCAAAGACACAATACAACACTTTTAAAAACTGTTCTTGTGTTCTCTGCGCTGTGTTAAAGAGCGCACGACGAAGATGTAAGGTTATATATCTATAGTCTTTAATCCAACAAGGGTAAATCCCACCAGCGCAAATCCAACCACAATGTAGCACAGCGACATGTAGACATAAGACCAAAACAACTCAAAGTGAACATACAGGAACTTAAGTACTCAGACCAAACAAGGATAATTAACTAGGCACACCTGAACAGAATAATACAATCAACACAACAAGGGAAACGGTGCAAAAGGAAAACAAAGTCCAAATTAACAGAAACCGTGACAGTAAGAGTACAATCATTATAGTGCACTTCTGTTTTTATGCTGCACAGTACACATATAAAAAACTGCCATTAAAAGCATGTTTCAAAAAAAAATTTGCTGCGTATGTAGCCTTCTTAAAGGGGTCATATGATGCTGCTAAAAAGAACATTATTTGGTGTAATGAAATGTGTTTATGCGGTTTAAGGTTCAAAAAACACATACTGTACATTATTGTTTCTCCTCTATGCCCCGCCTTTCTGAAACGCGTCGATTTTTACAAAGCTCATCGGTCTGAAAAAGCGAGGTATGCTCTGATTGGCCAGCTATCCAGTGCGTTGTGATTGGCCGAATTCCTCAAGCGTGTGACGGAAATGTTACGCCCCTTACCATGGTTTTTTTTTTTTTTTGCCCCTTACCATGCTGTGATGCCTGCAGCAACCACATGTGACGACCCCGGGCTGGACTCTGCTTCGTCCACGGTGAAAGCCGATCCGGAGATCGACAGCGCAAAGTTTAAGTATTTCCTCAGCGACCAGCACGGATCAGCTCCAGGCATGACGAAGCAATATCGTCCTCTTTTGGAAGACCAAACAAAGTAGTTTCACTTTCACAACGAAGCACACAGCGCCTTCACGGCATGGCGGCGGCTGCAACAATACTACAGACAGAATAAAAGTTATGCCTTCTTTCTTTGCTTGAACATTTGGGCGGCATTATGCAAATCTTCCCACATCATGACGTAGACATGTGGGGGCGTGTTAGAACGAGCCGTTTTAGGTAGGTGTGGCTGACTCTTAACTTTTATAAAGAATATCTCTTTGGATTTGAGACTTTAGTCTTTGCAACTTTACGGATCTTCTTTATGCACCAAGAGCTTGTAACACTCCAAAGAGAAAGGAAAAATTTAAATCGCATCATATGACCCCTTTAAGACTCACATCCCGATCATCCTGCATCAGTTAACTGTGTTGCATCCTACCAAAAGTAGCCAAATTCTATTAGGCCATATTTACAATTTCAAGCTTCCATTTCAATTAGCCAGTGTCAAGTGTTACATCCAAGAAGTGGCCTCACTTGTTAAGTGTTACAACCAGAAGTGGTCCTCATCTGTTTTATAATATATGGGGCATATTTGCCATGTCACTGATAAGCCAATGCTGACTGTGCCGTATATTAGCCAAAAGTGGCCCAAACATTAGCCAGTGTTCACTGTTCTATATCTTTGACAAAACTGGCCCAGATATGCTTTAGGATAACTGGGCCACATTGGTATCATTATATGCGGGCCACCTTAGGCTCACAGCCACATCACCGCATCTTTACCTACAGAGCCCCACATTTTTGTTGTTTTACATATGGGCCACTTCAGGCTTACATCAATTTTGTCCGGACCATAAGAAGGCCAGCAGTGCCATATCATTGCCTTAAGTGGCCCACATCTGCATGCAATCTGGGTACTGTACCATATCTTTGCCAAAACTGGCCCAGATATGCTTTAGGATAACTGGGCCACATTGGTATCATTATATGCGGGCCACCTTAGGCTCACAGCCACATCACCGCATCTTTACCTACAGAGCCCCACATTTTTGTTGTTTTACATATGGGCCACTTCAGGCTTACATCAATTTTGTCCGGACCATAAGAAGGCCAGCAGTGCCATATCATTGCCTTAAGTGGCCCACATCTGCATGCAATCTGGGTACTGTACCATATCTTTGCCAAAACTGGCCCAGATACGTTTGATAACTGGGCCACATTTGTGGCATCATATGTGGGCCACCTTAAGCCCCGTTCACACTAGCAGCTACTTTTGTCGCTGCATGTCGCCAGGGGCTTGCGATGAGGTCGCTAGTGGGCGTTCTCAATACTGGTTGCCTTGACAGCGAATCAGGTTTCTTGCCGCGAAGTACAAACATTTTGGAGGCAAAAGACTAAATATAATCTAAATCGAAATTAAATCCGTACATACAAACAAAAATAAATGAGAAACAGAACCTACTTTCTTCCATTGCGTATGTTTATCTATGGCGCCGAGAGGAGAACGATCACATGAGCTCTACCGTCTTCTTTCCTATTGGCTGTCGCTTCAGAAAGTCGCTCTTCATTTGCATAAAGTTGAAGGATTCTGAACTTTGTCGTGTCGCTGGACACGCCCCATCCGGTCGCCAACGCCCGCTGTCGCTCGTGGCTCACAGCCACGTTAGCCAGTGCTTACCGTGCCATATCTTTCCAAAAATTGGCCCAGATACGGTTTTAATAACTGGGCCACATTTGTAATTTAATTAATAATTTTAATAATTTGTGCATTTAGCAGACGCTTTTATCCAAAGCGACTTACAGAGCATTCAGGCTATACATTTTTTACCAGTATGCATGGCATCATATGCGGGCCACTTTAGACTCACTGCCACATTAGCCAGTGCTTACCGTACCATATCTTTGCCAAAACTGGCCCAGATACGTTTGATAACTGGGCCACATTTGTGGCATCATATGTGGGCCACCTTAAGCCCCGTTCACACTAGCAGCTACTTTTGTCACTGCATGTCGCCAGGGGCTTGCGATGAGGTTGCTAGTGGGCGTTCTCAATACTGGTTGCCTTGACAGCGAATCAGGTTTCTTGCCGCGAAGTACAAACATTTTGGAGGCAAAAGACTAAATATAATCTAAATCGAAATTAAATCCGTACATACAAACAAAAATAAATGAGAAACAGAACCTACTTTCTTCCATTGCGTATGTTTATCTATGGCGCCGAGAGGAGAACGATCACATGAGCTCTACCGTCTTCTTTCCTATTGGCTGTCGCTTCAGAAAGTCGCTCTTCATTTGCATAAAGTTGAAGGATTCTGAACTTTGTCGTGTCGCTGGACACGCCCCATCCGGTCGCCAACGCCCGCTGTCGCTCGTGGCTCACAGCCACGTTAGCCAGTGCTTACCGTGCCATATCTTTCCAAAAATTGGCCCAGATACGGTTTTAATAACTGGGCCACATTTGTAATTTAATTAATAATTTTAATAATTTGTGCATTTAGCAGACGCTTTTATCCAAAGCGACTTACAGAGCATTCAGGCTATACATTTTTTACCAGTATGCGTGGCATCGTATGCGGGCCACTTTAGACTCACTGCCACATTAGCCAGTGCTTACCATGCCATATCTTTGCCAAAACTGGCCCATATATGTTTTAGGATAACTGGGCCACATTTGTGGCATCATATGTGTGCCCCTTTAGCCTCACAGCCACATTAGCCAGTGCTTACTGTGCCATATACAGTATTTGCCAAAACTGGCCCAGATATATTTTAGGATAACTGTGCCACATTTGTGGCATCATATGTCGGCCACTTTAGGCTCACAGCTACATTAGCCAGTGCTCACTGTTCTTTGACAAAACTGGCCCAGATATGTTTTAGGATAACTGGGCCACATTTGCTGAAACATATGTGGACCACATTTGGTTTACACCCTTTGTCGATAATGCCAAATTTTTGCCAAAGGTGGCCCACATTTGGTTGGCACTATTTGAGCCATAATCACTGTTTACCACATGGGCCACTTTAGGGTCACATTCAGATTACACATTGCCATCAACATCGCATCTTTACCTACAGAAGTCCACATGTGATTTAATACATTTTGGCCATTTTTGTTGTTTTACATATGGGCCACTTCAGGCTTACATCTATTTTGTCCGGGCCATAAGAAGGCCAGCAGTGCCATATCATTGCCTTAAGTGGCCCACATCCGCATGCTATCTGGGGATAGCCTACTAGTCGGGACAACTTCTTTATGTTTACAGAC
Organism: Sinocyclocheilus grahami; assembly: GCF_001515645.1. Taxonomy (NCBI): domain Eukaryota; kingdom Metazoa; phylum Chordata; class Actinopteri; order Cypriniformes; family Cyprinidae; genus Sinocyclocheilus; species Sinocyclocheilus grahami. The sequence continues at coordinate 1,524,285 of NW_015505258.1, read as the reverse complement.
GTGACGTAATGCAGCATGCTCGAATTTCCCGCGAAAACCAGAAAACATTATTATAAGTGAAACAGGCTAAAGTAAGGTGATAGTTTTGAACACTGGCTGGTTATATACTTGCTCAAATATTGATTTCGGATAATTTTTAACCCAAAAAAAAGTTACGAACTGCAGTTTTAAGTTTTTTAAATTTTGGGGGGGATTTTGCAGTTTTATAGCAATAAACATTAGCATCACAATTAGTCAGAATGTAGGCTAACATAAATTACAGGGTCGCAGATTGTAACAGATTTACAGTATGTTAATGTGCTACACATATATTATTTATTTCGTTTTTGGTAATTAAAATGTTTAATTAGGCTATTAACAAAATATGTTGTATCACAGTGAATTGTATGGGGAAGTACAAATCTTCCGTATTTCCTGTAGTTTTTTTATTGCAAAAAACAAAACAAAGAACAAGAAGAAACAGCACTGTATTGAAAAAACAATACCACCTAATTTAGAAAGAACATTTTTTATCATAAGCCTGAAGGAACTTGTTATTCTTATTGTTATCAATGAGTATTGTTATCAGTGAGTTTAAGAGATTTAACAATAAGCAAAAGTATTTCCTGTAGTTTGTCAGAGAGAGAGTGCGTCACAGATAGCGCTGATATGCAAGTGAGAGTTTATTTTTGTAGCCATTGCTGTTTGCTATAAAATAGATCAACAAGAGGAAAACCCTTGAGATAAAAACATACTAATAGTTAATCAGCAACTATTAAATACTTGGACCATACATTGCGTGAAACAATACGGTTGTCCTCCAAAGCGCTAAATGGCGCTCTGCAGCTCTCGCTCTGCTTATTGCTTATGGACGTTTAAGGAAAGAAAACAACATTGGCCTTTGCTGCCTTGGAAAGAGCTATATCCAGACCCGTCAGATTCAAAGACCTATATCATTAATGTCACAATTAGGGAAAACCATGGAAAGGATGGTAACAAATAGATTATTATATTGAAAAAAATGGTCTTATGTCACCACATCAATCTGGGTTTCTTAAGGGAGGGGGGACAATGGACTCGCAAGGCAGTGTATGTAGTCCAATATTATTTAATATTATGATTAATGGCATATTTGATCAGGCTGAAGGAAATATAGGCAAGTCACTTTATGCAGACGATGGGGCACTCTGGGTTAGAGGTCGGAATATTGAATATTTAAGAAGGAAAATGCAATAAGGAATGTAAAACAGTGGACACATAAATGGGGATTTAAACGTTCAATCTCAAAATCACAAGTTATATGCTTTTCTAAATGTCCTAAAACAGTATTACTTAAACTATATGGGCAAAATCTTCAACAGGTTAAGGTTGTAAGAGTCATGGGAGTATTTTTTGATGAGAAGTTGACCTGGTGTCAACATATTGATAAGGTTAGGAATAAATGTAAAAAGGTTAAAATTGTTTTAAGATGTCTATCAGGGCAAGACTGGGGAGCAAGCAGGGCATTGCTCATTAACATCTATCAGGCTCTTTTAAGAGCAGCGTTAGATTATGGTTGCCTATAGCATATATGTCAGCATCAGAATCAACCCTTAAAAAACTTGATGTGGAACAGGCACAGGCACTTCGGATTTGTACTAGAGCGTTTAAATCATCACCAGTATCTGCATTACAAGTTGGGACAGGAGAGATGCCTTTACGTATTAGGAGGATCAAGATCATGCTGGCGTATTTGATAAATCTACAAGGGCAAAGCGGAGTACATTCCACAAAGGCCATCTTACAAGATTGTTCAGAACATAGTAAAAGTAATTATTACAGTTTCGGATGGATAGGAAATGCAAAAGCACAAAACGCAAGCCTCAGCCAGCTCCAAGTAAGCCCCATTGTGGCACCATCAACTGTACCACCTTGGAAATTCATAAAGCCATCTCTAGATATAAGCCTTCAATAAATGTTAAAAGAAAAATCTAAAATAATGCCACAGAGGGTAATAGTTCAAGACTATATGAACCTTTATCAAGACAAACTATTCATATTTACAGATGGATCAAAGCAGCCAGAGACAGGCCGTACTGGGTCTGCTTTCTTCATTTCACATTATGAAATAGCAGAACAGCAGATCATTTATCGTGTACACAGTAGAGCTTTTAGCAATTTTATAGGCATTACAGTGGTTGGAAGGAAATAAACAGAACCAACATGTTATCATAGCTTCTGACAGCTTATCTACTCTATCTAGTATTCAGTCTGGGAAAACATCATGTAGACAAGATATCATATACCAGATATTCAACTTGCTTTTAATACTGTATGATAAAGGACTGGATGTTTCCTTCCTTTGGGTTCCTGCTCTGTAGGGGTGGAAGGAAATGAGATTGTAGATATTCTGGCAAGAGGAGCAATAAAGCATGAAACAGTTGATATACAAATATCATTATGTAGAACAGAAATCAAAACCATTATTAAGGGACATACAAACAAAATATGGCAAGAATACTGGGACATAACTGATACTGGACGACATCTGTATAACATACAAAAACAAGTAGGCTTAAATAGTATTAGGCAGAGCAGGAATCCAAAGGAAGGAAAGATAATTACACGTCTTAGAATAGGTCATGCTGGTTTAAATTTTACATTACAGAGAATAGGAAAACACCCCACTGGTCTTTGCAACCACTGCAACACACAAGAGACAGTAAAACATATTTTATTAGATTGTAAAAGGTATGAAGAAGAAAGAAGGGAGTTAGAAACACAAGTTGGAAAACAAAACATGACAGTGGGAAATCTGCAAGGAAAAACAATGTCTAGGGAAGTATAGTCTCCTAATAAATTATTTGACAAATACTGGGATAAGTGAAAGAATTTAATAGAAATATACAGCGGAATATATATATATATTTATTTTGGTTGGGGGGGACAGTTTTTTTCTGTCCTTGTCCTTTCTTTCAAAGTACTGCCCACACTCCAGTCCAGTAGGTGGCGGTAGATGCACCGTTAAGTTGGTTTGCCAACCGCCAATAAAATTAAAAAAAGAAGAAGAAGAAGAAGAAGAAGGCCTTTGCTGCCTGATTAAAGCAAAACCAGACAGCTGTTTAAAGGTAAGAAGACTTTTTTTATCCGCTCTTTAATGGTAAATTTAAGACATACTTCACGGTATGGTATGTTCGTAATAAACTAAGATGTGACCGTGGTAATTAAGCCACGAGTTATTATTTGAAATAAGATGTGTGCTAGCTAGCTCGTGTGCTAATTCCTTGTCGACTGGATTTAGCAGCATTAGCCAGAGCGCATCACCCTAAAGACAACAGGAACAAACTAGATTTACTGTTGTTTACCTGCAGTTTTAAGCTCGTAAGTCGTATTATGCATACCCAAGTAAAGAAATACAGTGTACTGTTTAATCGTATTGCGTTATGACTCGCATCATTCGCCGTGTCTCTTTTTTCTGTCTGGGTTCAGTCTAATAACATGTCAACTGCTATGTTCATGGACGAATCTTGCATCCGTTTGTAATTGTTTACTATTCTTTGCTTTTTACATGTATTTGATGTGGTTTGTACAGTAGTGTTGCCGTCTGGATAACACAGAAGAAAACAAAGAGATGTCTGACAGCGATGACAGCGATTTCTCTGATAATCCGAGCGAGAGGAGCAGCGAGGCTGAGGAGGTGGAGGAGAATGAGGTAAGACAGCCAGCTCCTCCCCGAACGTGTCAGTAAATAGTCGATAAATAGCTTTTTATGGTAGCTAAGACCATGCTATATTTTGTTTATCTGAAATGGTTCATTAAAAAAACTCACTCAACACATATATTTTAAGGAGGAGGAACAGGGGAGTGTAGCTGGCAGTGACAAGGCTGAGGAGGAGGAGGGAGAAGATTTGGAGGATGAGGAGGAGTATGATGAAGAGGAAGAAGAGGATGATGACCGGCCCAGGAAAAAACCTCGGCATGGTGGCTTCATCTTGGATGAAGCCGGTTAGAAAATCCCTTACCAACATATTTCTTAGATCAAGCAACATATTTTGCATAGATGTCATTTGAAAAGCTATAATGTGTATTTTATTCTATCTTTGATTAGATGTTGACGATGAGTATGAAGATGAAGATCCATGGGAGGATGGTGCTGAAGACATCTTAGAAAAAGGTAAGATATTATTATTATTTTAAATGAATTGTGAATGTTTTGTTTGTTACATAAAAAAAAATATCTTAAGTTATTATATATTTAATGTTTGTATTATATGCAATAATGTCCCCTGTATGCGTACTTCAAACTCTGGCAAGTGGAGTTAAGATTTCTTTTGATATTATGTGTTTAGTCCTATATGCAATATATCATATTTATAACTTTATGACATGGAGGCATTTTAAATGAAATACCAACAACAGACTGTGTGTTAAATGTGTTGTATAAAATGATGCCAGTTATTGGAAAGTATTTCTTGCGCTCATTGATTTTTTTATTTATTTCTTATGCATGCCTCCTTCAGTTAACGGTAAACCAACTCCAGATTTCTCTGCTCTGTTTTTTTTCTGTCTAACTGAACTGATTCTCAAATCATTTTCTCATTCGTTAAATCCATACCCATGATCTGCACCCATCTAACATTTGTTTGTGATGTTTAAAGTTGTTTGGCTAATGTTAAATTTGCTTATATTTCTAAACAAGGGGCATGGATGGCAAATACATTTTTAGCGATACACTTTTTCTTCTTTGCGTCATCAAAATATGTTGAGTAAAGTCAAAGTTAATAAAAACCTATAATTTTAAAATGCACAATCCATTGAACAAGGCCAGGGGACTGTATAGGGGGGACTGACTGAGTTCTGAAAGGGAATCAAATATGGTCATTTGCCTGAAAATGCTCCTTTGAACAGAAAACAAAACCCAATTCCTTGTTTTTGATAGTATTCAAGTGTGTTTATTGTATTGCATCCGCTAACAGTGACATGACATCATTATCACATAGTTTCCATCTTTAAAATATACCACATGTGTAAGCCTGCCCATCATTGGTAATTTCCCTTTTTATTTCTGTTTACCTGGTCCTGTCTATGCCCTTGCCTGAAAATGCTGTGTGCACATGACTTTGTATTATGGCTCATGTTCCTCCCTTCCTCCCTCAACTCTGGATTTAAGCAGAAGAGGCCGAAGGTATGTGCTTAAATCTTCTGGTGTGCATGGATATTCAACCATGTGTTCAGTAGCTGTGTTTACATGCACTGCTTTTAGACCATCTGTTTGCAGATTCAGAATGCATGCTACCAGAACCACAGAAATAAATTGCATTGTGAAATATATAAAAATAGAAAATTATAAGTTATAGTAATGTTTCAGAATATTGTTGTTTTTACTGTATTTTTGATTGAATGAATGCAGCCTGGATGAGCATGAGACGTCTTTCAAGAACTTAAAAAAAAAATAAAAATAAATCTTACGGACCTCAAACATTTGAACAATATTTCATTACATTTAATTGCACAGCATATATAAAAAATAGTGTGTAATAATTGTTTACAAAGAATCAAAGGTTTAGATAACAGTTCTTCTATTTAATGGATTAAGATCTGCACCACTGGATCGACATTAATTAGATCATTCAGCTTGAGCGATCAGTCGTTAGTCAAATTATTAACGGATTATTACGCTGCATGTAAACGTAGCTACTGACATTTTTTTAGCTTTCTTTTCTAGTCACAGTATACATTTTTTGTCATATAATTGTTTATTCTGTTTTCGTTTGTTAGTATCCAACATTGACCATGTAGTTTTGGATGAGGATCACTCCGGTTCAAGGAGGTTGCAGAATCTCTGGAGGTGAGACAGCTACACTGCTCACACTTTCACATGACTGAATCTGAACTATGGAAGTCATGTTAAATACCCGTTTTTCTCTTTAGGGATTCACGTGAGGAAGCTCTGGGGGAGTATTACATGAGAAAATATGCCAAGTCCTCGGGTGGCGAGCAGTAAGTCAACAGAGTTCACCTGTACTCAAAGTGTATGCTACTTTTACGAAGTGTGTGACTCAATTCAGCACGTGCATGTTGAAATGAAAGGAATTCTGGTTTTGCTGCATTAACTTCTCTAAATATTCCTGTTCTACTGTTTACTTCAGTTTCTATGGCGGCTCTGAGGATCTTTCTGATGACATCACCCAGCAACAGTTGCTTCCTGGGGTCAAGTATGAAAAAAAAAAGAACAATTTATTGCTGATTAAACATACTAAATTAAGTATTTCTGAAAAGACCACTGGGCTTATGTTAAGAGATTTGTCTCTTGCAGGGATCCTAATTTGTGGACCGTTAAGTGTAAGGTTAGTACTATCTAACATGTGGCCTATGGGTGTTCTGATGAGGCTACTGTATGTGCAGGATTTAATTCTTCTGTTTCTCTGTAGATTGGAGAGGAGAGAGCAACTGCCATTGCCTTGATGCGAAAATTCATTGCTTATCAGTGCACCGACACAGTAGGTTTTCCACATTCCCTCTGTCTTGATTAGACATGTGCCGGTATTCGGTAATGCAATATATCACGATAATGAATATGCACGATATTGTTATCATGGGCACTTCAAAATACTGAGAATTATTTATTACAAATTATTCTGAATTTTGAATGCATTTTAAGAATACTTTTCCCATCAACTGGTTAAAATGCACAACACCGCTGCATGCGCACTCTGATGTAAACAAGCACGGATGAAAAGCGCATGGCGGAGCACATGAGAGACACTCTGGATGAAAGCACACTTTCACTCTCTGACAGCAAATGATGCTGAACTGCAGAAATGCAGTTACCCCCGAAAAGTCAAGTCAAGTCACCTTTATTTATATAGCGCTTTTAACAATACAGATTGTGTCAAAGCAACTGAACAGCATTAATTAGGAAAATAGTGTCAATAATACAAAGTGACAATAGTAAACACTAATTTTTCAGTTAAAGACAGTTCATCATTGAATTCAGTGATGTCAACATCCAGCTCAGTTTAAATAATATCTTTGCAATCATGTCAACGATATCGCTGGAAATAAAGTGTCCCCAACTAAGCAAGCCAGAGGCGACAGCGGCAAGGAACCAAAACTCCATCGGTGACAGAATGGAGAAAAAAACCTTGGGAGAAACCAGGCTCAGTCGGGGGGCCAGTTCTCCTCTGACCAGATGAACCAGCAGTACGGAAAAATCAATTTAAGACGTAATAAAACAGACGATGAACAATATTAACAGCAATTCTTATATGATGCAATCAAACTTATAGCAAAATGTGGTAGTTCTGGAAAACCCCATAAACAAAGCATTTGTGCTACTTCCTGTTTCTGAAATGTTTAAACAGCCATTCTGATTTTTGTACTCGCTATGGTGTTCATCACGGCGCCAAATACTTAAATATTTAGACTTAATAGGCTATTTTATTTTCCAACTTTTTTACATTTTACTCTGGACTACAACGTCCTATTGTTTGAAAGTGTTTTGATTCTTTATTGTTCATTCACACTTTACATTAGGGCTTCATTAGTTAATTCATTAGTTAAAACAAACTGCCAATGAATAATTCTTCTAAACATTCGTTAATTTGAGGTAATTCCAATATTTAATAACACGTTTGATATTGTTATTTGTAATTGTTAAAATCAAAAGTTGCAACTGTTATTTAATGAGCTAACATGAACTAAGAGTTGTATTATTTTTTTTTTATCAAAGATTAATAACTTCTGTAGCAAATGTAGCTATTGCTCACTGTGAATGTTAATGCATTAACCAAGGTTAACTAATGAGATCTTATTGTAAAGTGATACCTATTGGTCTTTATAATTCTTTTGCACTTTAATCTGTTTACGATTTTTTACTAATTTATCAAATTTTTCTTTATTGTATTTGTTTAAAGAAAAAAGTTATTAAACCTGTTATACTGTATTATGACAACACTTTTTTGCAACAAAATTTCAATATCGTGATATACCATATACCATGATAAAAGCATTAGCAATTAATCGCAGCATGAAAATTCTAGTCTTGATGTTAGTTTGTTTTGGTTACAGCCAGCGTTAGCACCATGGTTGGTTAATACCCGTAATGGTGCCAGTACTTTTGACTCGCACCATTTAAATCCTCATTATGTAAGGCACAGAACTGTATGGACTTTATCTTGTGTGCCACACATTAAACTTTTCCTCACTTATTGAAGTTTTCCTGAAAACAATTGTCTCAAGTTCCGTTTGGTTTTCGTTTATCAAATTGTAGGCCAAGTGAGAAGAGGAAAAACTACAATATCTGTTGTACTAATATGTTGATCGTGATATACCATATACCATGATAAAAGCATTAGCAATTAATCGCAGCATGAAAATTCTAGTCTTGATGTTAGTTTGTTTTGGTTACAGCCAGCGTTAGCACCATGGTTGGTTAATACCCGTAATGGTGCCAGTACTTTTGACTCGCACCATTTAAATCCTCATTATGTAAGGCACAGAACTGTATGGACTTTATCTTGTGTGCCACACATTAAACTTTTCCTCACTTATTGAAGTTTTCCTGAAAACAATTGTCTCAAGTTCCGTTTGGTTTTCGTTTATCAAATTGTAGGCCAAGTGAGAAGAGGAAAAACTACAATATCTGTTGTACTATGTTGTTTTTTTTCTCCACAGCCGCTTCAAATCAAATCAGTGGTGGCCCCTGAGCACGTCAAAGGTTATATCTATGTGGAGGCGTACAAGCAGACCCATGTCAAGTCCGCCATTGAGGGTGTTGGAAACCTGCGTATGGGCTTCTGGAACCAGCAGATGGTGCCCATTAAAGAGATGACAGATGTGCTGAAGGTGGTTAAGGAAGTGACCAACCTTAAGCCCAAGTCTTGGGTTCGTCTTAAGAGAGGCCTTTATAAAGATGACATTGCACAGGTGGGTACAGCAGAAGACTTTGCTATATAGTAATAAAGGAAACGTCTCCCAAATAGGGTGCTAGATATTTTGGTTACGTTATTCAATTTGTCATTCATACAGCTCTACATCTGTGGCATGAAAACATTTGATGCATGTATTTATTTGCCTTGTTTAGGTGGACTATGTTGAACCGAGCCAAAATACGATCTCACTGAAAATGATTCCTCGTATTGATTTAGATCGCATTAAAGCGAGGATGAGTATGGTAGGTTACATCATCATTATCATATATTTACGCTACTGTTCAAAAGTTTGGAGTCAGTACTTTTTTTTTGAGAGAGAAACATACTTTTTATTCAGCAAGGATGAATTAAATTGATCAAAAGGGCAGTTAAGATGTTGCAGAAGATTTTTGTTTTAATAAATGCTGAACTTTATATTCATCAAAAAATCCTGAAAAATGTTTACGGTTTCCACAAAAAATATTAAGCAGAAAAGAAACCTCTTTTTAACATTCATAATAATAATAAAATGTTACTTAAGCACCAAATTAGCATATTAGTGTGACTTCTGAAGTATCATGTGACGCTAAAGACTGGAGTAATGCAAAACAGTGATTTTAAGTTAAAAATGTTTCACGGTATTACTTCCTTTACCTTTAATAGGATGAACGTGGCTTTTGTGATCATAAGAGGCTGCTTTTAAAACATTTTTAAAAAATTACTGACCCTAAACCTGGATGGTAGTGTACATATGCTATGTGACCTTTTAGTGATGTGACCCCGGCTTTTTCTTTCATCGTACAGAAAGACTGGTTTGCGAAGAGAAAGAAGTTTAAGAGGCCCGCTCAGAGGCTTTTTGATGCTGAAAAGATCAGGTAAAGGAGCACTCTGATTTTGAGTCGCTCATAATCAAAACCTATTGAAATATGTCAGCCACACAGACACATGCTCTGCTCCACAGGTCTCTAGGTGGTGAGGTCAGCCATGACGGAGACTTCATGATATTTGAAGGCAACCGATACAGCCGCAAAGGCTTCCTGTTTAAAAGCTTTGCTATGTCAGCCGTGGTAAGAGCCCTCACACTTATTGTGGTTCTAGGTGTCTGTCTAATTGTTCCTTATTGGTTTATCGTGTCTCTTTTTGCATAGATCACAGAAGGGGTCAAACCCACTCTGTCGGAGCTGGAGAAGTTTGAGGACCAGCCAGAGGGGATTGACCTTGAAGTAGTCACAGAGACAACAGGTAAATACATCCAGAAAGTAGATTTTTTTTTTTTTTGTGCCAATGTATTGCGTAATCCTTCCGTGCATGCATTTTTGCAAAGTTAATCACAAAGATTTTATTAATACAGGTAAGGAGCGTGAGCACAATCTCCAGGCAGGAGATAATGTGGAAGTGTGTGAGGGGGAGTTGATCAACCTTCAGGGTAAAATCCTGAGTGTGGATGGCAACAAGATCACCATCATGCCCAAGCATGAAGATCTCAAGGTGAATAAATCGGCACAAGTTTCTGTGTCAATACTGTGCCAGTATGCAAAGCATTTTCTCTTGGTTTGTAAATTCTGTGCCACTAAATGGAATTCAAAAGCTTTGCAAGAGTTCAAATATCCTGAAAATCCTGTTCTCCATGTTGTGTCCCTTTTACACCATGATTATTGCCTCACTATCGTGCCTTTGTTTTTGTTTAGGACCCTCTTGAGTTTCCAGCTCATGAGTTGAGGAAGTACTTCCGTATGGGCGACCATGTAAAGGTTATCGCAGGGCGTTTTGAAGGTGACACAGGCCTCATAGTCCGTGTGGAGGAGAACTTTGTTATTCTGTTCTCTGATCTCACTATGCATGAGGTAGGTTTCACTATTAAGCTGTATAATTTTTCTGAGAAACATGTAATATACTGCAGTCAATGTTGTATTTTCTCTATCTGATATGATGTCTGTTTTTGTTCCAGTTGAAGGTCTTGCCCCGGGACCTGCAGCTGTGCTCTGAGACTGCCTCAGGTGTGGATGCAGGAGGCCAGCATGAGTGGGGAGAGCTGATACAATTAGACCCCCAAACTGTAGGTGTCATTGTCAGGCTGGAAAGAGAGACCTTCCAGGTGAAGTTCAAGAGAAAGCAAGTTCAAGTGTAATGTAAACGAAACTCAGTAGTACACACTTGCTGTTTCTTCACAGCAATAGCACACTTTTCACCATTGTCCCTTCAAGGCCACTGAGTTCACTCTGTGACTATCTTGGCAAAACCTTTGTGCAGCTGTATTGTCATCATGCCGTTACAACCCCTAGGCTTGCATTTCAATAACATTGTCACATCAGCAGGAGCGTGATTGCAATATCATCGTGAATCAGGGCTCAACACAAAGGGTTGAGTTGGTGGTTCATGTTTGTACTTGAGCTGCCAAACATTTCACTGGTCTCAGCATGACTGTATTGTCATCATGCCGTTACAACCCCTAGGCTTGCATTTCAATAACATTCACATCAGCAGGAGCGTGATTGCAATATCATCGTGAATCAGGGCTCAACACAAAGGGTTGAGTTGGTGGTTCATGTTTGTACTTGAGCTGCCAAACATTTCACTGGTCTCAGCATGAAAAAAAAAACTAAATTTTTTTTTTACTTGAAGCAACATGTATTTTTATAAAATATAATTATAAGTGTATTGCTATTTTTACCGATTCTGTATGCTTGAAAGATAAGAATTCTTGCAGTGTATCCAGGTAAATAACAACTTTGACACGGTACTGGTGTAAAGTTTGGGGTTGGGAAGATGTTTCTGAAACAAGTCTCATATGCTCACCAAAGCTGCATTTCTTTGATCAAAAATAGTGCTAAAATGGTGAAATGTTATTACAATTTAAAATAACTGTTTTGTATTTTTAGATACTTTAAAATATAATTTATTCTTGTAATGGCAAAGCTGAATTTTCAGCGGCCCTTACTTCAGTTTTCAGTGTCCTATAATCCTTCAGAAATCATTCTTTCTTGTTCAAAAAACATATTATTATTATTAATGTTGAAAACTGGTGTGCTGAGTATATTGCTGAAAGTATTCATTTCTTTAAAAAAATAAAATAAAAATTCTGCTCTGAATTTTCTTTCACACTGATACATTTTTAGGTTCTGAACATGCATGGGAAAGTTTTGACTGTACGGCACCAGGCAGTAAACAGACGGAAGGACAACCGCTTTGCTGTCGCTCTCGACTCTGAGCAAAACAACATCCATGTGAAGGATATTGTAAAAGTCATTGATGGACCTCATTCGGTAACTACCAGAGACATAATAAAGGTTTGACATTGTATAACAGATCCACATTGGAGGAAGTTAATATTCTCCTTGATGTGATCCATCAGGGCCGTGAAGGTGAAATTCGCCACATCTTCAGAGGCTTTGCTTTTCTTCACTGCAAGAAGCTGGTTGAAAACGGAGGCATGTTTGTCTGTAAAGCACGCCACCTCGTTCTGGCGGGCGGCTCAAAGGTAGGTCTGTTCTGCTACATCTGTGGACAAATCTTATACATTTCCCAAATTTCCTGTTGTAAAACAGTCCCGTTTTTTTCCCCAAAGCCCAGAGACGTGACCAATTTTACAGTGGGAGGCTTTGCACCTATGAGTCCACGCATCAGCAGCCCGATGCACCCTGGCGGAGGTGGTAAGCAATTTCATGTAACTCACAGGGTTTTGTAGCATAGTGGTTGAAAATCTGGGCTTTTATCAAAAGGTTCAAACCTTGCAAGAGGATGTAATTATTCATTTAAACACTAGTGTGTTTGTCTGCCAATAATGTTTTTGTCTGTCTGGTTGCCATTTGATCATTTTAATCATATCAATGATATAAAGACTACTCATATTTTGATCTAGATCTTTTTTGGTCTTCCTTTCAGGACAGCAGCACAGGGGCGGAGGTGGTGGCATGGGTCGGGGCCGTGGGCGACGAGACAATGATCTTATTGGGCAGACTGTCCGTATATCCCAGGGACCATACAAAGGTTAAATGAATCATATTCTTATTATTTGGAGCAACCTTTTGTGAGAAGCTTTTTGCTTTGGTTTAGTGTTTTGTTTAAATTTCATTGCATTTTATAACATGTTAAGTGTGGCATCAGTGTCCAAATACTTTGAGACCATATGTTCACTTTGTCTTGTATTCTTATAAGCCACAGGTTTCATAACACATTCTACATTTCCACAGGCTACATTGGAGTGGTGAAGGATGCCACAGAATCAACCGCTAGGGTAGAACTCCACTCAACTTGCCAGACCATCTCTGTGGACCGGCAGCGTCTAACAACTGTGTATGTTATAGTGCACAAAGATTTACACTTTCTCTGCTTCTTCCACAATTGTTTATTCCATATTTTTGGCTAATTTTATAACATTACTTCTAGCTGCCAGTAAAAGTCAGTATGCTCCGCTTCGTTTAACATATATTCCTCACACAAAAAATGTAAATAAAAGTGGCTGGTCCTGTGTGGGAAAGTTCTATGTGAGAATCCTAGCTGTTAGTCTCCCAACTATTGTTTGACAGTTCTGCCTCATTACACTGTAGACTGGATTCTGTTCGTCTGACATGTTATTTTTGATTTCACTGGTGCAGTAAACTATGACCGATAGGACAGCCCTGTAGCAGCTCTCTGAAAAGCACAGGGATCCTGGAACATACTTGCATATTACACACCTCAGAGATTGCTAGACAGAAGATCTTTTTTTTTTTTTTAATTAGATGTTTATGAAAGAAGTCTCTTATGTTCACCAAGGCTGCATTTATTTGATCAAAGATACAGTAAAACAGTAATATTGTGAATTATTACAATTTTAAAGAACTATTTTAATATATTTTAAAATAATTTCTTCCTGTGATGGCTAAACCCAAATTTTCAGTAGTCATTAGTTTTCACTGTCACATGATTTTTCAGAAATCGCTCTAATATGTTGATTTGCTGCTCAAGAAACATTTATTATCAATGCTGAAAACCGGTGTGCTGCTTAATATTTGTGGAAACCATCATATTTTTGCAGGATTCTTTGAATAGAAATTGATAATTAAAGATTTTACAAAAGATTAATTTTAAATAAATGCTGTTCTGTCACTTTTGATCAATTCCTTGTGTCCTTGCTGAATAAGTATTCATTTTCTTGAAAAAAAAAAAAAATCTTACTGACCCCAAACTTTTGAATAGTAGTGTAGAACTTTTGTTCTTCTAAATGTAATTTCTTTTTTTTTAACACTTCAATATTTTTGCTCTCTTTAAATCAGTGGTGGCAAAGAAAGACAAGGAAGGACTTCCACCCATTTGCGAACCCCGATGTATGGTTCCCAGACACCCATTTATGGAACTGGCTCTCGTACCCCCATGTATGGTAGCCAGACACCCCTTCATGATGGTAAGAAATGCCAAAATATATTATTATAAACTTGCAACACTGTTTTTTTGTTTTTTTAAACCCATCTTTCATTGCTCACAGGAAGCCGTACTCCTCACTATGGCTCCCAGACTCCTCTGCATGATGGGAGCAGGACGCCAGGTCAGAGCGGCGCTTGGGACCCCAGCAATCCAAACACACCATCACGGTAAGAAGCAGAGCGAGGACAAACATGCACATGTATGCAATCAAACAATCACACATACCTCAACTTCATCTCGTTTTCCTTCTGTTTTCAGGCCTGATGATGAATACGAGTTTGCCTATGACGACGAACCCTCACCGTCTCCTCAAGGCTATGGGGGTACGCCCAATCCTCAGACTCCTGGCTACCCAGAAGTGCCCTCCCCACAGGTCAACCCTCAGTACAACCCTCAGACTCCTGGGACTCCTGCCATGTGAGGGCTCAATCAGATGCTTTATGATTTTGTTCTGGCTTGAGAACATCTTAAACGGAGTATGTTTTTGCACCATAGGTACAACACTGACCAGTACTCCCCATATGCAGCTCCCTCTCCGCAAGGGTCTTACCAGCCCAGCCCCAGCCCACAGAGTTACCACCAAGTGGCCCCAAGCCCAGTGGGATACCAAAACACACACTCGCCTGCCAGTTACCACCCCACCCCATCACCCATGGCCTACCAGGTAGTTTTGGCTGCTGAAAACAAAAAAAAGCAAGAAACCAACTACTTGGAGATGCCTTAGTGATGCTCCAAAATGATTTTTTTAGCAAACCTGAAATTAAAGTTTTAATTTTGTGAAAATAACGTTTATATAATTTTAAATAATCAAATTAATTTAATAATCAACTCTCAAATAAAAACTAAGTTGTGTACAAACCTTCTAACTAAACATAAGGCATATCAAATATTGAGTCCGTTTTTTTTAATTTTTTTTTTAGGTTTTTCAGTTTAGAAAGTTGTAGTAATTTTATATATAAATTTTCTATCTATATAATCTTTATTTCTATATTTATAATCTATATTGAAAAATGTTGCCTTGGCCAATAGCTGAATTAAAAATTGTTTTCGGTTTTATTTGTTAATGTTTTCCTCAAGTAAAAAAAAAAAAATTCAGTTTAGTTGTAGTTAACTGAAATATAAACATCTAAATGGTGGATGTAATAACTTTATGAGAGATTTGTTCAAACATTCATTAAATAATGAAGAAATCACTTAAATATGAATATAATGAATGTATTATAGTGCATATATAACAAAATACTCCTCTCTAGAGTTTTCTAGTTAACTAACAATCTGTGGACATTTAATGTCTTTCCTGAGGAAAATGTAATGTTACATGACCATGTTTACAAGCAGATTTCTGATGTCTTTCCACAGTTAAAACACTAAAACAAATTCGGTGCATAATCTTGGAGCAACAAAGCTTTATTTCACAATAATTGGGTGCACAAACAGTATTGAGTTGAATTGTGCTTCATGTGATCTTCAGGCCACTCCGAGTCCCAGTCCGGTAGGGTACAGTCCAATGACTCCTGGAGCTCCATCTCCAGGAGGCTACAACCCTCACACTCCCGGATCTAACATCGACCAGGCCTCCAGTGACTGGGTCACCACAGACATCATGGTGCGTGTGAAAGACACATTCCTGGATGGAGGCGTCATCAATCAGACCGGTGTAATCCGGAGTGTCACCGTGAGTGTTGTACATGTGATTTTATCTGATTTTGTGGATATAGATGTGCTGTGACTTTCAGCAAGGATCTGCAAGTAGAAGCATGTGAAGTTTGGATTTGCATATTGCAAATGTAGTGCTGAGATGCCCGGGGCTGATTTTACATTTTTGCCAATGGATTAAGCTTGTCTCTGTTGTGATGATCCATTCCCTGTTAGATTTTGATGAATCACACCCTGTTAGTTGTTTGTTGTTAAGAAATCACAATTTGTCTCTGATTCATCCATGGACAAATTCTTCTTTCACATAGGGGGGGATGTGCTCCGTTTTCTGCACAAACAGTATTGAGTTGAATTGTGCTTCATGTGATCTTCAGGCCACTCCGAGTCCCAGTCCGGTAGGGTACAGTCCAATGACTCCTGGAGCTCCATCTCCAGGAGGCTACAACCCTCACACTCCCGGATCTAACATCGACCAGGCCTCCAGTGACTGGGTCACCACAGACATCATGGTGCGTGTGAAAGACACATTCCTGGATGGAGGCGTCATCAATCAGACCGGTGTAATCCGGAGTGTCACCGTGAGTGTTGTACATGTGGTTTTATCTGATTTTGTGGATATAGATGTGCTGTGACTTTCAGCAAGGATCTGCAAGTAGAAGCATGTGAAGTTTGGATTTGCATATTGCAAATGTAGTGCTGAGATGCCCGGGGCTGATTTTACATTTTTGCCAATGGATTAAGCTTGTCTCTGTTGTGATAATGATCCATTCCCTGTTAGATTTTGATGAATCACACCCTGTTAGTTGTTTGTTGTTAAGAAATCACAATTTGTCTCTGATTCATCCATGGACAAATTCTTCTTTCACATAGGGGGGGATGTGCTCCGTTTTCCTGCAAGCCACGGAGAAGGTCGTTAGTATTTCTAGTGAACACTTGGAACCTGTTACGCCAACCAAAAACAATAAGGTACTGCTGGTCTTATGTAACCAAATGTGATTGTTTATATTGTGATTTAAGTTTCTTAGCACAAGGCCTTAGATAATCTTGAGGTGGGTTATTTTGATTTTGAATTTCATTTCACAATTTTGGCAAAGAAAACGCTTTTCTACCAAAATCTACTGTATTGGTTCATTTTAAAGAAGACATTTCAAGCTTTCTGTAGATACATTTTTAGTCAATTAATGTTTAGTCAGCCCTACAATCTACTAAATATGTCATGATCCAGTATATACTGTGTGTTGCTTATAAATGAACAAAAAGTATGTTAAATAGTATGCAATAATTAGCATTTTAGACATTTCTGTGCAACGTTAAACACCTTGTTTAATTCTGCTCATGGAGTCCAGATATAATATAATACACTTTAAAGTGCCCTCCTTATTACAGTATAAATATATTTTCATGCTATAGATAATAATTTACTGTTATAGCTAGAATAACATGTAACTTTTTTGATAAATGATCTAATTTCATATACACATACAGAAACTCTTAGGCCTTTAAATTCTTGGGAAATACTGAATTTAGAGCTTTTAGAGAACATCAAGACCACAATCATGAAAGTCACAGCTGCAAGAACCACTGAAGCATATACTTGCCTGAAATCGCTCTTGAATCAAGTCCATGCTGCAGACACTGAAGTGATGAGAATTAACCAGGGCAATTTTTGTCTCCATTTTAAATATATAATGGATGAGCAGTGAGGAGTTTAGGAAATGAACAGGTGCAAAAGCAGAGACCGAATATCACTTAGATATAAGCCCGCTGCTCCTCCCACCGAGTCGGATGTCCCAAATCCAGCGTCAGAACCCTGTTATGTCACTTGTGGAAAATGTTTCTCCAACATGAATAAATGTGAATGTGTGCTTCTCAGGTGAAGGTGATTCTGGGAGAGGACAGGGAGGCCACAGGAGTCCTGCTCAGTATTGATGGTGAAGACGGCATTGTTCGAATGGAACTGGATGAGCAACTGAAGATTCTCAATCTCCGCTTCCTTGGGAAATTGGAAGTGTGAAGAACACCATGCATTTAAACATTTTGCTATTCGAATGCAGATGCTGCAGATTAGTCACTTTCAGTGAGCTTTGATTTTCTTCTGTTCACCATCATCTACATTGTGAAGTAACTGGCCTTTTACAATATGTATATATATATTTTTTTTTTACTTAGTTGAAGGTTTTAGTGGATAGTCCATTTTCTGTTTCTTCTGTGGTGTAGAAACATACTTTTTGGCAAACTGATTCCTTGTCAAATAAAATGTAAACCATGAGTTCCCAAATCCATCCATCCTGAGGGTTTGCATGAAATATTTAATAGCTGATGGCTGTTCGTTTTAAACCTTTTATTGCCTGCCAGTGTTTAGAACATCGACCATAAAGAAAAATTCCATTTTTATTCACTTACGAGTGATTTGAGCTCCAGCAGAAGAGAAAAACCACTGTGCTCTGCACCACAAAAGTTTATTCAACATCATGGTCCATTACATTCCGAACCTTTAATGTCATTAGAAATTGGTGTATATTCTGAGTGCATTAAAGGTCTTTCAAATCCCTATGATTTGCATATATAATAATGGGAAAAAATTACAAGGTTAAATACTTTAGGAATTATGTAAGTTTTATTTGAACATATGCATCAGATCTGAGAACTGGAAAAGGATAGTCAAACATGAAAGCAGTGAAAGTCTATAGCTTCGGCTTCTCTTAGTTACAGGGTTCATGAGGATTTTCGTAGTTAATTGGAAAGTAAAAGATGGTGGTGTTCTTTGGACAGGGATGTCCTGTGCTGTTAAACCACGAAAATCTATCAAAATTTTGCTCTTGTTCTTGTTTGGTGCATCCAAGGGTTTGGTTCCTGAAGAGATGAACCTTCAGCTGGATCCACGCTTCACGGCCCTAAAAATGAAGAAAGACCATTTAAGCTTTTGGGTTTAAATTTGATTGTAATTTTATTTCTTATAATTTATTAATGTTATTAAACCTGGGTATTAATACAGATTTTCCAGTCCTAATTTATCTGAGTAAATTTACATTATAATGCAATTTTTGCTTCCATATGAAAGAAACTCTTGGAGAATGTTAAATTTATACAATATTTAACAGCTGAATCATAACTCGTCTTCTGAACTATTGATTAAAAGAACCGACTCAGAGTCATTTATTTAATGAAGCTGGCTTTATCTCTTCATTATTTGTTCGTGACCCCCACGAAGACAACTCAAAAGAGACACGTGTCTTGCCAATCACATAAAAAAAGGCTAATTCATATTCACAAAATATGACTGAATATGATTTATTATCTAGTGCCATCTGCTGGACAGGAAGCAATGTACAAATGTGTTTTAGGCCTACACCTCGGGATGTCGGGATCGTTCAGTTGACGATCTCTATAATTCTTGATATTCTCGACTGAAAAATATAATTGAACATTGAATTCTCTCACCTCGCTGTCCGTCACACATTGCAAATCATAGTTTTGTCCCAGCAGCGGGGTCAGAACACCACGTATGTCATCATGCTGCAGATCACATCATGTTAAGATTGATGGAAGTGTTGCTTGTATGAAATCCAAGACATTATGAAACATAGCCAGTCCAATAAACGTACCTTGTATGACACGTCACATGAGGTTTTGATTCCAGAGCTTTCCAAGATGCTACAAAAAATGAAATGGGGGAAACAGATGAGCTCATGATAAGAAAATATCATGGTATATAATGTTATTATCATGCTAATAACACCCACTTATCAATGTCAAAGAGTTTCCGAAGCTTGACAGAGACCTGGAAATAGAGAAGTGGTGAACCCATGCTCTCCTCACAGCCTGCACACGTTCCATGTTTAATCCATTCATCCCTCCTGCCAAACCAAACCAAATCAAATCAAATCAATCACTACTGCTTCTTAGCAGTGAAAATATGTACGAGCTACCATCAGACATACCAGGCATTAAGTTAAAAAAGCTCTTTTTTCATTTTGTTCTAAATACACTTTCTCACGAGTGGCCTTTGTCAATTATGTAGCCTATACGACGTGTAAACTTTTTCAATCATGCGAAACTCCTGATCATGCGGATACCTACTGGAATTGGATTTGGCTTGCAAATTTTCACTAGGCAACGATACAAGTGACCACCTTTACTATGGAAATATACTGTGGAAATATTAATATCATTGTGCTTCAGGCGGTGGTACATTAAATCACAAAAGTTCATAGTTTGTGTTTACCAGAAGTAGAAGAAGTGTTTTCCTTTTATTAACGATGGCCACAGCTGAGTGAGTTCAGGCTCAATTTCCTGAACATAAACATGATGTTACATTTTATATTTAACGCTTCAAATAAATACATACAAACAAACAGTGGTGGAAGCATTTTTACCTGAAGATGCGAATGATATATCGGCCAACAGTCACAGCAGTGCCCAGTACGTACAGGCCTAAATGTCATTCGAAATTTTCCAAATAAAGAAATGAATAATGTCAGAAATAATAAAAAAAAGACCAATCAAAAACACAGAATGTTCCAGTGAAGTGTTCATTTTCAGATGAGCGGGAATGGGAACAACAGCCACTGAATTCCTCACCATAGACCATGGATGGTCCAGTTTTGAACAGTCTGTGGTATTTTGCAAATGGTTTTGTTGTTAATACCCTGTGGGAGGACAGGAAAAAAGAAGACTGATCATGTTAAGCAGAAGTAATATGAAAGGCAGAGATCACAACTGGTTTTAAATGAAGCACTGATATCAATATCAGTTGCTCTTCATATGATTTCAGACAGATTGCAATAGAGTCTTGTGCAAAGTTTACTAGCACTGGTGTAATATATAAAATATACAGACATACTATACAGAAACTCCCAGGCCACTGAAGAGTGAGATGCATACAAGTCCAGTTGCATGAGCTGAAAATGAAAAAGCAGTTGTAGGCCTTCTTTTTCTTTCTATTTGCTGTACCTTTCTCTTTTTCAAATTCTGTGCAGCCCTGCATTTCTGTTTAATTACATTCTTTTATTGTCTATTTAATTGTGTTCATTTGCAGTATTTAAAGGAATAGTTCACCCAAAAATGAAATAGTGTTTCTTCGTCTGAAAAGATCTGGAGAAATTTAGCATTGAATCACTTCTCACATGAACAGCTGTAAACAAATATGTCAGTGGATTTTGATGTGAAAGAACAACAGGGGAAGGACTTTTTAAAGGAGGAAGATTTATTATGGATTATAGACTGGTATTTTGTTCAGAAGCGACCGTTTAAAAAGCTAAAATGTCTTAATGATAGATTTATTTATTATAAACATGCAGCTTTTCACGTCACAAGATATTAATTGATGGAGTCATGTTGATTACTGTGATGTTTTAATCAGCTGTTTGGACTCTCATTCTGACGGCACCCATTCACTGCAGAGGATTCATTGGTGAGCAAGTGATAATGCTAAAATGTAAAGCTAAATTTCTCCATATCTGTTACAATGAATAAAAAAAACGATCATCCACATCTTAGATGGCCTGAGGGTGAGTATAAATTCACCAAATTTTCACTTTGGGGTGAACTATTCCTTTAAATATTGATAGATAAATGACTGCTGGTCTCTGCTAGTCAAATATATGCTGATTTATTAATTAAAGAATATTTAAACTATTGTGTCTTACTGCCTCGTGACCGCCCCAGAACAGAGTCCATTATCATACGCGAGGACCCAACCAGTGAGCAGAGCAGCGGTGCAGGCCCAGAGGATGTGCTTATCTGAAACAACACAGCACAATACAGTTAAAGCAAAATCTATGAATTCAAAACAACTGCAGTATGACTTCAGAAATTAGGTTCTATATAGCTCTTGTAAATGCAAATTTAATTAGAATTATATAAATAACTACCGTAGCTCATGTTGATCCTGCAGTTCTGAGCTCCAGTGACAGAGTGTCAGCATCAGTTTCCTTTCCCCTGGTCTAATGCAGAAGCGAAACATAGTGAATGTTCTATGTTTACATGCCTGAGAAAAAGGAAGTGATACTGCCATGCATTATGATTAGAAAGAGACTGGGGAGAATGTGAGAATCGCCTGTGCAGTCTTAATTGTGGCAATTGAAAAATGCAAGCTGTTAATGATAATACCGTACCCTTTAATGCCGTAGTTTTAGCTCCATATATGAAAAAAAGGCAAAGTTCTGTAACCCACTTAAGGGCGAACAGGCTGAAATGGCTCCTTTCTTTTAACCAAAATAAACAAAACAATCATTTTATATTGTTTAGCCATTCAACATTTTTTAAACAGTTACCTTGAATTAAACATGTTTTTGTTAAATATGCACACTGTGGAATGTTACATAACGTGTTATATATTACTTCACAAAGCAAAATGTCACTTAAAATTGCCTTTGAAAGATGTTAACCAATCAAATGCTAATGTTTATAGGAAACATAGATTTAATAAAAATGTAATAAAAACAAAATGTTAGATTTTTGAAGGTTTGCAAAAATTAAGTTTAAAATTAAATTAAACGCTTATTAGTCTGATGTGTTATTTATTTCAATATTTAATTTTTCATTTTATTTTAAACTTAATTCTATTTTATTTTTGAAGGTTTGGTAGGTGAAGATGCAAAAATCAAAATGGTTCATTCCAAACAAAATCATGACTTTGTTAATATTTTAAGAAAGCTTTATCTGTTGTAAAAAAAAAAAAAAATGATGACCCGCATTCTTGAGAATGTCAGATTTCGGGACAGTTATGAATTGTGTTGATATTTAATCATCTTTAACCTTAGGTGTAAGCAGTGTAGGACCTTTTAACAGGCTCTATTCATGACAAATAGTTTAAGACATTTTAAGGTATTATGCTTCACTGAAAAACTTATTACAATATGCTTTGTAAATATGAAAAAGGACTACTGCTTTGCAGTTGAGTGAATCAGCTGGCAGCTTGGCTGTTCAGAGTGATCTTTCCCCTCCTGACTGCCTGGCTCTGGTTCAAAAGCTCTGCAATATGTGTGTGTCCTTGTAAGGGCCCCGACTAGACAAGAATCAACAAGCTCAACAGAGAGCAGCGTCGGACATGAGGCATTTACTGGTAAATCCACTACTGTTCTTCTTTATTCTTCCATAGTCTGTGATATAACAGCTGTAGATGTGTTATCAGGAAGAATCTACTCCTAAAATACTTGTGAAACAGGAAATATGCCACACAACGATACTCTATTGCACTGCAAACATTGCTTGGAAAAGCTGGTTATTAGATGGTAATGTTGTATATTTGATGCGAAAAGATTTCGAATTTGGTTAAGTTTGAAACACTGATAGCTGCTGTGGGTTTTGAATGACCGGCTGCCTTAAATGACCTCTAAAAAACACTCATTTTCAGTCATTCAACAGCCATCTGATACTGAAACTCATATGAGTAAACGAATCAGTGTGTTCGTCCTTTTATTCTTTTATTGTCTTTTTGATTGTGCAAACAAATCTGTTTTTAAAAAACCTAATCAGAAATCATTTTTAGTACTCTACAGGGAAACAAACAGTCAGAGGTTTGCTTGTAAACTTCTTGAGATGAATGTGTTTTTATATGAAATGAACACAACTGTTTGTTAAATGGACACTGAGGAGGTCATGTCACCATTAGCCTCTCCACATTTAGCATGCCTGCATGCAGAAAAAAAAACATACACACACACACGCGCGCGCTGGTGGACAGTGAAGTAAAAGGGGCGTGACGTTCTTAGCCCAACCCAACAGTGTGTATTACGATCTGATTGGTTTGCTCCAGGTGCTGGTGAGCAGCAATTGGCTAAAACCATAACTCATTTCTGCTCCACGTGAGCTGGGTTGATGACCTTCAGAACCATAAAATGTTACATTCCTTTCACGTTTTCTTCTTTTTAAACTTACTTGAAATATAGCAAAGATAATCAAAATATTCAGGTGTGGAGTAACAGAGCCTTCTGTTTGGGGTCTGGGAGTCCCAAAAATATAACGTGCTTAACCCTGACTTAGGTTAATATTTCATTAGTTTTGGTAATCTAATGAGAAATACAATCAAAATTGACGTTAATGTAAAAAGTTAATGGTAAAAGCCATGAAATCTGTGTGTGATGGGTAGACAGATCTATGTTACCATGTTTTAGAAGCTACAAACATGTTGCTAGCATGTTTTAGCACATCACTAGCATTTTTTGCTGCTACCATGTTTTAACGTTTTAACATGATTCTAGCATGTTTTAGCATTTTGTTAGCATGCTGCTACCATGTTGTAGGTGCATTTTAGGTGCTGCTAACATATTTTAGCATGGAACTAGCATGTTTTAGCATATTTGCAATTGTTTGTTTATAGAATGAATGTTTAAAATGACATGACTGAACGTCACTGAATGAAACTTTGGTTATTTCAGAGTGTTCCCCGGCTAGCCTCACAGGCTTTCAGCACAACAGTCCGGCAAATGAAAAACAAGGTGCCTGACAGACAGAAGGTTTTCCTGGTAAGAAGAATTTCAGACTGGCATGATGTCAAAATTAATACACTCTCAAAACATAAAATGTATTAATCTGTTTAGATGACATGTGCACTGTGCTCTGATTTACATTTGCACATTTCAGAGGTCAAATATCATTTATCATTCATCATTTACTCACTCCATAATCTTTATTTAAAACTTTTACAAAAACTTTTTTTTAACTGTGTATGACTTACTTTCTTTGCTCTGCGGAACATAAAAGATGATATTTTAAATAATGTTGGTAACCAAACAGTTTCAGTTCTCATTTACTTCCATTTTATGTACAAAAAAAGACAATAGAAATCAAAACTGGTTACTTCAAAATATCTTTTAAAAGATATAAATATCTTCAATATGGTAATGTAAAATAAATAAATAAGAATATATTACATATTGTTAATCACTGTATAATAAATAATATACAAGACCTTTATAGCTTTATAACTAATAAATATATATAATTTATTATATAACTAATTAAATCAATAAAGAACTATATTAATTATTAATAATGTTATTCTTTGTGTATCTAATCTGAAGAAACATATTTATATCTGCAAAGATTACTTTCGCACAACAAAAAGGACTTTTAAGTTAATACAACTATACTAATTTTATGTTGCATTGTGGCCATACATTGCAAGAATAACATCTCCTTTTATTTATCCACACTAACAGGAGGATAACGGTCTGCCAGTCCACATTAAAGGAGGCTCTACTGATGTCCTTCTGTACCGTTTGACCATGGCCATCACAATAGCAGGTACAAAACCCTTCTGGTCAATCAAGAAAACTTGGATTTACTTTTTTTTTTTTTAGGTTTATAAAAATATACATACCAGTATTAAAAGAAGTCTTCTCTCTCTTTGTGGTTCTCTTTAGGCACTGGCTTTTCCTTTTACTGGTTGCTGTTGGCCTGTTTGCCCAAGAGTAAAGCATAATAACTTTAAAACTGCATAATGCTGTACAAATCTATTTCATTTCAAATACCTTAAACAATAAAACACATATATGAAACATGAATACATTAAATCCTACAACTACAACTTTCATACCGAAGTGTTTGGTCACTACACACTTCTGTTCAAAAGTTTTTGAAAAAAGTATTTATGTACTTGTAAGAAGCACTTATGCTCACCAACATTTTAAATGTCTTGATCAATTTAATGCATCCTGGCTCAAAAAAATATCTATGCACAATCAGCTTGTAACACTCCAAAGAGAAAGGAAAACTTGAAATCGCATCATATGACCCCTTTAACATCTTCCAAAATCTTACTGACTTCAAACTTTTGAATGGTAGTGTATCACTGGCATTAATCAACAATACGCGTTTGGCGCCACCTAGTGCCAACAGAATAACAATTTATAGGTTGCTCAGTCAGATGTATTCAAAAATTATTTGTGATCTAGCTGCTGAATACATAACTGAATTCCAGTTACAAAAACTGCTTTTCAAATTGGGCTTATGCCAACAATTTTTTTAAACTTTGGTCCAAAAAGATACCAAACAATACTTTGAATATTGTGCAAAATTATTTAATATCATTCTTAAAAGTCAGTTACATTTCACAGAAAGATGAAAAAAGCCCTTTTTAGTGGTTTTGGTACAGCATGCATAAGTGCAGTAAAGTGAGGTAGCCTTTCTTCTCACTTGTAGGTAAAATTGCATGAAGCATAGCTGCATTGATAGAATAACACATTTTCCGAGATGTAAATGACAGAAAAAAAATCCAGTTTTTAATCAGGATTCAGGATAAATTTACATACATTAAAAAATGTATGGAAAGCATCATGCAACCGAGATGCTAAAAAACTCTACTGAGATGAAAGTGTACACATCTATCTAATAAACCTTCAAACTTGGGAAATCTTATCTTGAGATTGTCACACTTCCCACATATGACAATTCAACACTGTTCATTCTGAACATTATTACAAACTCTTTCCTGCTAGTTATACTTATATACAAAATTAACCAATCAATTCAGTAAAATTAATTTATTATCAAGACACAGAATGCAAAAATCTACAAGGGTCGGTAAGGTTTTAAAATGTTTTTGTAAGAAGTCTCTCCTGCTCACCAAGGATGCATTTCTTTAATCAAAAATAAAACAGTAATAATGTGAAATATTATAATTTAAAATAAATGTTTTCATTTTAATACATTTTAAAATCCTGTGATAGCCTAATTTTCAGCAGCCATTTTCAGTGTCCCATGATCCTCCATAATTCATTCTAAAATGCAGATTTGCTGCTCATGAAACATTTCTTATTATTATTATCAGCAATAATAATCATTAATTAATATTTTTTGTGGAAATGGAAATTTTTCATTATTCTTTGTTGAACAGAAGGTTTAATTCATTTGAAACACAAATCTTTTTGTAACATTATAAATGTCTTTCCTGTCACTTTTGATTATTTGAATGCATCTTTACTAAACAAAAATCTTACTGACCCCAACACTACTTTTGTAAACGTTATATGATTTGTAAATGTGCAGTTTTCATGCAGACATTACCAGTGCATTAAATTCCTGTTAGACAGACAAACACTGATCCCATCATACTGTCCTGGGCATTTCAGACATCCCTTCCATTTTCTGAGGCTTGGAGATAGAGCCGTATAAGGTTGGTGTACAAGCTTTCCCATGATGCTCTAGTCTAGCGTAAGAAGCGAATGCTCATCTTGTGGTCAATGTTGACCTTCTCCAGAGACTAACACAAAACAGGTTGAAACATGTCAGCAGTCATATTCCATCGACATTATAACATGTGCTTTTATCAAACAGCGTGAATGCAGAATTTAAGGTGATACCTTACGAAACTCTTCAAAAGATATTGCGTCATCACGGTCTAGATCTGCTTCCTGTATAGTGCGGTCTGCTATGCTCTCCAACTGCTCCTCTGTCACCTGCATCCCCAGCATGGCCCGGAGAACCTGTCAATGATCAACCTGCTGTCAGTCTTATTCAGTTTGTGAGAAAACAGCTGAAAACATGAATGAAGAAGCAAGTGACCTTTAAAAGCTCATCTCTGGAAATCTTGCCATCCTTGTCTTGGTCATACAACTGAAATGCAACTACAGGAATGAAGAACCAGGCCAGATTTAAAGGAACAAGATTACTTAAACTCAAATCAATACTGCAATACTGCATTATTTGGTCAATAGCAGTGTAATAAGCAGGATATTGTTCAGTCAGTTGGTCATTATTGTGAAATAAACCCTTTCAGGGTGTCCTTTATTCTGTGATAATGGCTGTCTGACTGTACATTGACACTAAAGTAACATCGCCCATTCCATTACTGAGAGGATGTGGTTTATCTGCAGGGTAAAAGCAAAAGCAAACATACATTTGAGTTTGTTGCTCCTGCTATTGATGAGTTCGGGAGAATTGGGCTCTTTGGGTCGGTCCTTGTCAACGGGCCGGAAATGAGCCAGGATCTTCACAAAAGTGTGGAAGTCCACCATTTCCTTCCTGAGATTAACATCATTATTTATGACTTCAAGACACAATGGTTGTTTGTTTATGATTTTGGTTACTGAGAAAGACATTTTTGA
Source organism: Sinocyclocheilus grahami (assembly GCF_001515645.1). Classification (NCBI taxonomy): domain Eukaryota; kingdom Metazoa; phylum Chordata; class Actinopteri; order Cypriniformes; family Cyprinidae; genus Sinocyclocheilus; species Sinocyclocheilus grahami. Next base: position 1,496,306 of record NW_015505258.1, on the reverse strand, counting down.
GAAATGTAGTCATGCATGCTGTATATTTCAGAACTAATTTCCTGATCATTGTGCAGCTTATTATTGTCAAAAACCACTAACTTAGACTGGAAAGAGTGTTTGACCTAAATGCGAATCGGCTAACCACCATTTTTTGTTTTTATGAGTCATTTAGGGGTAGGGTTATCTAAAAAAATATATACCACAATAACAGGTTGGCATGGAAAAACATTAAAGGGATACTCCACCCCAAAATGAAAATTTTGTCATTAATCACTTACCCCATGTCATTTTGGAGAATAACCATTGAACACAAGCAGCATACACTCTTCTGTGTCAGCCGCGCTGCACGGATGCACTGTTTTCGTTCAAATCAAAGTGTAAATACACGTAGAAAACCTCCTATCCTTGTGTCGCAGCTGACACAGAATAGCGTACGCTGCTTGCGTCCAGCAGATATTCTCCAAAATGGCGCTACAGTGACGCGGAGAGACACAGAGGAGATGAATTGTTGAAGTCATCATTTTTGTTTTCTTCGCATACAAAAAGTATTCTCGTCGCTTTCATAATGTTACGGTTGAACCACTGATGGCAGATGGACTATTCTGACGATGTCTTTCATACTTTTCTGGACCTTGGCAGTGTTATTTACTTGGCAGTCAATGGGTCAGTCACAAGCCTCCAGGTTTTCATACAAAATATCTTAAATTGTGTTCCGAAGACGAACAAAGCTTTTACGGGTTCGGAACGACATGGGGATAAGTGATTAATGACAAAATTTTCATTTTGGGGTGGAGTAACCCTTTAATCAGACAGTTCAGGACTTGCTACAGTGTTTTATGTTAGAATCCAATATTCAAGACTTCAGTGTGAACATCAATTATTTTCACTCAACTAAATTTTGTAGCTCATGCCAAGCAAGATTCATTACCCTGGGGAGAAGAAGGCACCTATTATTCTGTCTCCTATGGGGTTCATTGCCAACTCCTTTATGGCTCCAAAATCCTGGGGACTATGTGAGAATGAGACAAGTCGCATGGCTTAATATTTATGTAATTGCAAAAGACATCTATCTCATCAGAGAAGATAAGACATCAGTCTCACCAGAGATGACCTCGTCCTTCTTTATCCAGAGCTTTGAAGCGATCATGGAGGCGAATAATGTGGGCAGGCGAGACTGGAAAAGAGAAATCACATTAATTATGAAAATGTTTCACTGAAGCCCTGTAGAATCATGACTCGACAAACGAGTTCAAGTGGACCGTAAACAAACTGAATTGACCATTTAAACAATTCTCTGCAGCCAGCTTCACTGAAATTCATTAGTGCATTTTTACTTTTAAATTATTCTACATATACACATAGGCTACCTTTTTGTGCAATGTATTTGAGTAACATTAGTTTGTAACTGGAAAGCAAATGCTCATAAACTGAACAACACCTGTCACTGTCAATCTAGGACAGTTTTCGCTCATGTAAACCGAATTTGTACCCGATATTTTTATCTTAGTGATCATAAGCCTGAGAGTTACAACTAAAAACGGAAACAAATGTGCAGGAAAATGATATTTTATATCGTTGTTTACTCGTTCAACCGCAACAACAACAACAATAAGCCAGTAACAAAACACAATTGTCAAATATGACTCACAGCCCGTCTCTTGCATCAACACCTCGACGTTAGGGATTTTTAATAGGGTGGAGTTCGTCGAACCCATTTTATATAAGTTAGTTATGTATCGACAGCTTTCAAACATTTAGCCCATATGCAGAGAGAACCTGGGAGCAAAAAAGAATGAAAACCAAGAAGTCATGAAATTTAAAACTAAAACAAAAAAAAAACGTTGAAAATGTTAGCGGAATGTTCGCATATACGCCGTTGCTTTTTCTTGTGCTTGAATAATACACGCTCTGTTTACACAGATTACAACGCCCACTAACGAAATCTGATTCTTTTGAGTCGAATCTTTTTAACGACTCCACAAAATCCGTCTGAGCGGTTGAATGATTCATTTATGAATTAGACCGAATCACTTCGAACGTCCTACTTGTAATGAGCCAAGAACCGTAATGGAATAATTTCCAAAATGTTAAAAATAAAACGTACTAGAAATATTTGTATCACGTGATTGCATGAATACGTTTTATCAGACAAGACCATTTTCTACAGTGTTGTAGACAAGAAAATTAATTTGAGATGAATCTATGTTTCGGAAATAAATCATTGTTGCGACTGAATTTGGGTATATGAACAACAAACAAACATTCTTGAAAATAAAACAAAAACATTTCATAAACAGCAATATGTGTCTACGTAAATGAGTGTTTAATATCCGCTTGCGCTATTTCGGATACAACGTGATTACGTAGTCACGTACAGCATAAAATGAATCATCGAACCGGTTCTGCGAAATTGTTCAAAAGAACCGATCAGCTGAAATGAGTCGGACTTCCCATCACACACAGTGGCACTGGTATGGTATGTATTTGTTCATAATAATTGCATTTAATCTATAACTAATAGCATGTTTGTTTTGTTTTTATGCCAAGTGATCCGTAGCTATATTTTGCAATACACCATGTATATTTTTGATGGCAGCTTAGCACGATCACGCATATCACTTTATTTATTTATATAAAGAACGTACACCAAAAGTTTCAGTTTGTCTCCTCCGCACATTAATAAACAATTTTTGTTAAGAGAGTGCAATTTTATAGCGTTTATAACGGGCTCAGCGCCTTTTAATACACTGGATGGCGCCAGAGTCTTTCGTGCGCATTTCATCTTTCCATCTACTCTGGTACACTGTCTGTACAGTTGCCTGTTTATGTAAGATATTAAAATATTACTGTAAGATGTTCCTCAAAACCATTTATTTCGTTCAGTCTTAGCTGCATCTTTAAAATAATATTTCCCCTGATGCTATTGATCTTATGTGATTGAAGCAGCAACACTGGAAAGCGTGACTGCAGGTTTCAGAGCTTGGTGTCTGTTGCTGAGTAGTTACTTTAAAGGAAAATTGCTGGGGGAAATAAAAAAAAAATCATCTGATCTTTTTGAAATACTGAATTAAAACTTGCTGGTAGATAAACGTATCTTAGATATTTAACACATTTTGTGCCAGTTATTGTAACACAAGCGTATAGAAATACATTCACTTCCAGGTAGGTCAGGATGTGTCACATGTGTTTAAAAGATAAACATGTAAAGATCATGTTGATCTTGATTACACAGGTTTTGCAGCTTTTCTCATGTCTTATGAACTAGAAATATATCTGGAAGCTGATCTAAAAGAAAGAAAGAAAGAAAGGAACGCTCAAAATGATGTCCTCAAACACAAATACTTGCATATTAAACACCAGGAGAAGCTTTGCCCTGAGGAAAGTTACAATAATAGTCCTGAAGCACTGTATTTACTAATACTTTGTAGCAATATCAGAATGAGAAAGAAATTTTTATATCTCTTGGCATGCTTTTCATTGCATGCTTACAAGGGTTTTTTATTACTCTAATAATGAGTTTTGACATGGTTTAAAATCAATAAGGCTAGTTGTGAGGTCTTAAAAGAACAAATTTAAAGTTGCTATGGGTCTGAAATGTTCACAATGAATTTTTATTTGTAACTGTTGCAATGTAACTTTATTAATTTAAAAGCCATTCATTTTATTACATTTGCACACTCCTTATATGTTTTATTAAAAGGTCTTTATTGCCTTGCGTCTCGTAAAATGCAGTTTTAAAATTGTGAAGTTGGCAGTTGTGAAAGTTCTCTGTGAACTGAAAATATACCATTGATTCCCTGCAGGTGGGCTTAATTAAGAATATGTTCCTGTTGGAAGCCATTATTATAATGTGATTAGAGACCTAATTTAATCCCCTTTATATACACATATTGTAACTGTCAGCTGGAATTTATTCTAATTTAACAGAGTTATTAAACTAAACCCATAAACTTGAAATAAATAAAATAAATAACTTAAATATAATACAACATTTAAAAAACCAAACTTATTTTATCACAGTTAGCTGCCAAGGGGGGAAAAAAATCAAAATTTTATTTAGCTTAACTTGATGTACAAAAATAACTGTAATTTATATAACAATTTCTGTACATTACATATACATGTAAATTACATATAAATGCATAATACATATAACACATATTACATATAAATTATATAAATTAAATCTAAAACTATAGATAAAAATGATAATAAAAACTATATAGACATTTTAAAATGAATAAAAATGACAAAAACACACACACAAAAAAACTCATTTAAACTATTAATAAAAACGATATTAGTATCTCAATGATACAAAACTAACAGACACAAAGGAATGACATTTCATGTTGTGTTACAACTGCATCAAGTGCAGATGGCTGAAGTAAAAATACCGGGGAATCTTATGCTAAAAATTCATTGCAAGTTCACATGTCGAGATGCCAATAAAATGTCAACTGACCAGTTTGTGCTTGGGATATTACGCTTCATGGAGATGTGGGGACTTTCGTGATGTTTTTTGCATATTTGCATGATGAGGACACATGCATATACTCCATTTGCACATCATATTTTCAGTATATTTGCAAGTTAATATAGTTAACATAGTTACAAGGACCATTTTCAATCCTTGTAAACCATTATGGTTAATGGTTTATTGAAAGTCCTGTGCTTAAATCATATAAATTAAATGTGTAAAATCCACATTGCCAAGTGGTTTGTAAACACACAGGCTGGACAGGGAAACATCTATGATGCCACACACCTTTTGATGCAGGTAAAGCACCTTGAGACTCACTGACGCTATAAATGGTTGCACATTCCTGCAAAGAAAAGGCCTGTGGGGAAATTCAAAGAAAACAGTTTCAAAAAGAAAGACACAAAACATGGCATAATACCGTCTCACTGCTGCCTCCTTCAGGGTTCAACACTTTGCACATCCCAAATTGTCTGAATGCAGTGTGGTTTAATTCTTCATACCATTGAGATAATTTCTCAATGATCCATTGGCATTTTATGCCACATTTAAAATAAGTTTCCTCAGGATATAAAAATAGACAAAGAAAAGCACGTTTGTAATAAATCCACACCTTAATCATAGACAACTGATTCAGGTACCGAAAGAAACAAGCGTTTAAAAGATGTTTTCGATTGTTCTGTTATTGTACAGTACATGCATGTAAAGCTATAGTCCTGTCACCTTGACAGTGGATAGTCAAAAGTTGTTGCATAAACAATTTTAACTCAGAAATTGCTATGAATGATTTCAAAGAAAGAGCAAGTAACACACTGAATTGTGTGAATTTTTGAAGTAGAAAGAAATAGTGAAATATAATTTTTTTAAATAATATTTTCTTGTGAAACATACTTCAATAATCTTTATTTACAAATAATTTTTACATTGTATCTGTTATTGTCTTTATCACCTTAAGGATTATGTTGCACACGTTGTAAAACGTGTTGTTTATTCTCAAACCATTTGGGAGTAGAAGAGTCCACCTTTGGAAATTCCCACATTAAGACCTCCTCTGACCACTGTGACTCAGTGTACATTTTTTATGTCTTTTGTCATCTTTATATTTGCAAACTCACTCCACATTTACTCATCACAAACCTATTCATATTGGCATAAATGAAAAAGCAATCTGTATATTCCTTTGAAATCCATGTATTCTATATCAACTCTTGTGCCATATACTATATACACCAAACTTTCATTCTTACAACATGTATATAATATTTGAAAATGCTGGCAACACCCACACAGTGCTTCCGGAAGGTCTGTATTATTCAGCGACTGTTTGTTCCAGATATTTATCTGAAAGAAAAGCAATGCTCTCAAACTCACATCCTTTGTTAACATTAATCCTGACGCACCACATCACTAACTGTTTTGAATTTGAAATAGTTGACAAACGATTGCTTTTTGATTTGTCATGCAAAGAGTCATTAAAATAACGGGAAAGTCCCATGAATATGTCTCATGAATATAGGAAAAAATGGGCAGATACAAATTATTGATTAAATCCCAGGTCATGAAATATTAGATGCTTTCTACACTGTTAAAAAAAAAGATTTTGTGAAGTTGTAAATAAAAGTATTTTACAAGAAAATAAAATTTTAATTTTTCTACCTCAAAATTTCATGTTTAATTCTTAATTTGCCATTTCTTGTAACTGTTTGAAATTAACTAGCCTTTTCTTCCATTGTATATCTTCATACACTCTAAAAAATGCTGGGTTATTTCAACCCAACTTTGGGTCAAATTTGGAGTACCCTTGCCAAAAAGTAGTATACTTCAAGCTTATTTTAGTAAGTATACTTAAGTAAGGTTCAAGTATATTTTTAAGTAAACTTTATGTAGTAAGTATACAAGTATCAGTGTACTAGTAGTATACTTGTAGATTTACTATTTCAATACTCCTTGGGACTAAATTGGCCCACTTTCTAGAATATAAAAGTATACTTTTAAGTATACTTTAAGTATAACAGTAGTAAACTTTGAGTACACCACTAGTTTACATCAAAATGTTTAGTTTGTACTGCAACTATACTAAAAGTGAACTTACAGGTATACTGATAGTTTACTAATTAAATACTTGTAGTAGCATTTTTAGTACACTTTGAAGTATAGTCTCAGTAAACTACTAGTTTAGTAGTTTTATACTGCAAGTATACTCATAAGTTTTTTTAAGTGAACTTTACATCATACTTGAAGTATACTACTATGGATTACATGTGGAAGCATCTGTTGTTTCGGTTTCTTCTTCACTTGTGTTTTTGGAAATTTTGTACAGAAGATGTGTAGTAGCACCCCCTACCATATAACAATGAAAACACGGATTCTAGGAACACAAGTATAGCTCAAATATATTTAGACTTTAGTATAAGTATAAGTCAAGTATACTTAAATGTAATTTTGAGTATATTTCTGAGAAGTACAGAAAGCCCATTTCTGAGAAGTACATAAAAAGTAGACTAAAAGTATACTTTCCTATTTTTAGTTTAAAGGAAGTATACTAATAGCACACTTGAATAAACTTATTTTTCGTAAGGGTAACCCAACTTTTGGGTTAAAAATGTAATGTAAAAATTGAACCCAACATTTGGGTTGGTCCATATTTGACCCAAAACAACCCAGCATTTTTTAGAGTGTATTATTGTATTATATTACATTATGTTACAAATTTAAAAAAAAATAATTTTAATACATATACATATATCCTGAATGTAGGCATGAAAATGAAAATGTTGTAATTATTTTTTAGTTATACTTGTATTTATTTGTTTATTTTCCTGTTTTAAATTTGTTTATAATACTAAATAATAATTATTATTTATTATAATATTACTTTGGATTTTTAAACCTATATATGTATGCAGCAATTATGGTCAAATGTGTTTTGCACAAATATAGGATAAAGGAATATTGTTTATACAGATTCCTGTGGAGTTTAACTACTAATGTGATATTTGGCTGGTTTAACGGTTGGTAGAAAAATAGTTATTGTGTATGACTAAAAATACTTCCATATACTTACTGTAGTTAGGAAAACAAGGTATTATTTAACACAAATGTTTTTGATGCCTCAATCCTTAAACTGTCAAACATTCAAAGGCATTACATTATTTACCTTTTAGCCAGACATGCGAGTCATTTAAACATAGTAAATAATTCAATTCAATTCACGTTTATTTGTATAGCGCTTTTCACGATACAAATAGTTGCAAAGCAACTTTACAGCAAATTAAGTTTCTACAATATTTAGTGGTAGCTTATCAGTGGTGACTGTCAGTTAATGTACATAAGGCAGAAATGTACGGAAAAATCAATCAAATCAAATCGGTTATTTTCTATGAGTTTGTGGATATGCTCTGCCCTGGCAGCTTTTAGAGCCTGTCTATAGCTGGACATACTCACTCATTGTATGACTCATTAGGATTTGTTTCATGCAAGCAGATCCTTATTAACTCAGATATTCAATGAAATGATTACAATGGCCTTGATGAACTCAGACCTGCTGCTGCAGCCAACAACACATGAAATGAAACCTTCCATCTAACTTCACAAATAATCAGCCATTGTTTGGAATGAAGGGAAAGCCTTCAACAGTTTACCTGGTGAAAACTCTTCTGTTCTTTCCATTCAGTTTGATTCCTGTAACCCACACCTCTTTCTGTTTTTACCACAGAGCATGGAAATGAAACTTGTTTGGATGATTGACAGATCTTTTTGAGTTTACACCACAAAGGTCATTATCATTATACATGGTAGATGATAAATACACAATATAAATACAGAGAGAGTAAGAAAACACTTGCCTATCTCTAACTCTCAAGATTCACATTTTAGTGAATTATCAAACCAAAAGGAATGTCCTTTAAATAAAACAGGTAAAATTGTGAAAGTGAAAGTGTGTTAAAGGGAAAAGTGTCTATAAGGCTAATTTTGCTCTGGGTTTTATGGTGGGTACACTTTGACCCTTGCTTGTTGGAAAAGGAGGACGGACGTCTCATTAGTGCAGAACAGGTCGACGGGACTCTCCTGCGCTGGCAGCTGACGCCATTTACCAAAGGCTCTAATTGCTGAAATCACTGAAGGACTGTATGTGTGTCCTGTTCATGTAACCCTCTGCTGCTCTGATGGTTGGGCCGTCAAAAAAAGAACCCAGTATGTGTTCAAACTTTGAGACACATAATAATAATAATAATATACATCTATAATTATAATACAAGAAACTGACCATGCAAAGGCCTTTTCCTTTGACTTGTTCAATCTCAAAAACCATTGTGAGAAAACAGGCAGGGAGCTAAATATTTTCCAGTAATCAAGCATCTGCGGAAAATGGCTTATCTGATTTCCCCTCTGTTAAATGCATGAATACCATATAGGATTTACTTAATTTGTTTTAATGTAGATTTGATAATATTTCTTTTCTTTTCTTATTAGGTCATTCAACCTCCACCTTCCAAGCATTTAAGTCCCGTCAAAACATGAACATCCAGACACACAAAAACAGTTTCTTGCCCTGGGCAGTGACGTCTGTGAACAATGGTGTGCCTTCACCATAATTCTGATTGATCGATGGAAGCAAGAAAAAACAGACAATCCATACAAAGAGTCAAATTTACTTTAATCTGTGACATAGTGCAGAATATAAAATATTTCTTATTCATTTTACATTGTTTCTTTGTATTAAAATCAACAGTCATGGTTTCAGTGTTTTCAGACTGTATCAACATTATTAATAGAATAGCTTTATTTGTATTTTTTTTATGCACTGGTCAATCATGCCCTAACAAGTGCATGACATGTATGTTTGAAGTCTCATCTGAAATAGCAGAACAGACCTCATTGTCACATAATGAAACCAGTTGCTTTCGTTAATGACTTCTGGCATGCTTGGGAAAAGTTTGAAACAACCTGAAGCTCGCTCTCTATAGATGTCATTTGCCTATTGTTTTCTTTATTCAAAATAAACAAAAAAGAAAATCCGCTGTAGGTTTGAGGGGGAATTTCCAGTATCTTTCCACTGGTTCCTGTCATTCCTGCACAGTCAGTTGAAAAAGAGCTCTAATTAGCCAAATGCATTTACAAAGAACCTTTTTTTTGAAGTAAAGCCAAAGCAAGCACCGGCTTCAAAATTACTTCACTTCCTGTTTACATTCCTCAGGAATTTTACCCATTTAATCTCAAGATGCCAAGATGACAAATAATCGAAAATTAAAAAGAATTGAGGGGGGTTCTCTGAAACTCAAACTTTTCACACAATTTGAGTGATAAATCACTTCTTCATAAGTGATGAGTCAGTAAGGATTTTAGAAGTGTTGCATGTTTTAAAATTCTGCATGTAGAGAAAAATAAGCCTGTTATCTGGAATCGTATTTCATTTGAACAGTTGTACTCTTCAAATAAACTGCTGAACAGGTTTATTGCAATAGTCAGCCAACATTTCCTGTAGACTGATATCCAGACAGGACGCGTTCAATTATTTTGTATAAGTATAAACATAAATTGCAGTTTTGCTTTCAAATTAACACAATAAACATCAGATGCTGTTCTTATTATAACCAATACAAGTAGCAGGAAAAGGTGTGCAGCACAAGTGCATTTGGTTTCATTTTGTTCTGTCACCGTAACTGTCACTGTAACGTCACATCGGTGACTTCTATCACACACAGACCTTTTTCTGACACAGATCTCCAAGAATTTTCCCAAGCAATTTACTGTGAACATTTCCAAAAAGTCAGCCTTTTCTTGAAAGAGCAGACAAAATGATTACCCTAACACCATGTATTGTTAGGAATGCTTTTAATAACAATATCAATGTGGAGGAATGAGAGATTTGGTCACTGCAGAGCTTTCAGTCCAAATTCTCTTAAACTTCGAGACACTGTATACCAAGACAGATCCTTACCCTGTTCAGCGCTGAACTGGCAAGCAATTCCAACTGCAGTGTTGAACCGATTGCCCATTGAGAGTCTCCGCATTATCCTGTCCTCTCGTGCATTTGTCTTTCGTGGACGACCAGCCTTTTTGGGGGACTTTAATGAGTTATTGACATCATTAAAGATGCCGTTTTCTTGAAATCACAGATTTGGAACGACCAACTTCTCTTGCTATTGCTGCTATTGGCCTTCATCTGGACAACCTGCTGTTGGAGGGTTTCAGTCACTTTAGAACAGCTCACCATCTCATAAGTCTGGAACTGGAAACTGAAAAGTTAGGCTGCCAGTTAAATAGTGTTTGTCAGATAATTAAGGAAATTAGCACCAGATACCAGATTAACACCAATAACTGGGAGGTATCTGAAAGTGTTCTCTAATTTTGATCATTGTTCTTTTTCAAATATCTCATTTGAAGTTTTTTATACTGCGCATCACAATATATTTAACTCATGAAATATGCTTAAAAAACTGCACTTTTACTCCTGCGCTTTTAGGATAACTTCAAAAAGGACTATGCAGTGACCTCGAAATTTAGGAATTTGTAGGTTGTTGTATAATTTTGATCTTCAATGTTTATCTGCTATAACCAATATCCAACAAATCTAACATCAGTTGCTGTCCCAGATAGCTAGGGGTGCAGTTACAGCAGTAAGTATTTTCAAATGCTTGCATGCGTTGCATTATTTTATTTTATTTATTTTATTTTATTTGAACTCATAAAAAGTAAAAAAAATAAAATAAAATAAAAAGTGACGTGACATGTGGCCAAGTATGGTTACCCATACTAGGAATTAGTGCTCTGCATTTAACCCATCCTTAGTGCACACACACAGCAGTGAAGACACACACACACCGTGAACACCCCCCCGGAGCAGTTCATTTCTGTTTAATCAAATATACTCACACATCCTATGTTTTGTAATGGAAAATTTGTAAACCTTGATCAAATTATACAGAATTATGTACCAGTCCCAATTCCTGTCTGTGTGGGTGTGCACAATGGAAGTCTGAATAACCATCGTTCCTGGCATGTCTCTGTTAGCCATTAATCACATCTTAAGTTCCTGTTGTGTTCATCCAACATAATAAAACAAGGACTAGAACACAATTGCACTCTCTGTTTGTCTCAGACTTGGTCTTATTTATCTGTGATGGCTGCATTATTTCCCTGTTATGAATGTAGATTCACTTGACACTGCAATTGGTTATTTGCTTTTTAAAGCACACGTTTCTCTAGCTAATACACTTATGTACTTATGTACTAATGTACTTCTTTGCACAGTGATAATATGAACAAAAATCTCATCAGAAACAATTATTAGGTCAAATTCAACAATATAGCACTAATATTTATATCATTATATCTACCATTAACTGCATCTAATTTTGTTGATTTAACTCCATTTTTTTCAGAATGTGAATTTTAGAAGTGCTTGTTTCCATCATGATTATTTTTTGAAATTATGAAAGCAGAGAAAACACCCTGATTCAACAATTATAGTAAACATTGCTCTTTTTGGTATTTAAAGATTTAATGGTATTTAACTAAACAAAACATAAAATGTAGGATTTTTTAATTAATAACCATTTGGATATCATGAACAGAAAGAAAGAAACAGATTCATCTAACGTTTCTCGATACTGTTATTTTTGCTGTTTTAACCAGACATAATTCTGGTCAGAATACTTCGACACTACATAGATTACAGACATGCTACACCCTATAATTAAAGCTAAACCCCAAAAACAGGATTAAATAGTCATACTTCATAGAATAAATAAAAGTCTGCTGAGTTAGTAATGCGTACATCAGTCTTGTCAATACTTCTGTATTTTCACTTTAATTACTTCACAACACTTTCATTCAGAATGTGACTACAGTAAACATATCTGTTAATTCATTTATGGCATAATGACATATAATATCAAGAGATTTTTGGTATTTAAAGATTTAATGGTATTTAACTAAACAAAACATAAAATGTAGGATTTTTAAATTAATAACCATTTGGATATCATGAACAGAAAGAAAGAAACAGATTCATCTAACGTTTCTCGATACTGTTATTTTTGCTGTTTTAACCAGACATAATTCTGGTCAGAATACTTCGACACTACATAGATTACAGACATGCTACACCCTATAATTAAAGCTAAACCCCAAAAACAGGATTAAATAGTCATACTTCATAGAATAAATAAAAGTCTGCTGAGTTAGTAATGCGTACATCAGTCTTGTCAATACTTCTGTATTTTCACTTTAATTACTTCACAACACTTTCATTCAGAATGTGACTACAGTAAACATATCTGTTAATTCATTTATGGCATAATGACATATAATATCAAGATAATATAAATATAAAGATGCGTCTCCGGATTAACCGGACATTTTGCGAAATCTACATCCTTGAATGTAAAACAATGCTTTTGGAAAACACTCTTCACTGAGCAGAACTGACATGTTTGTCAGACGCCAGAAAATATTTCAGGACAAATATCAGGAAGTTGCAAAGTAGCAGAAACAAGGAGGGTCACAGAAACAAAAGGCAATAAAACTGTTTCCCACTGAACATGCAGAAACAACAGAAAAGAAACTCTACTATAAATGAAAATCTAAAAAGGGAAGTCTGTATTCGCCCCGGTTTTCACATGTCAATGGAAAAACCTTTAATAGCATAATTCAACTTTAATATTCATCCTCCTACATCATAAGAGCAGAAGATGAGCAACTCCACTCAATCTCAATTCAGACAAGCATGCATCATTACTTTAGATTTTGAAACAGTGACAACAGGATGTGTCCAATTTCACTATGTCTGTCCTGTCTGCAAAGCTTTCGGTAACACCATCAAACGATTCCAAGAACTTCTGGGTCTCTATATTGAGCATGTTTTTAATAATAATAAATTAGAAAAGAGTTATCAAGAGAGAGCCATTGAAAATCATTACAAACTTGATGTAATGAAATCGTCACATTTAAATTATTCAAATTAGCCTACACAGAATGGATTGCAAACCCAAAGAATAGGATATTTATTTGGACAGATGAACGATCTGCTCAACTATTCTGTTACTTCTTATAAATGAGCTAATAATTCATCTTCAATGCACTCAGCACCAAAATAAACTCTTCTGGCATCTACAGTGCATATTTTGTGGTGGGCCGACCATATCTGCGTTCCCTTTGTGTGGGTCATGCAACAAGTCTAAGCAAAACTTCACTAATTTGCAAAACATCCTGTTTTTTTGTTTTTTTTGATTGCACGTTTAGTTTGTTCTAAAATGAACATCATTAATGTCATTATGCTTGTGTTAAGTGATCAAAGAGTAGGGAAAATCACTAGGATTCATCACTGCAGGGGGAAACTAAACAGTGTTTGGATTCCTCTGCAGCTGGTGCATAAATGCATGCATTTCAAGTCAATATCTGATCCTGTTTGGATGTGCCCTAAAGATTATATAGCTGGAGAGTCATAAGACAGCCAACAGGGAAATATGAGCTCAGAACTCGAAACCTTAAACCAAATGCACACTTTCCCCCATATTAAACAAATGCAATGAAGGCCCAACAGAAATGTAGTTCTGATGTTGCCTGATGCTTGATTTTTCATAAAAAAATTTTCACTGTAAAATTAACACATCACTAGCAGACCAGTGGCTCATTTGCCCGGTCATCATCCTTTACAAAAAAACAAGAACCGTCAAAAGATATTCGGACATCAAATATGATCACAGAACACTGTTCAAAACATCCTCATCATTAACACATCCTACCAACACATCCTCATTATATTTACTGCCTGCTGGTGTTTTTCAGCACGCATCCTGTTTTCTCTGTACAAGTTAAACGGGAGATCAGGAAGCTGGCAGGTTGTGTCTTAATGCTTTACTTTAGAGGGTCTGAACGAGAAGAGGGGGAGAGAGATGGCACAAGGCCAACCCATCAGCAGCAGACGCCTGGACCATTTCTCCAAAAGCACATTCCCTAAATTCCTCCCATTATTTGTGCAAAAACGGGTAACTGCACGGGAAGTCGATGAGCGTGCACGAGGTCCAGAAGACGATAATTTGGAGTAACGATCACATTGTGTTATGGTGCTGACAAAAGACAAGAGGTGGACAAGGAGTTTGGATATGAGACTTGAAGTTTCATGATGAGATGAGTTTTTAGGTAAACTTAGAAAATGAGTAGAGAAATACAATACAATGTTGCCGTGTATTTCACATCAGCAGGAGTGATTTGTCCTTTTGTCCTCAGAGCTGTTTTGTCGGGTCAGTTGTCACATACCATTGTATCAGTCATCTGACAGCCGGGAAAACTGCAAAACTGGGCTCTGTCTTCTGAAAAGCACAGAAGTGGAAAGAAGTGAGAGCTAAGTAAAAGCATTAGAAAAAAAAAATGATATTTACTTTATTATGTCTTTCCATTAAATTCACTTCATAAACATTTCTTTTATAAGGACATCTTCTTTTTTTATATTCGTCTCTCTTCTTTTTTTCTTTTCCTTTCTATCTAACCCTTTCACAATACATTTCCACTTTGATTTGTTATCCACTTGCATCCCATTCAAAATTGGCTCTACCTGGGATGCACAATAATGCTCCAAATTAGAAAAAACCAGACCACCCATACCTTTACTTTGTTTTAAGACCTTAAGTTTTACTCTTGGTTTCCCTTAATTCAAAACAAATGTTCGAAAAATGCTATGCCACAGTTTAAAACTACGACTATAAACTATAAACTGGACGATTTTAAAAACAGAAATAAGAAACTGGGAGTACGTAGCCTATATTTTAATTGTGCTTAATTTTCAAAATGTTCTTAATTTATAATGAATTCATTAAAATTAATTATAAAATTAATGATTAATTATAGGTTATCAGTAGGCTACCATTGATACCAATACCTTTATTAAATGGGCCTTTTTAGTATAAAATAAAAAAGAACGTTTTCTCCCCCCAATTTTTAAACACTTAATAGACCACTCTGTAAATTATTAGACTTCTTATAATTTATTATTATTATTATTATTTTAATTGAGCGTTTTTGATTAGACTTTTACACATTCATTAGCCTACATAAAGTAATAAAAAAAATTTTTTCGTAAAATAATAAAAATCACTCGAAAATTAGTTATTTTTATGTATCTATAATTTTCATGTGTGGTTCGAACCTTGCATCCACAACCTACCGATTTAATGATCCTTTCACAGTTTCACCGTATCGACCGCATTTACACCTGGAAACAACATAAGCCTGATTTTAAAAACAGAAATAAGAAACTGGGAGTACGTAGCCTATATTTTAATTGTGCTTAATTTTCAAAATGTTCTTAATTTATAATGAATTCATTAAAATTAATTATAAAATTAATGATTAATTATAGGTTATCAGTAGGCTACCATTGATACCAATACCTTTATTAAATGGGCCTTTTTAGTATAAAATAAAAAAGAACGTTTTCTCCCCCCAATTTTTAAACACTTAATAGACCACTCTGTAAATTATTAGACTTCTTATAATTTATTATTATTATTATTATTTTAATTGAGCGTTTTTGATTAGACTTTTACACATTCATTAGCCTACATAAAGTAATAAAAAAAAAATTTCCGTAAAATAATAAAAATCACTCGAAAATTAGTTATTTTTATGTATCTATAATTTTCATGTGTGGTTCGAACCTTGCATCCACAACCTACCGATTTAATGATCCTTTCACAGTTTCACCGTATCGACCGCATTTACACCTGGAAACAACATAAGCCTTGCTTCACAGGAAGCGGGAAAAAAGGACGCTGCAATAATTCCGTCAGTTATTTTAACAAGTTAAATTGCCCATATTTTCATCGCAGATATGTACGAGTTATTCTGTAAGTCATAATAATAAATTAGATAAAAACTTTATATTTTAACTGTTTAAATTTACCAACGTTCTACAACAGGAAGTGTGTTTATTTCGTTTGGAAATTCTCTTAATACTTTACTGCACTTGATAAGAAATGATTTTATGAAATGATGTAGGTAACATCCAGTTTCCACCACATGCTACTGAGAAGGTAGTGTCTGTTAGTTTATTATGGCTTTCTGGGGCACCACTAGATGAACCAGAATAACCACAGCATGTAGCCTATTCCAGTGTCCTCTTCCTGTTTGTAGTTTCAAGGACTTCCTGCTTGCAACCCTCAATTTAGTTCTCTGTCAAACATTATGGTTTTTGCCCTAAAGTAACTTTCTTTCTTTCTTTTTATATATATTTCTGTTTTCCTCTCTTCTGCTGCGTGTGCAAGGTCTTGGACCTGAAGGATAAATCATGTTCTCTGACTCCTGTCGACAGTTGGCAGATTAGCGCCCCAGCAAGAGGTCAGAGTTCACAGAGCTCACAGTCAGCTCTAACAAATCAGAGAACAGGTCCAGCAGCAGCTGTCCCGTTTTCTAGAGAATGCTTTAAGATTGTCAAGGGGCCACATCGAGTCAGGCCCACCAGCAGTGGTGACGGTGATCTGTATCTGTTATCAATCTAAGGAACGTTCATTTATAAAGTCATTCTCATGTGGTCTATTAAAAGAGATTCATAAAAGAAGCTTTTATGGCTAGGGTACACATTTTAAACCAGATCATCTGTTGATCATTACGTTCAGTGGAAACTGTTGCAAAAGAAGTATTCATATGTTTGTACTGAGGAGTTTGTGACTTATCAGCACATTGTTCTTTCTCTCCGGGCTCAAAATACAAGCCTTTCCTGTTGGGTGAAGTGTCAGCTGCCACGAGAGCGTGTGCACTTTCACCTGTAGGATACTTATGCATAGGCCATTGCCTTATCATACAGTTGTTTATGTGTATTTATTACTGATGTGGCATTTTTAATAGTCTGAAGATACTTTTCTGATGTAAAATGCCATTACAGTAAGGATAATTACAATAAACATTTTGATAGAAATCATGAAGGAGCAATGAAATTATTTATTGAACTCAATCAATGAAAATCTAACTAAAAAAGCTACATTTTCAAAAGTTTGGGGCTGGCAAGATGTTTCGTGGTTTTTGATCAAAAATACAGTAAAAATAGTCATTATTAAATAGGATTACAGTTTTAAATAACTGTTTTCTATTTGAATATATATATATATATATATATATATATTTTCCAGTCTAGTGTCACATGATCCTTCAGAAACGATTCTAATTGGCTGATTTGCCACTCAAGCTCAAACATTTATTGTTATTAGTGTTACGTTGCGTAATAGTTTTGTGGAAAACGTGTTAGCTACTCTAACATTCAAAAGTCTGGGGTTAGCAAAAAAAAAGAGGGAGAGAAATATATATATATATATATATATATATATATATATATATATATACACATTTCAAAACAGCATTTTTTTAAACAATGTAAAACGCTGGTATTTTTGATCAATTTAATGCACCCTTTGTGAATAAAAGTACTAATTTCATTTTATGAAAAATCTTACTGACCCCTATATATAATAAAATATTATATAATGAAATAAATTGCTACTTTTTTAGTAAGGATGCAAGTGTCATTCATTCAAAGGCTATATATAAATATATTTATACAATCTCATTCACTTTTATCATTTTTTAGTTTGCATTACTCTTCCCCCACGCATGATAGCCTTCCCCATAATGAATTTTAATCACTCTTTCCTCTATAAATGGGATGTGTTGACATGGGAAATGTCAGATGAAGCCTTTGATCCTTTAGGAAGAATGAGGTGGTCCACTCCCATCTTCCTCACCTTTGTAACCCACCTCCTCCCAGAGACTGTACATGGACTTATAAGCAATGTGTTGACAGCTGCACACTTCCTTGCATGCCTGAGATTTTTAAGAATGGGAGATTCTTTCTCAAGATCTCTGCAAAGACTATTATTCAGATGTTTCTCGATAAATAGCAGTCGTTTTGTTGTTTATTTATAGTCCATGTCTTTCTGTCTGTATTTTGTCAAGAAGTTTCTCTGAAAAGGGTTGGCCCCTACACTCTTAAAAATAAAGGTGCTTCACGATGCCATAGAAGAACCTTTTTGTCTAAATGGTTCCATAAAGAACCTTCAACATCTGAAGAACCTTTCTGTTTCACAAAAGGTTCTTTGTGGTGAAAGAAGGTTCTTCAGATTATAAAAAGGTAAGAAAGAGATGGTTCTTTAAAGAACCTTTGACTGAATGGTTCTTTGTGGAACCAAAAATGGTTCCTCTATGGCATCGCTGTGAAGAACCTTTTGAAGCACCTTTATTTTTAAGAGTGTACTTAAAAACTGCTTGAGATGTCATTTAAAACTAGTGAGAAGTTCCGGCACACTGCCTCGGGGAAATGGGGAAGTGTGGTAGCATCTGAACTGTGCAAATCCAAATGATTCACTCGCTGAGATTGTAAGCATATTGAAGTGGAGAGAAGCCACATAACAATGTAAGTGTAAAAGAAGTGCTAGTTTTTTTCCAGTGTCAGATTTCCAGTGTAACACAGATTTAACAGGAACATTGTGATAAGGTCCTTGAGATTGCAACATGCTCATATTCCCGGGAAAATCCTGACACATCTTTGGCAAATATCTAGAGACAAAAGTGTAGAGGAGCTTTAGATCCAGATGCTGGGACAGACTCTTTGATGTCTGGGGAAGCTAGCTGGCACACTTTCCTTACACCTCTGCTGAGGTGTGACTAAAAGGAGGAAAGAGAGGTCCAGCACTATGGGAAATTACTTTATACCCTCAGGCCCCCCTCGTTCTCACTCAGTTTGGGGCTTTCATGTTCATGGGAACAGTCTTTTCTGGACAGTCAAGGTGTCTATATGAGTTAGCTGCCCTTTCACCCAAATATAGTAAAACGAGGCCTCTAGCAACCCTATCCTATCCTCTAGGGTGCCTATCCAAATCACTGGGATGAAATGAAGGAACTAGGATTTGGCCTTAACTTTGAGTTTAAATTAAATAGAGACATCTGGTCTGATCGAATCAGCATCCCTAATGAAACACTTTACTTTGATATTGCTCAGTATATTCACAAGAGCAATTTGTATGGTGTCTCAGACTCTTTTACAGAATGATTTCAGTAGTATTTTGGAACACAATTGGAATACTAGACTACTGTTTATTAGACTACTATGTATCGTTTGGGTTGGTAAGATTTGTTAATGTTTTTGAAAGAAGGCTCACCAAGACTGCATTTATTTAATTAAAAATACAGTAAAACACTAATATCGTAAAATATTATTACAGTAAATGTTTTCCATTTTAACGTATTTTAAAGTGTAATTTATTCCTATGATGGCAAAGCTAAATTTTCAGCAGCCATTACTCCAGTTTTCAGTGTCACATGATACTTCAGAAATCATTTTAATATGCTGATTTGATCCTGAAGAAACGTTTTATATTAATGTTGAAAACAGTCGTGCTTCTTAAAATGTTTTTGGAAACTGTGACTTTTTTTCAGGATTCTTTGACGAATAAGTTCAAAAGAACAGCTTTAATTTGAAACAGAATTTTTTTCAAACATGCTAAATGGCTTTACTGTCATTTGTAAACAATTGAATGCTTCCTTGATTAAAAGCATGTCTATACATATATTTTCTTGTGAAAAAAAAGTAGTGTATACAGGAATAAATAGAAAATTACATAATAGGAGAAAAAGGAAAATTTTATTTTTATTAAGAAAAAGTCTGTCCTGAGGAAACCGAGAGGAAGTAAAACTGAACGGTACGGGGAGAACAGCTATTTCCAAGACTTCCCACGGCTGTCTCTCTAACCCATAAAACCAATCTAGAAACTGTGTCTGCATGTGACAAGCATAACACCGCAAATCTATGAAAACAAGATGGTGTTGTAGGAGTATGGCATTTATTGTTAGAAAATGGCTTTTCGTCACCCCTCTAATCTCAAAGAAAGACTCAGCTGAGGCTTGTTTGCAGTGGAAGTGACCTCTGACCCTAGCGTGTGTGTTGTTGAAGATGGCCTTCCTATACTCAGTGAGACTAGAAAATGACTTTTTTGGAAAAGTACTTGTCTGGAAAACAAGTCTAGTAACTTGATTTACGTCTTGGAGGAAATGTAGCCTGAATTGATAAGCAACTTATATCCCTTCCTTTGTTTTTAGCAGAATTTAGGCCTTGGCTGACGTTCTATGCAGCGTTTACTGTGTATTTACTTACAGGCCTATACAAACACATCTCACTTTTGTTTGTTTAGTTAAGTTTATTAAGCAGGTTAACTAGGTGAAGTTCACAAGCAGAAACTAAAGAAACTAAAGCTGTTCAATTATTTATGAATTGAAATGGGCCTAAAGCTGTAATAAAACATAAATATTAAATAAAAAAATGTGTTAACGCTTTATTTTACGGTGCCCTTGCTACACGTTTCATGTAGCCTATTTACTCTTATAATAACAATAAATTATGCATAATTACATGCATGTAATCCTAAGCATCTAGTAAGTACATGTAGTTAATTAATATTACTCAGTACCTAAATGTATAATTACACTGTAACAAGAACACCTTAAAATAAAGTGTAACCAAAATTATAATTTCAAACCTTAAATGAAAACTGAAATAAGTATATATAACTGAAATGAAAACAAAGCTAATTAGAAATATTTCAAGATAATAATGGCAAAAGTAACAACTTTACTAAAACCTAAAATGAAATGAAAATGAAAATGGAAAATCTAAACATAAAAGCTAATTTAAAATATTCATAAATACTGTATATAATATGATATAAATGTCTAGATCACTTGCTGTCTAGAGGATGAGACATGGCTTAGGATTTTATACTAAATATCACAAAAAAAACTTGACCATTAAAACACCATAATTTAAGTCACATAGTAATTAACATCAGTATTTAACTAAATAGTATATTATTTGGTAAAGTTATTGTAATGAAATTGTGTATATCACTAAAAAAATATGTAAATTGCTGCATGTGTATCAGTGAGACCCAAATGAATGAATCAATCAGTCAACAAATGATTCTGGAAAATAAATCAGTGACTCGTATGAAAGAAAAATAATGAATATTTTAAGCGAGCTAACTGAATATTACCTCTGTCCACTAACTAAAGTAGCTACTTTGATAGTTACTGGAAACGCAACTTTTTTTTTGACAGCTGAGCTGCTGTCAAGCTACTTTTGGTTATCAAATCGCTAACACTGCACCTCTGTGAGATAAGCGTGTCTGATTGACAAATAACTTTCGCTTTGGAACCCCGTGTATTGCTTTGGTCAGTGGGTTGGTCAGACTGGAATACCCAGTTTCGGGATCCAGCACAGGGGTCAGTCCAAGCTGTCCTTCAACGTTTTTCCCCCACGGAAAAGCTTCCTGCTCCACTCGGTAGATGCTTATCATAGCTCGCTCTCTCTCTCTCTGAGTGAGACTGAAACCCACTTCCTTCCTCTACCTCCTTTCCCACACTGGACTCCATTGTGCAGCTGATGGAGCTGCCAGAGTTTTAAGAACTTACTGTGTAACAATGAGTTCCACTTAGGCTTGTTCAGCAGTTTTGGAGAGAAAGTACAAGATATTGCTGATCTCACAGTCAGAAAGTATTCAGGGAGAAGTGATATTCAGCTATGGTGACTTCCAACTTGATGTAATTTCTTGTTTGTTTCTCAGTGATCTGTTAACCTAAATGATGCAACTGAAACTGTTTCCCAAAGCTATTCTGTGCATCCATGCTTGGCTACAGTCCTGTCCTCATTTTTCAAGACTGCAAGAGAGACGTGCTTGGTTGAGAATGCCTGATTTATTTCTATTGGTTTAACTCCCCTAAACCACCTGAATCACTGAATGTCAGAATGTGCCACTTACACTGGTGTCCGAAAGTCTGAGATCAATAGGGAAAATGCTTCTATTGCATTTTGTTTTCAAATTTGACACACACGGTCTAAACAAAACAATTTGATTGAAAGGCTTAACATGAAATATTCAATTTTGTAAGTATACATACCCCTGTACACTGTGAGAAAAATATTAAGTGTGATATTTTTTAAAGTTGAATCTTAAATCAAATAAGTGGCTTTTTAAAATGTATTTGTATTTATTTATAATTTTTTTGTTTGTTTGTTTAATGGCCCTTTAATACTGTCCCTATAATAAAGTACAATAATATGAAATATACAATTATTTAAGTATACAGACCACTTTACACTGTGAAAAAAATATTAAGTGTGATTTAAAAAAAATAAAAGTTGATACTAAATAAAATAAGTGACTTTTTAAAATGTATTTGTATTTGTTTGTTTGTTTAATGGCCCTTATTATAATAAAGCACAATAATATGAAATATACAATTATTTAAGTATACAGACCTTTTCACTATGTGATTTTTTTTAAAAGTTGAATCCCAAATAAAATAATTGGCTTTTTAAACTGTATTAATATTTATTTGTATGTTTGTTTATATATTTAAAAAATATTTAAAAATATAAATAAAAAATATATTTATTTATATGTTTGTTTGTTTAATATCCCTCATTAGAATAAAGCAATATTATATGATATAATTTTTTTTAAGTATACACATTTCCCTTTACACTGTGAGAAAAATATTAAGTGTGATTAAAAAAAAAAAAAGTTGAATCCTAAATAAAATAAGTGGATTTTTAAAATGTATTTGTATTTGTATTTATTTTTGTTTGTTTGTTTGTTTAATGGCCCTTTAAAACTAGAATAAAGCAAAATTATATGAAATATAACATTTCAAGCAGACCCCTATACACTGTGAGAAAAATATTAAGTATTAAGTGTAATATTAAAATAAATATATAAAATAAGTGGCTTTTTAAAATGTATTTGTTTGTTTGTTTAATGGCCCTACTAGATACTATCATTATAATAAAGCAAATTAATATAAAATTAACATATATTACAAGTAGCTAAACTGAATATTAATTTTTTCTGTTGAAAACAAAAGGGCCTTACAATAGAAATTATGGTGATTCATCTCATGATTTGTGTCTTCAAAATTCGAATTCTTTAAATGTGTTGAAAATCAATAAATTCTTAATGTTATCATTATGTAGAGAAAATGGGATGAATGCAAGGATTTCTTCAGTCCTTCTCCCCGTCTCTTTGGGAGAGCAGGGGTTTGGTGAAGCTCCACTGACTGAAGTTTGAGGTAGAGAGGAGGAGGACAGGTGTTCGCCCAGGTCTGCTAGAGTCATCTGTGTTAATGTCCCTGGTCACGCCAGTTCCCTGTACTCTCTTTCCCACGCTGCCCGGGGTCAGAGGGGAGCAGCCTGCCGGATACAGGCCTCCCCCAAGAACCCATCCACCACACAGATCACCCCTAAAACTCTCCAGCCATAGCCACTGCTACTTTTTATGTCCGGCAGATGACTCCTGCAAAACATTTCTCTCTGATACACTTAGACCAGAAACCTTCTACTTCTTTAGGGTCATTCAACTTTGTAAGAAGATCCATAATATGCCAGTAAAGCTGTTCCGAATGACCGTTAGAGAGCTCTCAGACCCTCTCATATGCAAACACTGCAAACACACACTTGAATATTGCTACAGTCCTAATTTCATTGCAAAACAGATTCGATTTGAGCCGACGAAAACATGCACAAATGAGGCAGTACCAGTGTTGGACAAACTGAAAGAAAAGCATGAGCGCTCATAATTCTTCAGGGAGAATGTAAGGAGACAGTCTAAATCTCATCACTGGCAATCACTGATTTACGAACCCCTCCAACCCCAATGAAAGATCCTCTCTTGGGACGGGATCTGGAGGGGAGGCGCGTGGGGGGATAATGTTCTCGGTTTGTATCCCACTGTTCTTGTTTTTATTTATGTGTGGGAGTTTATATTGCCACTGCTTTTTCTCGGGCTTGCAAAGCAGACAAGAAGCCTCCATCTGTTTTTTTGCTGGAAACCGGAACAGCATTAGCAACAAAAGACAACATTAGCGTGAACAACCATTTAATAGGGTAGTTCATGCAAAAATTAAAGTTCTGTCATCATTTACTCACTCTCATGACTATATATTTTGAAAAATGTCTCAGGGGTGTTTCTTTCTATATAATACAAGTCACTGGGGTCCAGTGTTGGTTTGGTTGATATCTGATTCCTCATACATATCAGAAGTGCACATAAGCACCATCGACTTGTTTCCCTCTGAGACAATAGCAGGAAATCCAGTGACTGTTCAGTTAGTTTTTTACCTTAGGTTTGATGTGTGACAATGCACTTGTTATGCTGTGTTTTTGTTCTGTAAGTGCGCGTCGAGATTGTGCACTAATTACAGTGAGAAGGAAGGGTCTCTTGTTTTCTTTTGAAATTAGGTTTGTTGATTCTCGCTCTGGCATGTTTTTTTTTCTCTGTTTTGTTATTGCCCGCTGTCATAGCCCACCCCTCCCACATTCCCTTTCCTCCCTCCACATCCCATCCGAAAAATACACTCCGTCAGTAGGACCTATATTTGTTTTGGGCACTTCCTATTTGTTCTGACCTTTGACTCTCAGAGCCCCGGCAGCTGAACCGTGGAGGGTGGTGTCAAACCCTGACCTCACCAAGTCTCAGTACAGACATCACTGAATCCACATTCCCAACATGACTGGCTTTTTACTTGATGAAATCTCCTGTTGATGGGTCAATGACAAGATGCTAATTTTTTAGTCGTATCAATGGCTTTACTAAATAACTACTGTTCAAATATTTGGGGTCACAAAGATTTTTTTTAACTGTTTTTGAAGGGAGACTCTTATGTGCAGCAAGGCTGTATTTATTTGATCAAAAATATAGTAAAAACAGTAATATTGTGAAAAATCTAAAGAATCTAAAACTTTAAAGTAACTGTTTTCTGTTTTAATATAGTTTATTAGCATTTTTCATTCTTTGATGAATAGAAAGGCAAGGCAAGGCAAGTTTATTTATATAGCACATTTCATACACAATGGTAGTTCAAAGTGCTTTACATGAAGGAAGTAAAATAATCATTAAAAAAAATCACAGCAATAAAACAAGGAATTTAAAAACTTTTTAAATGACTTAAAAATTGATTTATTTATAAAAATTGAGAAAGTATAAAAGAACAGCATTTATTAACTGAATTAAAGGATGAGTTCACTTGGAGAATAAAAATTTCTTGATAATTTACTCACCTCCATGTGATCCAAAATGTTCATGTCTTTCTGTCTTCATTCACAAAGAAATTAAGGTTTTTGAGGGAAAATATTCCAGGATTTTTCTCCATATAATGGACTTCAACAGGGACCAATGGATTGAAGTTTCAATGCAGCTTTAAAGGGCTCCATACGATCCCAGCCGAGGAATAAGTGTTTTATCTAGCAAAGTGAACAATAAAAATGTATATACTCTTTAACCACAAATGCTCATCTTGGACCAGCCCAACCTCACGCATTACGTAGTCGCATTGGAAAGGTCACGTGACATAGACAGAAGTACCGACCCAAAGTTTACAAAGCGAATGTGCAAAGAAAGTCAAATGCTGTACAAAATGCTGCAGAAAGGTTGCTGAATAACACGGGATCATATATCCCCTGTCCTGGCCTCTTTAGACTGGCTGCCTGTTCATTGTAGGATAAAGTACTGTATAAGATGCTGTTGTATGAATATTTTTGTATATTTATATATATATATATTTTTTTTAAATGACCAATCGTTTCACTAGATAAGACCCCTATTCCTCAGCTGGGATCATGTAGAGCCCTTTGAAGCTGCATTGAAACTGCCATCTGGACCTTCAATCCATTGGTCCCCATTGAAGTCCATTATATGAATATTTTCTCAAAAACCTTAATTTCTTTGCGATGAAGACATAAAGACATGAACATCTTGGATCCCTGGGGGTGAGTAAATTATCAGGAAATTTTTATTTTGGAATTGAAATTATCCTTTAAGATGTTTCTTGAAAATGGTATAAACCAGGGGTGCCCAAACTCGGTCCTGGAGGGCCGGTGTCCTGCAGAGTTTAGCTCCAACTTGCCTCAACACACCTGCTGGTAAGTTTCTAGTATGCCTATAAGAGCTTGATTAGCTGGTTCAGGTGTGTTTAATTGGGGTTGGAGCTAAACTCTGCAGGACACCGGCCTTCCAGGACCGAGTTTGGGCACCCCTGGTATAAACCTTTTTCAAAACCATATGAAACCACCATGAAGTGCTTTTGGCTGTTTGTATGAGCGAACGTGTGCATTTCAGGGTGTGTGGTCAGGAAGATGCACCGTTTCCTCCTCTCACTAAAGGAAAGAATAGGGGCCTAGGAGTGATGAGTGTGCCAGAATAAGGTCCACTTCCCTTCCCATGTCAAGACCTATAAATACTTTGAAAACAGGAAGTTAGGAGGGAATTGTGGGCAAACTTTAATCCTAGATAGACAAAGAAACCCAAGGGTTTATAGTAAAATGAAAGAAGGCGGTTAGAGCAGGGTGTAGCTGATATTTATCAGACTTGTGAGTGGAGGAGCAGGTGGAGTGTCATTCTTACCACGACGTGTTTGGGTTTGGTAATCGGTCAAAGAGCTGTACTGCAAAGTTTTATTGTCCTCTTTTATTTTACCCTTAACAACTTCCCTCGTGTGGTAAAACCACAATCAAGAAAGTGATTCATTCATGGTGAAGTTCAGCCAATGAAATCTGGTTTGCAGATTCCCCAGATATTGGAATTTTGACAGTATCATTTCTGGAAGTTCATTACTAAATTCACACAAAGCTATCAAAAATGTAATTAAAGAGCCATAAAATTGTTCAAAATGACCCCATAGAGAGCTCTCCTCCATAAATAAACACACAAACACATTATAATAGTCTATAGCATAATTTAAGTACTGAGGTATTAAATAGATTTTTGAAAGTTATACCCAAAATATCAATATGATTACATTGGAGTAATTTTGCAAGTAAAGTGTTTAATTTTTAGCAACACCAAACAGAATGGCAAAAATAATGATTGCTTCCAAATAAGTTTCTTAAACAGTCCCTCATCTGTCATTGGCTAGACAGACAGGCAGTCCCACCCCCAAACTCACACTATTGGTTGAGCCAGTTTTGCTATGTTGGGCTGGCCAGGATGTTCAAACAAACAGAACATCTGACACATGACTTACATATGAAATAAATAAATATCTTAATTCAGAAAGGGTACATTAAATTGATGAAAAGTGCCAGTAAAGACTTTTAATAAGGGTTTCAGTGTCAAATAAATGCTATGACCATCAGATCACCATGTGTACACTCTTAAAAATGAAGGTTCCAAAGGTGATGGTTCTTCCAAAAATAATTCTTCTATGGCAGTGACTATAAAGAACCTTTTCTGCATTTGAAAGGTTCCATGGATGTTCAAGGTTCTTCATAGAACCATTGATGCCAATAAAGAACCTTTATATTTAAGAGTGTAGATATTTGTCACTGTCCATCAAGAAATAAAAGAGAATATGTGTTTCACTGGGATTTGCAACTGTCTTTTCAGAGCATGTGCGTGAATCGAGCATTTCCTCTCTCCATTTCACAGGACAAACGCCAGACGGGGTTCTCAGGGTCATGAAAAGAAGGAAGAAGGGTGAAATCAGCAGTGATGTAGTGATGACAGGTGTGTCTTTAATCTATGTGGGATTCTCCCTTTTACTGCTTCGTCCTTTTTCTGCCTTCATTTGTTGCTTCCGTCCTCCTTACCTATTTATGTTTTACAGTAATTACAGTGGATAATTATATCACTTCACTGGAGGCTATGACTGGAAGCTGGTGTTCTGTTAGCATAACGAGTCTCTAAATAAGGAAGTGTTTACAGTTGTAGATATTATGAGTTGGCATTATGACATCATGTTTTTGTGAAGTTGGAACTGGAACTTGGAAATGTTTGAATACAGCGTTCGAGACAGTGACGGTAGACGGTCGCCCTGCAGGTATGACTGTCGTATCCAGATTGCATGTTACTGGTGTCAAGCACATATTTCACTGTGTTTTACTGTTTCTCACTTAGTACGTTCACAAGAAACAACCCTGACATCCCCCATTCTATAGTCAAGGAAACAAGAAAAAGGAAGGACGATGGAAATCCCATTATTGATCATAAACAGCTTAGTTTTCTAAGAAGAGTAGTTAGTTGGACTGTTAGTGCCGACTAAACCTCTGAACCCAAAAAATAAAATTCTGTCATTTACTCACCCTCGTGTTGTTCAAAACTTCATCTTCGAAAAACACGAATGAAGATATTTTTAATGAAAAAAGCCCATTCCACCAAACTGTGATGCTTCAAAAACTTTATAAAAACATTGTAATTGTAATCAATATAAACCGAGCTGTTGAAGTCTTCTGAAAAGGCATGATTACTTTATGAACAGATTTCATTTAGGCTTTTATTCACATTTAAACATTGATCAATGCACAAATATAGAGCATACAAAATATAATAAATGCCATCTCAACCGTACTGGCTTGAAGTGACTAATGTAACAAGAGTTGGGAGTTTAGGATGATAACTATAACATTTTAAGAATCATTGTAATTCTATGAAAATAGGGGAAGTCATACCACAACTATAACAACACAGAAAAACAATATAGTTAAAATCACTTTCAGAGCAATTTTTTCATCTAATAAATGATAAAAACATTGACAACCATTCAGAATCCACCAACTTTAAAGAGCTTGAGCATTTGCTTGGGCATTTAAAGTGGCAGTATGACAAAACTGCAGCAAATGTCTTTATTAAACAGATGTTCACCCAAAAAATTTAAATACTGTCATTAATTACTAACCCTCATGTCGTTCCAAACCAATAAGACATTCGTTCATCTTCTGAACACAAATTAAGATATTTTTGATGAAATCCGAGAGCTTTCTGACGCTCCATAGACAGCAATATAATTACCACATTAAGGCCCAGAAAAATAGTAAGGACATCGTTAAAATAGTCCATGTGACACGAGCCACAGGAATATTTTTGTGCGCAAATAAAACAAAAATAACGACTTAATTCAATGATTTCTTCTCTTCCAGGTCAGTCCTGGTTGTGAACTTGTCTTTATACTACAAGATGTCTTTCTATTATCAAACATGCTTTTTTGTTAGCAGGTTAGCGGCCACTCCTTAAAATATGTCCTTTTTTGGCCTGCCATATAGCCAGTTCATATTTGCTACTGCTATCCAAAAAGCTCATAAGAACGTAATAGTGTTAAGTGACCAAAGTTGGACATTGTCAATGTGGTGCGCTTCTGGTACATCATGGCATAAGAATGCCAGAGCAGTTAAACATACAGCCTTATCACCATCACAAATAAAATTAGCAGGGTGTGGGTTCAAGCACTGACACACATCCTGACCATACAAAGCTTGAAAGAGAAAACAGAAACGATCCCTTTAAAAGTTAAACATTGACAATGATGTTCGATCTAAAGGTCCTTATCGCTGCCTGAAATCTAATCGGCCTTCTCTTTTCTTTCTCTTTCAATTTGATATAAACCATAAGGGAAAATCAACATTTCCACCTCTATGACCTCACGCAGGAACCTCTAAAGCGTGCAAACATATTGTGTTCCTGGTGCGGCTTACGTAACTGTGACCAATTAGCTTAGCTGCAGGTGCTTTCTTATCAGAGAGGCACAGAAAACTGCAGGGAAAAGACTGTAAGACTCCTGCAAAGAGAAAGCAAGACCGACGAGCAGAGAGAGAGAGAATGATGAGTATGGAAGGAGTGTATACTTTCAGATGGAGACTTTATTATCAGTTTAAAAAAATCAAGCAGACTTATTGTAAACAAAAGTGAATGCTAACACCAGTCATTTACAGGAAAAGGCTACAAAGCTATGCTTCTTAAAACTAGCAAAATTATATGAAAAGACAGGACAGCATTTATATGTTTATCACTTACACTACCATTCAAACGTTAGTTTTTTTAAATACTTTTTTTAACAAAGATGCATTAAATTGATCAAAATTCTAATTTAATGTATTTTAGAGAAGACTCCTATGCTCATCAAGGCTGCATTTATTGGATTAAGTATACAGTAAAAGCAGTAATATTGTGAAATATTATTACAATTTAAAATATCTGTTTTCCTTTTTAATATATTTGAAAGTTTTATTTATTCCTTTGATGGCAAAGCTGAATTTTCAGCATCATTACTCCAGTCTTCAGTGTCACGTGATCCTTCAGAAATTATTCTAATATACTGATTTGATGCTCAAGAAACATGTATTATTATTATCAGTGTTGAAAACAGTTGTGCTGCTTAATATGTTTACGGAAACTGTGATTTTTCTCAAGATGAATTCAAAAAACGGCAATAAACTGCTTTTATTTTAAATACTTTTTTTTTTAGATGATAAATGTCTGTCACTTTTGAAACACTTAATGTTTCTTTGCTGAATAAAAGTATTATTATTATTTTTTTTAATATAGAATGTTACATAAATAGAAAAATTACACTCTAAAAAATGCTGGGCTAACTATAACCCAGCGCTGGGTTATAGTTAACCCAGCATTTTTTAGAGTGTACATAAATGCTCATAATATTTCTGCTTTTCTAGAAAATTCAGTATTCACTGTAACCTCAGGATGCTTTTATAATTGTGTGTATTTTGGAGAGTTTGAAGGTGACAAATAGAAAATCTTCATGGTCGGTCTCAGTACAGAGACATATCCGAATGTTTGTAGGCTGGTGGTGAGGACAGGTGTCAGGCCAGGCTGGGCCCACATGTCGACACTCCCCAGGGAGAGCAAAAGCGGCTGAGGCCTCCCTCCCCCTTTTCAAGCCTCGGCTTCTCTCTTTGAATGGAAGAGGAAGAGTGGGGGTGAATGGCAGGTGATCCTGTCTGAGGACCATGAATAGCCCTTCACAATTTTCTCTGGCTTCATCTTCACTGTTCTGATCAGAGATACTAAGCATATCTTATAGCCATTCTAGTTATACAACAAAAAACACAGTAATTACTTAATAGTGGAGTAGTAAAGGGCATACTGGAAAGCTTTTCTATGAATTTTACTAGACAATAGTTCACTACAGCTGTCTAGATAATTGAGTTTTCTAATGGTGATCAAACATTGATTCATATACCTTTGTGTCACAAGTTCTATAGCTAGTTGTTTAACATTAAAAGCTGAATATATCCATCCTAGTATTATCTCAGCAGTTTCATATGAAAGAAAAGAAGTCATGATACAAAGTAAATTATTTCAGGATTTATTGTATGAAAAAATATATATTTCTGGCCTTGTGACAAACACAATACATAAACATATATACATTTATCTTTCATAAATACACATTATTTACAATCCAATTAAATAGTAGGAATATCTCAGGATATTGTACAATATTGCATTGTTAAATAAAGAAAGACTGTATAAAATATAAAAGTATCTATTTGGTTTAAATGGTTTAAAAAAAATTAAAGAAACAAATGCCACGTACAAAAAAGGAAAGAAAAAAATTCTACTCCGTTAAGAATCTTGATCTTGCATTTTTGAAAAAGACCCTAATGCAGAGGTTCACAAAACCAGGAAATCTTGACAATGATGAGGCTATCAGTTTGAGCCAACTGGTACTTTCGAGCCTTGGGAATGTCGGAAATAGCTTAGCAGCAGTCAATGTTGACAGGATGAAAGCTGTACACAACAGCATCCATCATGCACTGCTGGTTAAACAATTTGTACCCAAGTCAACCCAAACATTTTCTGTCGAAAAACATACTCCAGCAGAGTTAAAAAAGTTTTTTTTTTCTTTCATTGTTTCTAAGGAGTACCTTTTCCATTGAGCTATAACATATTAAAAGATGAGGCACTTAATTAAGATTGGGTTTGGTTTGAGTGAACATCACTGATAGTCAGATCCATTGTAGGCACTAAGTAAAAGTCATATTTAACTGTAGATTCCGAAGACAGTTGTTCACATTGTTCAGTCGAAACAGCTTGTTTCGATATCTTTGATTGCTTTTCATCACAGATCCGTTTATAAATAGCATTTCGAACCATATCCCAAAAATTTACAAATTTTAAAATTACTCCATAGTCACAGTTCCAGATCCTTCAGCTGCACCTCCTCCACCCATAAGGCTGATTGATTGGGCTTCATGTGATTCACAGAGTGAGATGAACTTCAGGATGCCTGTTTGCTTCCTTTTCAAGCCTTGAGTCTTCTCAGCTCTTCCAGAGAGTTCTGGGTCTTTATGTACATTTTAAATATGATGAAATACATATGAATTATTTTTGGGTCATTTAAAAAAAAAAAAAGAAGGAAAAGAAAATAGTGCAAATAATGCAAGTTGTTCCTCAAGTCTTCAAGTCTCTTGCTTTGTCTTCGCAAAATCATTGTCCATATCAAGAAGTAGTCCTTTTACTCAGCAGCATGAATAAATAAATAATAAATGTAGATATAATATATATATACTCTCTTCACGTCTTCCTTTTGTCCTTTAAGACTGTAAACATTTTAGGGTCAGGCCCATTGGTGATTGAGGTGCTCCAGATTGACGAATACTGTTAAACCTGAGAAAGAACGAAAAGAGAATGTGTTAACGCATGTCCTTTCAAAGCATCACACTGAAATCATGATAAATAACAATGAAAGCACTTTAAAAAATATGTCTGAAGATGCTTACCTCAGTAGCAAATACACATTGTTCTATGTGTTCAGGAATGATGTACACAGGATGATACACTCCCTCTTTTGGATAGTTCAGTGGTGGAACCAGTAATGTAGATTCCGAGTTTTTCCTAAAATGAAGAAAACACATTAACGTTAGTTTTGCACATTTATGTCAAGCAAATAATAGACCAGAAACAAAGACCAAAAGAAAGCAAGACAAAAACAAGAACTTACATATCTAGTTTGTTGTTTGTAGGTTTTTCGTCAATGCTCATATTGTAGTCCACCATCTTTTGCTTGTAATTTGATTTGTCACTGGAATGAGTGTCCACAGTGGTGGATCTGAGTGCCACATCTTTATTGGACACCTTAAATGGACCACCAGGAATAAGCAAGGCCTCCTTCTCTCGGCCTAAAGTTGAAGTCGGGGTCAAAGAAACACGGTTGTTGACAGACTCCAAGTCATTGCGCACGGTGGTGGAGGTTGGTTTGTGGCCTTGTCGCATCTGTCTCAGGACCACAATGGCGGCGCAGACCACTAGAGTAAGAGTGATGAGGCCTAGAGTGAATGAGACCACCAAGGCCGCTGGAATAGGAGGGCTGGCCAGAGGAGGCTTGTCTTTATACTCGCATCGTGTGCCCATGAAGCCTAGTGGACACTGGCAGACGGGCCCAGAGAAGTGGGTGTAGCAGGTCCCTCCATTCTCGCAAGGCATGAGGCTGCAGGCGTCAGAGCGGATGGCGCAGTTTTTGCCTGAGAAACCAAGTGTGCATGTGCAGGTATAGCTGTTGATGCCGTCCACGCAGGTGCCAGCATTCTGGCAAGGGTTGTTTGCACAGTCGTCAATGTTGATTTCGCAACGTGAGCCTGAGAAGCCGGGACGGCATCGGCATGTCAGTCTGTTGCCTAAATCGAGACACTGGCCACCTTTAAAAAAGGGAACACAAGGGAACCATATTAAAGCATTAGCCTAAAGCTGAGGGAACTGAGGGAGTAAACCAGAGCGAGTAATCATAACCCTTGGGAAAGCAAGTCTATTGCTTTATGACAGCTCTATCTCACCATTCATATCAGTGTAAGAGCCTCACTGGCGTCTGTTCTATCATGCATGATTAGTACGTCACGCACAGTGGATGCATCTCAAAACAAAAAACTGAAGGTTCAGCATTTTGCTGGAGGCGGATGAATGTTTGGAATGTTTTGCATTTAGGACTGAAGATAAGGGGAAAATATGCTTACCATTAGCACAGGGGTCGCTGCTGCATCGGTCGATTTTCTTCTCGCAGTTAGAGCCCATGTAACCAGCAGGGCAGCGGCAGGAGTATCCATCGGTTCCCTTCTCCACACAGGTTCCTCCATTGAAGCAGGGTCCGTCAGCGCAGGTCATAGCGCTGACCTCGCAGTTCTTCCCGTAGAAGCCTTGAGGGCACGTGCAGGTGTAATCATTCACCAGATCCTGAGAAGAAAAAGCAAAAGCCATTAGCATTAACGTTCGAGCTCCTCCAAGGACAAGACTCGAGCATAGTGTCGCAACCGCTTGCTTACGTTGCAACTGCCTCCATTCTTGCATGGGTTGCTGTCGCACTCATTGGTCTCGATCTCGCAGGTTTTGCCGCTGAAGCCGGGCTTGCAGATGCAGGTGTAGCTACCCTGACCGGTGTTGGTACAGGTGGCGTCGTTCATGCAGGGCTTGTGATTGGTGCAGAAGTTCAGATCCTCGTTGCAGAACAGGCCTCCCCAGCCTTCCTTGCAAGTGCACTGAAAGGGCTGGTTGCAGGTGCCATGCAGGCACCCCGGGTATCTCTGGCACTCGTCGCAGAGGGGGCCCTGCCACCCGAGGCGGCACTTGCACTCACCGGGGGCCTCACAATAACCGTGCTCCTCGCTACAGCCAGACGAGCAGATGGCTATTTAAAAAGGAGAGGGAGAGAAAGGGGGACATTAGAATGGCTGGGCATCATAAAACAACCCCCCTTCTGGAGGCTCAGGCACATCAAGTATTTGTTAAGTACTAAACTAAGCAGCTGGGACTCGCACAAAAGAAACACATGCCGTCTTTTTCACGGAAGGCAGAGCATATTAGGTTTCAGCGCATGTCCTTGTTAAATCATGCTCTTTGCGTCTATTGTTACAGTGAACAAAAGCAACTTAGACGTTTTATGTGGCGGCAAGAAGCCGTTGAACTTGCCCGCCTTATTTATTTATTTTCCTTGCAAATGTTCGTTTATCTACACGCAAATTATTACGTAGGCTACAACACTAAGCAACACTTACGTTGCGCGCAATAGTCGCCTTTCCATCCAAGCAGGCAAATTCTGTTGCCAGCGGCGTCACAGTTGAAGTGGCCAAACGCATCGTTCCGTGGGCGGCAGAAATCCGAGCATTCCTCGCCATGGTAGAATTCATCGCACACAACGCGATAAGAAAAGCGCAGTTGGCTTTGCTCTCCAAGATGCACGTCCTGGGACCAGTCCTCGCCGATGCCGAGTCTTCTTTTGGTAGCCAAACGGCTGATCATGTTGTTGATGTTCTCTGAAATAAAACAAACTGTGTGTTAACATTGATCTGGAGGTAACAGATACTTGTTGTATTAAAAGTACGCAGGTGAGGCAAAAGTTGAGCGCATACCTGTTGACTGGTCAGAGGACTCTGCGTTCCAGGCTTCTATTATCAACGAGACGATTCCCTGTAAAGCCAGAACACCCTGTTCAATATTACTTACATGCATTAGACATGCGTGCATGTATAGGCGACATAAATATGAACTGATAATGAATAGTAGGCTATGGCTTTTTAAGCTAGCCTACTCACCGGCCACTTGAAATTAAAAGGCACGCGGATATGCGCACTGCTGGAGATGGAGTCTGCGCTGAATATTCCTGTCATTCCAGTGCCGTAAGTGCACGGCGGCTCTGGTAATATGATGTCTTGTGAGTGCTTCAGGCAAACACGGAAAAAGATCTGGCAGTCGCTGGACCGTTTACACACACTTTTTGTGCTTGTAAAAGAGTGCACTTTCAACTCAAACACACCGGATGATTCCGC
Source organism: Sinocyclocheilus grahami (assembly GCF_001515645.1). Classification (NCBI taxonomy): domain Eukaryota; kingdom Metazoa; phylum Chordata; class Actinopteri; order Cypriniformes; family Cyprinidae; genus Sinocyclocheilus; species Sinocyclocheilus grahami. Next base: position 1,460,262 of record NW_015505258.1, on the reverse strand, counting down.
CTATGGAAATATAAAACAGGACTCCTATTAGCACGCGGTGAAAGCACTTGCCAAAGGAGCGGCTTACATTCAAATAAGTGGGAAATACTCACAAGACGCGCTGGTAACAAAATTAAAAAACACGTTAATAAAGCACGAGCCATTTTGGATCTTCTTGTCTGCTACTGAACGATAGCAGACTGAGAGAGTAGTCCGATATGAATGTTTGTGGTGGTATCCACGATTTAAGAAAAAACTAAAAAAGTAGTTAAAAATATCGGAATTCAAAGCAAAATGACTTAACTATTTAAACAAAAATTTAATGTTATCTATGTAGGAGCTTACAAAGCAAAGAGAAACAGATATCTAGCTCCAAGGGACTTTGGACCCGTCAGTTAGTTTCATGGAGTGTGGACTACTGCGTGTGTGCTTTTAAATATACAGCCAAGAGTAGGCGTGGCTTATGCGCAGCTCATAAATGTGCTTTGATGGATTTCGCCTATATGATCCCCTGAACATCATGACGCTTAAAGTTCATTTTATAGTCAAAGAGATATTAGAGTACAACATAAACTGCATTTGGAAACTTAACAAAAGTGGACTAATCTTGACAACAACCTGACAATAGTTAAATATTAACACTCTTATCATATTATATAACATTTACTAAGTGAATTCAAAAGCCAAATCACAATTTATCGGACATTGCTCCGCGTCGTGTTCCTGAACTTTATAGGAATCAATTCTGAACTTTTTTCTAAATATATCTGGGGCCTAATTAAACCTGTGCCTCTGGTCATATATTTGAGGATGTGCGTTTTTCTCCTTTTTATGTCAATTTGTACTAATTATCTTATTCTTTAAAACTACGTAGGCTACGATGTCACGTGCCACGCATTTTTGGAAAAAAGTTTGTTTTCGTCACCGATCGCGGAAAGGGGGTGTTCTTGGGTGGAGGGGATTCGCACATCCCCTTTAATTCAGCCCTAAAATCTGTAATTGTTCTGACGCGTGTGAGTCGTTAAACCGGCAAGCGCTTTATTGTGCCCTGGAAAGATCCGGAGGGCTCTTTTGTTATCTTGGGTTTGTATTGTGGGTCTTTGGTAAAGAGGCTGAAATGGTGGGGGGTTGCTCAGGGCATTTAAGATCGCAGATAATTGCTTTCTGGAGTAAGAGTGTGTGTAGGTGCAATAGGAGGGGGCTCTCGCTACAGCTGTATGATAATCCAACCTGCGCACTGTGTTTGCGCTTCGCTTTCTTCATATAGCATAGCCTGTAGTAGGCCTATATGTAGGCCACACACATCACCTTGTCACCAGGATACGAAAATATGCAGAATAGGATGTTTTCTTATTTACTGATTTGTTTATTATAATTAAAATAATCAATTTCTAGTATAACTTTAAGGTTTATTAAAATGCGCTAAATTAGAGCACGCAGCAGCAGGTGTTGAAGTATGCGAGCAGAAACTCAAAACTAAGAATTGCAGGTAGCCTATTCCAATTGTGAGTTCATTTAAGAAAGACAGCTTCTGTCGCACTACCGGGCCATGTTAAGGGTAAACAGAGGAGACACGCGCGAACAATGCGCAGCAAACTGTTGCTCGTGCTTTAGTGAGTTTCTATTGTGATTCTAATGAGAGCAGCGCGTGCCTCCGCTGGCCCCATCTTTACTCCAGGCACGCTTTGCCCACTGGACGGCACCATATGATTAGGGGGGTTAAGAAGGGCTGCTATTGTTAATTTATTGTCGGACAATTATTAAGACAGTCTGGTTTCTTGGCTTCTGATGAACACAAGGATGAATAAACGAGAGTTATTATCTGTGTAAACAAGAAAACTGTCCCAGCAAATAAACAAATCATGGAGTTTGGTTGAATGACACACTGGCATACAGCGGTTATGTGGTTTAATGCAACAATATAATGGATAATATGTCATTTGTTAATATACCAACCTATTTGAGTTATATTTGTATATTTGAAGAGTTTATTTGCAAAAAACAAAACAAAACAGATAACAACGTTTTTATTAATTTTCTAAAATTAACATGTTGTTTTAATGCGTTAAGGTTTTATTGTGTTTTATTGTTAGTTAGCTGTATTTTTAAATTATTATTAATTAATCAAAACAACCCAACTGCAGATTGATTTATATTAATAGGAATGCAGGACAAAAACATGATTTTTGAACATTTTTAAAAATCTCTTCATTTTGTTTAAACTGTACAGACTTTCCAGCAATAAATGTCAACTAAATAACATAAAATGTTACATAAACTCTAATATAGGCCTACAAAAAAAAATCATAAATAAATAAAATGTTAACAAGTGGATAATATTTAATATGCTCCTTTCTCCATTAATTATAAGACGATTTAAACTTTCTTACTAATAAAAAATAATTTTAGTATTTCGGATACGTATTTATTTGTTAAATGTAAAGAAGAATATAGGCTTAACATATTAAAATGTTACTTGTTAATGTTTATGTAACATTTTATGTAAACCATGTAAATGTTTGTTTATTGCTGGAAAGAGTATAATTGTGTTGAACTACAAGTCATCTACGGCCTAATCAAATATCATAGCATATATAAAACTACTACAATTTGATTCTTTTTTTGACCTGCCTGTCCCGTGAAGCGTGGCCTGGCCACGCTCGTATTGATGCGCGCTATATGGGGTACATGTTCAGCAAAATAGGTGTCGTGTGCTCATTATGTTCATTCGACAAAGAGAGAGTGATGAGGGGAAAGCGGGGAAAAGTCACAAAATCAATAGCCATCTGGCTCAATCGAAGACGCGCATGGTGCATCTCTGATGTTTCCTGATATAGGTAGAGCAAACTTACACGAACCCCCTTTCCCCCAGGGACATTAATAAGTGTAATAAAGTCACCACGGTAATGGTTTCATCGCCTGGTTTTGCGGCTTACAAAATTAAGCACTAGATGTTTTGCTTTGTGTGCCAGTGCTAACACTTTCTCATCCACGTGTCTCACATCCAAACGGTGTAAGAGCCGTCGCTTTGGCTGGGATAAAGCGTGTCTGTGACTGGGTGCTAGTGAATTCTGGGGGGAGGAGGAGAATTGGCACATGGGGGTGAAATGACACATGGCGACAGTTATGGTGAGGTGTTAGCCAGTGGCAGAAGGCGCATCCATAAATGTGAATTGGTGCTCCTCTGCCAAGGTGTGAAGCGCGACACGCGGTGCTCGACGCAGACCGGTTCCCAGGATCCCTGCACGTGCGCGGGGCTCGAAGGCGTCACTTTATTCGCATGTCATTTGTTCACACCTTTGGGAAACAGTCTGGTGGGGTTAAACTGTGGCACTGACGAATTCATTTAACAGGTCAGCGAAAACTTTGTACATATGTGCTAAAGTTGAGAGCGTTTTTCCCCATCATAACTAGGAACCTAGATTTATTCGGGACAGGTCCGTTTAAAGTGCATGAACCGAAGGATTTTTATGATTTACAGTTCTATTAGCATTGGACTGCCTACAGTACGCAACACCGCAGACTAATATTACTGAATTAGGTACTCAGATTCGCGAACGAATTACTCTTATGAGCTGGTTCTTTTTAGTGAATCAAACACATACAGTGTGATCAGTATAGGCTACTATAGTGCGATAGTTCAACTCCCGAGCGAATGACTCTTAAGAGTCGGTTCTTTTAAATGAATCATAGACATACAGCGTGGCTCCTGACTCTTACGAACCGGTTCTTTTTTTTGAATCAAAAACACTTAAATCGGCAGGAATTGTTATTTACTAAAGGTATATCCTAATCTAAATGATGTATTTAAGGCTCGTCAGGCTTTGTTGTTGGTTGTTGATATGACAACGTTTAGTTAAAAATATTCATTGTAATTAGGCTATTTTATATAGATAGAATGTTAAATATGGAATGTTTTCTCAGTGGTTAGGAACAATTGTTGGACTCTCCGACTCTGTTGGTCTCGTATCCCTAAGCAAAACATAGTGTGGTTTTGCAAATGCCAGACAGAGGTAACAGTGAGGCCATAATGGCACGTGTCTTCTGTCAAACGCAAAGGTGTGACATTGACAAAAGTTGAACACCTCGCATTCTGTCTCTCAATTGCCTCAAATCGTGTGTTCTGAAGCGTGCTGCTGCATCGGCTCGGTCAGAGGTTATCCGCATTATGTTGATATGGGTGTTATTTGAAGTGCACAAAGATCGAGTTAGAGGGTTGAAGTTAATGAAATAGATAAATGGATTTAGTACTGGATTCTAATTCACTCGAGACAAACGGAGGAACACAAACAGTCTAAATAGATTTGAACGTTTTAGTTAATAGTTGATATTGGTAGAGTATGCAGTGATTTCAGATTTATAGCCGCCCATCTAATATTTTTTGGAACAAATGACACACTATAAATATCATGAGTTAAATTCAACCATTTAATCATTTTAATTCTGGTTATATTATTAAAGAAATGTGAAATATTTTAGCTAAAGCCAGAACTGAATGACATTTTTATATCAAAACCCTTTCCACAGAACATTAAAGAAAAATGGCAGAAAATTACAATATTTGTCTCATTTCAACATTGTTTACCGAAATAAGTGCTGCATCCACTCCATAAAATCACTAACATTAAATCATTCACATTCATTTCTCTATAATTATTATATTTCTATTTAAAAAACTGGGCCGAAAGTGCGCACTGGTAACAAAACAAAACAAAACAAAAAGATATTAATGATTAATAGTTAAAACTAAAAATGCATTATATTAAAAAATAAATCAAGTTAACAAACACAGTTCTGAGAATTGCAAAATATCAACTCAGAATTCTAAATAAAAGTCTGAATTGTGAAATATAAACAGCTGCAAGAATTGCAAGATGTAAACACAGAATTGTTTAGTTTCACTCATAATAATAATTTTATTCCTCAGAATTGTGAAACAGGCTTCCTTAACAGTGTTGCACTTAATCTACAGTTTCTTCTCAAAAAACACCTTATAAAACTATCTGTCATATAACAAATTATGATTATTAATAAACTACGGTACAAGTTCATAATTTAAAGCATCATAGTTCAAGCTGATTTGCTCTGGATGAGACCTTTAAACAGAAAAAAAAATCCATAGCAAAACATTGCACACACATTATGTTATGGTCTGTTTATTGGAGATATTCTGGGTGTTTCACAACAAAGGCAATACAAAGAACATTCCACAAGTACATCCTCAGACATGATGGGCCATTTCTGTCATGAGAAATAGCACCAGATTGAGCTCTTTATTTGAGAGGTTCTCCTCAACACACTGCAACAGTATCACCATGACAGCACAAACACAAATCCAAGGTTTCGAATCATGTGCTGAGCAGACATTTTCAAAAAGTCTAATATCAGGCTATTGCCTACAGCATCAGTTATGGGTTTGAAATAGAATCTACTTGATGGAAACAGCATCAGTTTTTCAGTTCACATGGAAGTTCTTTGCTCTTGCAGAGATAAGGGAGACAAGAAGTGGATAGAAACTAGTCCAACCACTCTGAAACAATTTCTATTCAGTGAGATCATACATTAGGGCACCATATCTGTGCGTCTGCTGTCCAGGAAGTGCTATTTTCCACAGGAATGGAACGTCTTTTGGAAGGTAGCATCTCTTCAGATGTTTTTTCCACACATGCCCTTCTGCTCCCGTTCTTCCCTCCCTCCCATACACTGTCCACCTGTTTGACTATGACCCTCATCTCAATGGCTGGTCACAGTCCAGGTGGGACCGTATCAGGTGGGTGTGAGCAGGACGAGTCCTCACTGCTGCTTCCGGGACCAGAAACGACCTGCGATGGTACCTAAAGAAAATCCCTGTTTCTTCTGTTGCGCAAGCTCCGAAAGTCTCTGTTCTTCTTCCTGTATGTGCGAAATATTTATGTTGTATTATTAAATACCACTAAATATGGCATCTGACAGGCAAAAAGAGATGTGATGAGTACCTCTGCAAGCTGCGCTTGTCTTCTTTTGAAGGCTTCAATGGGGTCTTCCTCATGGGCATAGTTCTCTAGTACTGAACGTACATCCTCCACTCCGCTGATGGCTATAGCTATAGAGATCAAATTATTTGTACAAATGAACAATAATCCAACAACTCCAATTTGCCCAGAACTCTTCTCTCCCACATGCATACTCACTTTTAAGGAAAGCAGCCAAGTCATAGAGCGCGCGATCCTCGGAGTTGCCATCCCACTTGCGCAGCGCCAGGCCATTGAAAGGCTGTAGACCGAATGCCTCTCGCTTACAGTCCACCACAATGACTTTAGAGGAGTCTCTGTTCAAACAAGACACGTCCTGCAGGACAAACAATTAGTGTCATTAGTGAATAACATTTAAGCATATGCACCATATTTACCAACAAGGTTATTTTGGTTATATATATATATATATATATATATAAAAAAGGAATTAGAAAAAAAGTTTTAAAAGATGTTTAAGATGTAAAAACAAACCTAGATTTAAACCTTTAAACCTCAAGCAAAAATAAATAAATATTGCAATAAAAGAGCAAATTAGACAAATTCAATTGTTTAATATGTTTAACAAGTTAATGATTTTATATTAGTATAATTAAATACAATTATACACTTGATTTTTTAATGTATTAAATATCTAAATATAAATATATAATTGATTAAATATATGAATATATTTATATTGTTTGTTTATAATTTAGCGCCATGTCAGCTACCACAGCTTTTCTCATGTGATAACAAAAATAATGTACAAAAACAAAGAAAAAAGGTACATACATAAACTATATATAAATAACAAATGAAAACTAATTTTATTAAAGTTTCTTTGATAATATATATGGTCTCACTAAAATCTTTTCTCAAAAATTAACCTAAAAGAAGGGAGGAGTTAAAACCATCACAGTTCATCAAAACATGCTATAAAGATATTGCACTTGAAATATTGCTTATTTCTGTTGCTAAAATTTTAACGATTTAATATATATATATATATATATATAAAAAAAATAAAATTAAGAATATAAAAATAGAAAGAAATATGTAAAAAATAAAATTAAAGGGCTAGTTCACCCAAAAATGAAAATTCTGTCATTAATTACTCATCCTATGCACCATATTTACCAACAAGGTTATTTTGGTTATATATATATATATATATATATATATAAAAAAGGAATTAGAAAAAAAGTTTTAAAAGATGTTTAAGATGTAAAAACAAACCTAGATTTAAACCTTTAAACCTCAAGCAAAAATAAATAAATATTGCAATAAAAGAGCAAATTAGACAAATTCAATTGTTTAATATGTTTAACAAGTTAATGATTTTATATTAGTATAATTAAATACAATTATACACTTGATTTTTTAATGTATTAAATATCTAAATATAAATATATAATTGATTAAATATATGAATATATTTATATTGTTTGTTTATAATTTAGCGCCATGTCAGCTACCACAGCTTTTCTCATGTGATAACAAAAATAATGTACAAAAACAAAGAAAAAAGGTACATACATAAACTATATATAAATAACAAATGAAAACTAATTTTATTAAAGTTTCTTTGATAATATATATGGTCTCACTAAAATCTTTTCTCAAAAATTAACCTAAAAGAAGGGAGGAGTTAAAACCATCACAGTTCATCAAAACATGCTATAAAGATATTGCACTTGAAATATTGCTTATTTCTGTTGCTAAAATTTTAACGATTTAATATATATATATATATATATATAAAAAAAATAAAATTAAGAATATAAAAATAGAAAGAAATATGTAAAAAATAAAATTAAAGGGCTAGTTCACCCAAAAATGAAAATTCTGTCATTAATTACTCATCCTCGTGTCGTTCCAAACGGGTAAGACCTTCGTTCATCTTCAGAACACAAATTAAGATATTTTTGATGAAATCTGAGAGCTCTCTGACCCTCCACAGACAGCAATGTAATTACCACGATTAAGGTCAGTCTGTTTACGTTCAGAGGATACTCTCCAAAATGGCGCTAGGGAGACGCGAAGGAGACGAATTGTTGAATAAAGTCGTTATTTCTGTTTTCTTTGCGTACAAAAAGTATTCTCATAGCTTCGTAAAATTGCGGTTGAACCCCTGATGTCACATGGATAATTTTACACATATCCTTGCTACCTTTCTGGACCTTGATCGTGGTAACTACACTGCTGTCTATGGGAGGGTCAGAGAGCTCTCAGAATTAATAAAAAATATCTTCATTTGTGTTCCGAAGATGAACGAAGGTCTTACGGGTTTAGAACGACATCAGGGTGAGTAATTAATGACAGAATTTTCATTTTTGGGTGAACTAACCCTTTAAGAATATAAAAATTTAAATAAATATGTAAAAAATGAAATTAAGAATATAAATAGAAATATGAAGTTATACAAATTAAATTATTTAATATATTTACATTCTATATAATCATATTATATATAACTTTATTTTTTCATTTACATTTTACTTTACATTTTTAGACTTATGTATCTGTATAGATATTTAACAGTGCAGCTTTTTTTTTTTTTTTTTTTAATGAGCAACAGCAATGTGATAAAAGCCACACATAGTGTGGTACAGTGATTTTACTATGGTTAAATTCCCAAAACACCCCTTACCTGTGGTAAAATCATTGTAACGCTCTGCCTCTTGTGGACTATTGCTTCAAGAGCCCTGCCATCTAGTAAACTAGCTGCAGTCTACTTATCCCAGCTATACATACAAATTGAGGTTAAATGTGACCTTTCTCACCCCTGAACGTTTGTGTGACACTGATGCGAACCATATTTACACCAATGCATTTGTGGAGGGGTGCAAAGACTTAACACCAGCCCATTGGCCCTGGTGCTCACCCGCTCGCTCACACACAAACACACACTCTCTCCGGGCCAGCTGTCTCAGTGGTGGTCCTACAGAGCAGATGGACAGGGACGCTACACTCTCTCTATCACTGAGGTCATCAGCATCCCCCCTGAGGGACTGAAAAAAAGTTGCGTGTGCAAGAGAGATGGAGGGGCCCTCGAAAGGTAAGCCCTCTTGACGGCGGCACACTCCGTAGCATTTACAATAAATTACCCGCATCTGCCACCCAATGAGGGACGCCCTGAACCCCACCGGGAGCGAGAGTGTGTGTTTCACTGTATTTGTTATTGAGTGTATAAGCGTGCATGTATAAATAATGAGATTTTTATGGATTATAGCTACATCTAAATCGCATTCAAAATGTGAAATCTAAAGGTAATTAGTACGTTTATGTAGCTAGTGTGTATGAGTGTGACCAGAGCCGTGTAACGCAGCTGGGCGTAAGAGTGTCATGTTGCCGAGTCTCTCCAATTCCCCAGGTAAAACATTGAAGCACGAGACGGAGGAAGCGTGCCGCTAACTATACGCACGTGCCACGCTATGCACCCGCCAATCAAAGTCCGTCCCGCCCCCTTTCTCTGTTGGGGTGGGGAGCAGCAGCATCTACTGGTGTCATATCTGTACCAAACGGTTCACAGAAAGGCTATCTTGGGAAACTAAGCACACAACAAAGTGCAGATGTACGTGCAATGTAAGAATAAGAGATTTATTCATCATACAGTGTAGACAGCTTCACTGATTATAATGGGAGTGTTTTTTAAAGTGCATATACTCGCGCTAGAAAGTCAACGTTCTTTGGTAATGTAAATGTTCTTTGCTCGTTTTCTGTAGCTGCTTTTTGAATAACGGAGGAAATGTAAGCCTTCATCTGATTACCAGAAATATTAAGAAAAACATTTTATAGGGCCCTATTATTGTAAAAAAAAAAAAAAGACCCTATACCCTATAAAAAAAGAAAAAAGAATAGGTTTAAAATACAGGCCTGTGGCTCTTAATTTCTTTTTAATAATTCGCCATTTGTAAACTGATGTTTACAGTTTATTTTTTAGAAATATCAATAGCATTTGTATTAAAACTATATTCACTTAATGTAATAAAAAAATTGAGAATCAAATCAAGAATCGAATCAAATCGAGAGCTTGCGAATCGGGACCCAGCCCTAAGTAATACATTATAATACTGTGTAAATTTACTTAACTTGTTTTAGGCTATTAGCAAACATGTTCTGCAAGCTTAAATGCAATATCTTAAAGGGGTCCTATTATGCTTTTTCACTTTTGTAATTTTAGTCAGTGTGTAGTGTGTATGTTTGGGCATAAAAAAGATCCTAATAGAAAAGTATTAGCATAGAAAAGTAACAAATTTCAAAGTCCACTCCAAAAGGTAGATATTTAGTTTTTAAAAAATAAAATTTCAAGAACTACAGCAAACAGCGTTTGGTTTCCGGGCTTTGTGATATCACAAAGCGGCTCATTAGAATTTCATTACAAAGAATTCCCGCCTACAGAAATTTGAATGGTTGGGGGGGTGGGGAGGGGCGAGGTCGTGGTTAGAACGCTTGGTTGAGTGAGCGCATGAGACGAGACGACGAAGAAGAAGAAGAGCTGTTGCAGAGTTAGTGCGTCAGAGAAAACCAAGAAGAAGAGCAGATGCGAACCATATTTACACCAATGCATTTGTGGAGGGGTGCAAAGACTTAACACCAGCCCATTGGCCCTGGTGCTCACCCGCTCGCTCACACACAAACACACACTCTCTCCGGGCCAGCTGTCTCAGTGGTGGTCCTACAGAGCAGATGGACAGGGACGCTACACTCTCTCTATCACTGAGGTCATCAGCATCCCCCCTGAGGGACTGAAAAAAAGTTGCGTGTGCAAGAGAGATGGAGGGGCCCTCGAAAGGTAAGCCCTCTTGACGGCGGCACACTCCGTAGCATTTACAATAAATTACCCGCATCTGCCACCCAATGAGGGACGCCCTGAACCCCACCGGGAGCGAGAGTGTGTGTTTCACTGTATTTGTTATTGAGTGTATAAGCGTGCATGTATAAATAATGAGATTTTTATGGATTATAGCTACATCTAAATCGCATTCAAAATGTGAAATCTAAAGGTAATTAGTACGTTTATGTAGCTAGTGTGTATGAGTGTGACCAGAGCCGTGTAACGCAGCTGGGCGTAAGAGTGTCATGTTGCCGAGTCTCTCCAATTCCCCAGGTAAAACATTGAAGCACGAGACGGAGGAAGCGTGCCGCTAACTATACGCACGTGCCACGCTATGCACCCGCCAATCAAAGTCCGTCCCGCCCCCTTTCTCTGTTGGGGTGGGGAGCAGCAGCATCTACTATCTGTACCTCTGTACCAAACGGTTCACAGAAAGGCTATCTTGGGAAACTAAGCACACAACAAAGTGCAGATGTACGTGGAATAAGAGAATAAGAGATTTATTCATCATACAGTGTAGACAGCTTCACTGATTATAATGGGAGTGTTTTTTAAAGTGCATATACTCGCGCTAGAAAGTCAACGTTCTTTGGTAATGTAAATGTTCTTTGCTCGTTTTCTGTAGCTGCTTTTTGAATAACGGAGGAAATGTAAGCCTTCATCTGATTACCAGAAATATTAAGAAAAACATTTTATAGGGCCCTATTATTGTAAAAAAAAAAAAAAGACCCTATACCCTATAAAAAAAGAAAAAAGAATAGGTTTAAAATACAGGCCTGTGGCTCTTAATTTCTTTTTAATAATTCGCCATTTGTAAACTGATGTTTACAGTTTATTTTTTAGAAATATCAATAGCATTTGTATTAAAACTATATTCACTTAATGTAATAAAAAAATTGAGAATCAAATCAAGAATCGAATCAAATCGAGAGCTTGCGAATCGGGACCCAGCCCTAAGTAATACATTATAATACTGTGTAAATTTACTTAACTTGTTTTAGGCTATTAGCAAACATGTTCTGCAAGCTTAAATGCAATATCTTAAAGGGGTCCTATTATGCTTTTTCACTTTTGTAATTTTAGTCAGTGTGTAGTGTGTATGTTTGGGCATAAAAAAGATCCTAATAGAAAAGTATTAGCATAGAAAAGTAACAAATTTCAAAGTCCACTCCAAAAGGTAGATATTTAGTTTTTAAAAAATAAAATTTCAAGAACTACAGCAAACAGCGTTTGGTTTCCGGGCTTTGTGATATCACAAAGCGGCTCATTAGAATTTCATTACAAAGAATTCCCGCCTACAGAAATTTGAATGGTTGGGGGGGTGGGGAGGGGCGAGGTCGTGGTTAGAACGCTTGGTTGAGTGAGCGCATGAGACGAGACGACGAAGAAGAAGAAGAGCTG
>NW_015505258.1:1394450-1447928 GCF_001515645.1 Sinocyclocheilus grahami | reverse complement strand
AATTTTAAAGATGTGGCGCGACGCTGCGCTTCTCGTCCGGTGTGCGACTGCTTGAAACGCTGTTTTTTTTCACTTCCGAAAGCGGATGATGTCAGGAAACAGTGGTTGCAATTTACTTTTTAACTCTGTTCCTGAGCATTATAACCCCAATTTGCTATTGTGTGCTGCGCATTTTACTGAGGACAGCTTCCACATCACGAGTGAGTAGTGCCGGATTCCCAAAAGCTTTTGTTGAAAGACGGAGCAAAGGGGCGGGGCAGTACTGAAACGCTGTCTAAGCTGTTCGCCAATCACAACGCACTGGGACAGCTAACCAATCACATCACATTTTGTTTTTCGGAAGGCGGACCTTCATCAAAGCCGGAACTAATCGAGCCGTTTGTGCCAGCCTGGGGAGAAAGGTATTTTAATAATGTAAATTATGTGAAACATAATGTGTTTTTCGAACCACCAAGCATGAGAGCATGTTCTAGTACACCACCAAAACAAAATCAAGACTTTGTAAAAGAGCATAATAGGACCCCTTTAATAACAGTATTTTAACAGCATTTAATTAAAGAAATGTAGTTAAAAGAATCTTTTCAAAGTTTTATACAGTACAACATTCAGGGTAGGTAAGATTTTCTTTTGTTTTTGAAAGATGCCTCTTATGCTCACCAAGGCTGCATTTATTTGATCAAAAAACCTTCAGTAAAAACAGTAGTATTGTATAATATTATTACAATTTAAAACAACCGGTTTCTATTTGAATATGTTTTTAAATGTAATTTATTCTTCTGATTGCAAAGCTGAATTTTCACCATCATTACTCCAGTCTTCAGAGTTTCCATTACAGATTTGCGCAAAACTTTGGCGATATTTTCTGAATGTCGATAAAAATGTATTGCGAAATGACGGCGTTTCCATTAACCAATGTTATGCGGCTAAAACGTAACCTTTTGCCTCTCGCGATAAGTCATGGCAATGGATTTTGGTGGGATATTTAATGGATTTTGGCTATATTTATTCAAAGGAGGCTTATGCGTGTATCTTTACAGAAGCAGCAAAGAGAGCCGCTTCAGAAACGTGCGTGGCGCGGCTGGAATAAACCATAGACTGTATAAAAACATAAACACAAGCATTGAGTGGCCGTAATCAGCTTCAGTGGCCTTATCAGAGCCACACTGCACCGCAGACGTGTGCAATGTAAATTGTCTAAGCATTAATGGTAGGGAAAGCCCCTTAAACTGGAGCGCAGCCACTTATGAAGTGTTTCTTGGAGGTTATAGTACATTGAAGAATGATCATATGACTTTTTACATACGCAATGTGACCTGTAAACGCGAAAAAGCCGTTTCCATTGCAGTTTTGCGAATTAATCCTTTTTCGCATTGCCTGAAAAACCACCTCATGCGAGCGTAAAAACTTTTTTACGATATATGGCCGTTTTTGCGAAATTGACGCGTTTCCATTAGGCGTATTTTACATTTGCAATTTCAATTTGCGCAATTTGAAGGGTAATGGAAACGCGCCTAGTGATGCGGAAAGTTCAAAAGAGCAGCATTTAAAATAGAAATCTTTTGAAAATAATAAATGTCTTTACTGTCACTTTTGATCAATTTGATGCATCCTTGCTGAATAAAAGTATTAATTTCTCTAAAACAAAAAACTAACTCCAAACATCGAATGGTAGTGTATAATGAATAAAATAATATACAATGCAACATGCGACACTGTAATATGATTATGGATGCTAAAGTTCATTTTAAAACTGAATTTGAATTTGTAAACTGTAATGCAATTGTACATTTGATCTTAAGCGTTGTGCACCATTCATAAGCCTAATGAGGAGAAAGATTAGGTAACGACGGACGGCCTAACGAAGAATAAAGGAGGGGACAAAAGGTTAATGAGCCCTGAGAAGAGAGACGGGAGGAGGAGAGAAGGAGGGGAAGAAACTGCTATTGTCTTGGGCTGTTGAGAAAATAAAAAATAAAAAGCACATAGCAGTGGGGAAATCAATGCGCGAACAGAAGGACGGCATGCAGAAGAGACACAGGGGGCATCGCGCCATAATGTTGCCCGGGTCACTCAGGAGAGGGGGCCCACGGGGCGGGGATCTTGAGCAATAAGATCAGACCGTACTGTATTACATACACATGGAGGAGCTTTACTCAAAGCCATTTGTAAGAAATTAGGAAGTTAGCAAATACACGTCTGTGAATAAGGATTGCAGCATTTTGAAACTTCACAGTTCTATGAATTGGGTTTCCCCAGAACATGTGCACTTTTGTAAAACCAAACTATCAACATCTGTACAAAAATACATTACAATTTATGGCCAAATGAGCAGCATTTATCTGAGGGCAGTGAAATATTTCAGTGTTTCGAGACATATGGATTATCTCAAATACTGTGACTCAAAAGACCCACGGCCATGTAGGGGTGAAATACCAGACAGCTGAATTTTTTTTACGGTAAGTGGCGGACACTGTTTACAGGAACAGAGAAGTGTCCTAAACACAGAGTGAATTCCAACAAAACATGATATCGAGAAACAGATGTATAGATAAGCAGATTGTGCAGTTTACCTTAACATGGTGGCCCTCCATGTAGTGTGTGGCATCTCTGAAGAGCCGGTACATCACAAATCCTTGAGGGTCTATACTGTCAATCAAGGGGTACGCCGTCTGTTCACACACAAACATACGATATTGTGTGTTCAGGAATCGTTTACAATGAGAGATGTAGTTCATCCAAAAATGAAAATTTGCTGAACATCTAGTCACCCTTAGGCCATCCATTCTGTAGACGAGTTTGTTTCTCCATTGGAACAGATTTGAAGAAATTCAGCATTACATCACTTGCTCATGAATGGATCCTCTGCAGTGAATGGGTGCCGTCAGAATGAGAGTCCAAACACAGCTGATAAAAACATCACAATAATCCACAAGTAATCCACACCACTCCAGTCCATCAATGAATGTCTTCTGAAGTGAAAAGATGTGTGTTTGTAAGAAACAAATCCATCATTAATTCATTTTAACGTTAAACCATCACTTCTGGCCAAAATACGGGGCCATAATCCATAATACCGCTTCCTCTATTGAAAAAGTCCCTGTTGTCCCCTCACAAAAAAATTCATCAACATATTTGTTTAGAATATTTTGGACGGTTTTCACTTGTAAACAGTGTTTGATCTGTGCATATGTCTTTCCTGATTCAGACAAGACAACTTTTTCACTGAAGAAAGCATTATTACGGATAAAGGACTATTTCAGGAATGGTTTGAAGTTAACGATGGATTTGTTTCTTACAAACAGTTTTTCCACTTCACAAGATGCTGATTGAAGAACTGGAGTGGTGTGGATTATTGTGAAGTTTTTATCAGTTGTTTGGACTATCATTCTGACGGCACCCATTCACTGCAGAGTATCCATTGGTGAGCAAGTGATGTAAAACATAATGCAGTGGAATCATGATATCTAATATCACTTCTTATATCATATTGAGCCATCAAATACTGTCAAAAGCCTACTTTAAAAATGCTAGTTGCTCTAAAATTTGTGAAGCAGCCCATCAAGACAGTAGAAGGGCCATTTTTACATTGCTGAAAAGCTAAATTGACATTTGCATGCATTAGAATAAAACAAAACAACAGCAGCAGCAAATGGCTCTTCAATCAAAACAAGGCTCATTTGCATGACTTTACAAGTGTGCCACACCAACCAAACAACAACAGACACACACAAACACTAGCAGACTAAAGCTGAGCACAAATGTCTCAATGATGGCATCAATTAGGAAACATTATATTTGAGCACAAACTGTGTGTTTGTAGAATCAACAGACAAGTAGGTGTGCCACTGTACCCAAAATAGCATCTATTGTAAGTGGGCTCAATGTTCAAGCAGGGTTCAAGAAACTTTTCCTTTTAACTGCAATTGAAACGGTGTATGCAAAAACAAATAACAAGGATTTCACACTTGCATTATTTTGGTAAATAGGCAGTCCTCACCACCACTGAGACTCACCATGCCCGTCTCTGATGTGAAGATGACTATCTCATAAAGTGGGGCCAGTTGCTGGAAGAGGTAGTCTATGCCAGGCCTCTTCTTAAAACGCCAACCTGTGGCCAACTAAAGGGGAAGAGGAGATCCAGAAAACATTAAAACACCATTTTTAAAAAAAGTTTACATGTTTATATAGTGTTTAGAATAAATGTTATATAGCAGAATAATTTTCATTAACATAATTTTAATAGTTAAGAATTCGTTTTTATTTATATATTCATTATAATATACATTTTAATTAATCTTTTTTATTTACTGTTTTAGTTTTTAACTGGTCAGTTTGCATTTAAATTTACATTAGTTTGGGGTTTGTAAAGTTTTTTGAAAGAAACTAATACTTTTATTCAGCAAGGATCAAAAGTGACAGAGAAGACATTTACAATTTTCTATTTCAAATAAATTCTGTTCTTTAGAACTTTCTATTCATTAATCAATCTCTAAAACGTATGTTTTTACAAAAATATAAAACAGCACACCAGCAGCTTTCAACATTGATAATATTAAGAAATATTTATTGAGCATCAAATCAACATATTAGAATGATTTCTGAAGGATCATGCGACACTGAAGACAGGAGTAATGGCTGCTGAAAATTCAGCATTGCATCAGAGGAATGAATTACATTTTAAAATATATGCAAATAACATTTTTTAAATTGTAATAATATTTCAAAATGTTTTATCCGGTATTTTTCACTGAATAAATGCAGCCTTGGTGAACAGAAGAGACATATTTGAAAAAAAAAGAAAAAAAAAACCCTTTCTGACCCTAAACATTTGAACGGTAAATGTATATTTTCTTTCAAAATAAAGTGTATTTATTTTAATGCATTCAGTTGTTGTAAAAATAAGAAAAAAATTAAACCGGAAATAATATGTAACAGATTTTTGCTATTAACAGTGTTTTGCTCATAGGTGCTGTTTCAGATTTCCTGAGCGTTGTTATTTAATCTCAAACATCTTTAGACGTCCCATCTGGAATACATTTTTAAACAAACATGCTTTTAAACAGCCTTTCTCAGTCATTTACTGGAAAACAAGAGCGTGACTATTGTGATCATCGGTCTTTAAAATAAAAGCATAGCAAAGAAGCATTTTTCACGTCAATTCACTGTTAAATGTCTTTAGTCAAGTAAGTTGTATTTTAGCATCAAACTCTTCTGTACTGTGAGTACGGTGTACCCTACTTTTGTATCGTTTAGAGTAACAGATACTTCAATTGCACTTTTATGTGGGACTAAACACCTATACCTCAGTATACATGTCACTGTCAGACAAAACCAAAAAGTACGAGTACAGTCACAGACAAAGCTTCACTTGAGGTTCAACAAAAATCACTGTGCCATGCACCACGGTAACAGTCTGCTGAGGGGTGTCAGGTTACAGGTCGGCTATGCTCCACCTGTCACCTGTGTGTGGCCCTTCCCTCACAGCTGGCCAGGTAGAGGGAACAGAGGGGAGGAGGGCGTAGGTAAAGGAGGTGACAGGTGGTTGGCCCAAAACAGCGTTTGATTAACTGAAATTGATAAGGATAGTGATAAACTGACTAAGGGTTGTTTAATAGTAAATCAAACCGATCAAATTGAGACAGTTTATTGTAGTCTGGATCTGAGTGCACAAAAATACACATTATACAGCACTGCACATAAAGAGTGTATGTACAGAATACACGAGAGCTGGCACAGCTGTGTTTAGTTTGGAACAAGACAGGACCTGCAATTAGGAGCCAAACGCCCACGAAATGTTTACTAGGGGTTCAATCTAACCAATCTAGATTTAAGAATCATTTCATGATAGCTCTATAAATATAGATCTGAGAATGTGAAGTCTATGTCTCGCAGCTCAAGGTGGCTCATTGGGACGGGGAGTTGACACGGTCTATGGTGTGAAATGCTGAACTCCATCTAAAACTTTATTAAGCATTTTATAATTATTGTACATGCAGTGTGGAACACTGTTCTAACTATTTGAGATACAAATTGAAATGACAAAAAGAGTCACATTGGGCGTTGGAAAAATGACTAGAAATAAAGATTGGGAACTGGCTTTCAGAATTTTTTTCCCTCATATTAATTGTACATTTAAAAATGTATTTCTAACAAAGAAAGCCTATTAAAATTGAATTAAAGGCAAAATGAGTTAAAAAAATTAACAGAAATATCCAATTACACTACCATTTAACAGTACGATTTTTGAAAGAACGGTCTTATGTTCACCAAGGCTGCATGTATTTGATTAAAAACACAAAAAACAGCAGTAATATTGTGAAACATTATTATAACTTAACTGTTTTCTGTTTTAATGTTAAACATGAATGGTAAATGGTGGTAAAGCTGAATTTTGTGTCAGATCCTTCAGAAATCATTCTAATATGGTGATTTGGTATGCAAAACAGATTTCTGATTATTGATATTGAAAGCAGTTGCGTTGCCTAATATTTTTTAGGAAACAGTGATGCATTTCTTTCCAGGATTCTTTGATGAATAGAAAGTTCAAAAGAACAACATTTGCCTTTAACAGAAATCTTCTGTAATACTAATGTATTATGTTTTTATATACATTTTATAAAAATGTTGTATCTGAATAATATATATATTAAGGATGCACTGAATGTTTGGCAACCAAAATTATTCGTCCGAAAATAGAAAAAAAAAGCTCTTTCGATGTTTCGGTGTGTGAATACGTGAAAAGACCAAATAAACTGTACCGAACAATGACATGACATGATCAAATAGATGCGTGTGCCAATGCAGCAAACATGTCAGCAGTGTGGAAACATTTAAAACTGTCAGAGAAAGATGCAAAAATCAATACAAGCACCGACAGCGAGAGACTGTTTAGGACTGCATCGCATGTCTTCAATGAGAAGAGGAAGGGGTGATTGTTGCTGTTACTGTATGATGATTGAAATCGTGAAATGGCCTTAAACAATTAGTAAATAAACTGCAGAATATGTTTTCTAATACACGCGCGCATTGCTTGTTTTCAAACAGCGCTGCATGTTCTGCTTGTTAGCCAGGGTTCAAAGTCCAAAGCGCAAGGAAAATCTGTGCTGAAACTCGTCAGTTGCTCAGTAATATTTATGATATTTTTACAAGGCATGTGACAATGTGATACGTGTGACAAACATCTTGCCAAATTCGTAATGAGAATCATTTATAAATCTGCTGTTGTCAACAAAACGAAGCACTGAGAACTTCCTGCGGGTTTCCGCCAAAATAAAAGCTTCATCAACATTCATAAATGTTAGTGTTATAATTTTACTGTTGGTCTGTAAAAAAAAAAAGAAAAAATTAAGACAATAATAAGGATAATAATAATTACAACAGCCAGTGTTTCCCCTGCCATTATTTCCCCCCGCCCCCCTTGAAGGTCAAGTTAATTTTATTTAATTATATTTTCTCTATAGTGCCAGATCACAACAGAAGTCATTTAAAGTTACCTTTCTTATAGAACATGTCTATACCTTGTTCTTTCATTAAGCAAACTAAATAGCCTTATGTTATTTATCTTATTTACACGACGGCATGTCATTACAGTCTCTACGTTATGGTCACGCTCTCTGCATCACACACAGCGGAGTTCCGCCCGATGCGCGCGCTCACACACACACACACACACACACACACACACACACAAGTGAGCCCGCTCCCACTAGTAGTTGTAAATATTAAGCCGCAAAACGATTAATATTTAAATATGAATTCTGCGTGTCTCTGTGTTAATGAATGGCGCAGACGCACGGTTTTGTGTAGTGCTCGTGACGCTGCCGGTGATATTAACCTCTGCCTCTCACTAATGAGGACATAAATACATGAACAACATCTCCAGAACTGCTCTGAGAGTCACTTCATCAGCATTTGACCGTTTCATCTGAGTAAAACAATCATCACATCATATATACACAGAAATGTAATTGTATTCATGGCAACCCGTCAAAATAAAAGTTCGGTTTAACTTGAGGGCAGGCTGCTACTACTACTAAAATTATTAAAACCTTATTTTTAAGGAATAAGCATTCAATATTTCTTCAATGTTTTAATTGTAATATTAAATTACCTTTATTTTCCAAAAAATTTAATTTGTTTAATTTTCATTACTTAAAAGATAGATTAAATGAATGTTTTATGCCTTAAAACAAAAAGTAAATACACAACACAGAATTTCTGAGCAAAAAACTCATAAGGCTATTGTAAGAATAAATGAAACTTGTTTTATGCTTTCAAATTAGACATGCTAAAACAGAATTTGGTTACAATAAAACATAAGGTTGGACAAATAAAATATTTCATAGGGCCCTAAACGTAATATTTGTTAAACTTTTAATAAATTGATGTTAAATTGTTTAAGTTTCATGATTTTAATTAATTAGACATGCTTTTTTATTAAAAAAATTTAATTTAACCATTAAAAAGGAGTCCCCCCCCCCCCACCAAAGCCGTAAACCTAGGGGAAACACTGCAACAGCTATATTAATACATTTATTGTAACATTCACACATAGTGTTCAAATCTGTAATAGATTTGTATCTGTGGGATATGTTTTAAAAAAGAATTATCTTCTGCTTAGTAAGGCTGCATTTATTTGTAAAGTAAAAAAAATACATGCCTTATCCAAGAAGGGGGTCTCAAAAATGGCCAAAAAAAATATTATTTTACTACCTTATTAATTTTAAGTTAAATTGTGCTTTGTTGGTATAATGTCTGCTAGAATGGTAAAAAATGTTCAGTGTTAAGTAAATATTTTTAAATGGTCATTTTTGTAATTAATTAATTGAAAAGCAAGACAAAACAGTAAAAAGCACATTTTGGCTATTTAATTTATGCAATGGTGAAAAAAATGGCAAAATACATGGGGGGAAAATGTGAAAAACCATGTTCGGTATTTGGCCTTTGGCCCAGTGTTTAATTTTGTTCGGTTTCAGACAAGAATTTTCATTTCGGTGCATCCCTAATGTATGTATGTGTGTGTATATATATATATATATACAGATATATATATATATATATATATATCTATAGATATAGATATAGATATATATATATATATATATATATATATACACTGTATATACACACACACCCCTTTTCGAAACGTTTAAACAGTAGTGTGCATTGGTCTTTCCTCATTCCTTAAATGCAGGTTCTCTCATGGTTATTTTAATTTAGCTGACACCTACCGACCACTCAGGATGGAGGAGGACGTCGGTGAGCTCCAGCACTAGAGTGTATGGAGGCTGATAGTAGGGTTCTCGCAGAGGGTCTGGAAGAAGCTTTGGGCTTGTGGGCTCGATGATCATCTACAGAGAAGCAGAAGGAAAACATTTTAAATCTCAGATTCTTTCCTATGCAGAGATAGATGGGAATATTTTCAGTATCCTCTAACCTGTCTGTAATCTTTGAAATATTTAAAGGTTCTTCTGAGCTGCTGGATGACAGGAACATCTAGAGGACAGAGAAATCATAGACTGGTAAAGTCAGATGAATAAAATATTATTCATGTTTATTTTAGCTCCTCATTTTAGCTCCATATTTTAGTCAACTTACTAGGGCTGGGTAAAAAAAATATATTGATTTCTCGATTTTAATCTATTCTCATTTTCACGAAGTGATATCGATTCTTAAATTCGAAAAATTGTTAGTCTAGCCTGCTTCCAGTTAATGAACGAAAAATTGTAGCACACTTCCCATCCAAATAAATCGCAATAAGAATTGTGCCTTGTTATTTTTGATGTAACAAAAGTGGCAGTGCGACACGCACGTGAACGGATCTTGCCCTCTGCTTTAACCAGTTACAGCAGGAAATAACATGAATGAACGTTCAAACGTATGTTAAAAGAAAGAGTACAACTTACCAAAATCCGTATCCTATCTCATGTAATCACTTGATTAGTGTTTCGACCATGGAAAGATGTCAATATAACAGTTTGTAAACAATGTCACGTAATGTCACATTAAAAAATATATTTGGTGACCATAAACCCATTTGTCAGCTAGAGAAATTAACCCTAGAGAGGAGCATTTTGCTAAATATATGCACTATATAACAAATTCATTATATTTTTTGTACTGATCTTCAGTGTCTAATTTAATAAATCCGTCAAGTTATGACAGCTACCACTTAAATGTTTATATTGCAAAAAAATTAATTGGCAGAGAAATATAATGAAGTAATTGTAACTTTATTATTATAAAAAACTTCATTGAGCCTAATGTAACCTTTGTATACAAATCAGTTAATTTGCATGCATATTTTACAGAAATAGTTGCAAGACTTCTTAGAGGTAATTTTATGTACTGTTCCTGATATATATCCAAAATAATCGATATTGAATTGAATTCAATCGGAAATCGAAAGGTTGTCAATCAGAATCGAATCGTGAAATTTGTGTCAAAACCCAGCCCTACAACTTACTGTATAAAATGCAAAAATGTTAAGTCGTTTTAAACCATTTATAGCTTACTGACATTACATCCCCACATCCAACAATAATAGCTACTTCAAGACAATTTACAACATCTTCACATCTTTCAAACTAAAGTTATTAGCCCCATTTCATGGCCTCAGCTCCCTCCAGTTGCCACATGCCATATGCCACCTCAAGCGGCAGAGAAGACAGATAAAGTGGCGGCACACAGGTTCCACTCGGCTCGCTCTACGTCTGTTAAGGCAGCCAGCCCGCCAAGGGGCCCCGTCAACAACATCAGAGCACGAGGAAGGAGGCTGATTGGGAGACATTGGGGGAGGGATGACAAACTGCTTAAACACCCTCTCCTCTGGCCACTCAAGCCCTTTCCCTCCTTTTCTCCCGTTTGATTAGTTCGGAGGGGGAGTGTTTGCGCTCTGTGAGGGAGCATGTGCCTGTTGGCAGCCTCCAATGGAATAAGCTTTCCCTTGAGACTAATGAGTGAGACGAGATGGACATCTTGTCATCATACTCATGTTGAAGGGAGACAGTGGTGGTGTGTAGGTGCCATATATATGGCATTAGCAACACAGATTTGTTTCTATAAAGTAATGGATTTATGAAGCAAACCTGAAGCGGTGTTAGACAAAAACACCTGTTGAACAACAAATAGTTCTCCAAAAATTGTAATCACTTCCTCATCCACATATTGTTCTAAAGACACTCTTGCTTTGAGGAACCCAAAAGAAAAATATTAAAGAACTAAAATCACCATAATAGTGGTCCATGCATGATATTTAAAGTCTTCTAAAGCCATATGATGGCTGTGTTCAATAATTATTTAATTATGCAACTCTCAAATCAAATATGATACCTGAGATGTATGAATCACTGTATTGTGAATGATGACTTAAATGTATATGTAGCAATTTGGAGGCTTTAAGAGAATTTAGAGAAGTTTATGGTGTTTTTGTGACATTTTGGCACATTGGACACCAAGTAATACCAAAATTGGGAACTGCAAAATCTATTTTTGTGTTCCATGGGAAAAAATAACAAAATTTGGGGTTGGTAAGATTTTTTAACTGGTTTCTTATGCTCAACAAGGCTGCATTTATTTGATTAAAAATACAGTAAAAACTGAAATATTGTGAAATATTATTACAACTTAAAATAACAGTTTTCTATATGAATATATTTTAAAATGTAATTTATTCCTGTGATGGAAAAAAGCTGAATTTTCAGTATTATCAACAGTTGTGCTGCTTAATGTTTGTGGAAACTGATACTTTTTTTTTTCAGGATTAGTTGATGAACAAAACAAACAAACAAAAAGTTACCAAAAAAAAAAAGTTTATTTGAGATAGAAAACGTTTTTTCTGTCATTTTTGATAAAAAAATAAAAAAATAAAAAAAATCTTTGAATGGTAGTGTAGAGTATGTAGAGTAACCATTTCTTTAACTTTTTGTATGATTCTAGAAAAAGTTTATCCTCTTCACATCCACTTCAGTCGCTTGTTAAACCCCATCCAAACTGGCACATCTGTCCCGGCATAAGTCCTTCTTTCTCCACTAGACCAAGATCAATACAAAGGGTGAACAGTTGCAGAAACCGTTACCAAGACTGATCCAAGACGACACCGGAAAAGCGCGGAACAACTGGGTGCACTTTGAAGAGTCTCTTGTGCTAAACTTGTCTGTCAGTGTAAATGCGAGGTGTCCCATTGTTGCTTCACAGAGGGTCTGTGGCTCTCTGGAGGGATGTCCATTGAGTCTCCGGCAAGGAGGGAGGGAGAGGAAGATCGATGGCTAGGGCTCTGGACACAACAAAGGCCTCCTTTAATCCTGCACTGGGTTAGCATATGCTTCGCTAGTTTGCCAAAGGCCATTACTCAATTGCCTTTCTTCCATCCCATTCTTTGGGAGCCTCTTGCTTTTTTCCTCCCTGTCAATCGCTCCTTTCTCCATCCCTGAAAAGTGGTCTTTAGGTGTGGCCCCTCTCTCGCTGCTGTCATATGGGGATATAACTGTCCTGTGGATAGAGTACCAAGCCTAAGCTTGTATTTTCTTGGGTCATCTACAGCTTGCCATTTGTTTGCTTAGAGTATCGGAGGCTTTTTGTGCTTGAAGATGAAATAACAGTTCTGACCCACTAACCTATTCCTCCCTATAACAAGGACAACACTACAGTCTACCTGGAACTTATGGCGCTTTTCCACTGCATGGTACGGCACAGTTCGGTTCACTTTTGGGGAGTTTTCCACTGGGTACAGTACCTGGTACTTTTTTTAGTACCACCTCGGTTGGTGTTCCAAGCGAACCGTACCATTACCAAAACGTGCCAATCGTTCAAAACAGTTGTGTTCGATCCTTCGCTGGCTGTGCTGATTTAAATCTAGCGGTTCTGTTGTGTTTGTGTCGCAAGTTCAGTGACGCAGGTAGAGACGATTCTCTCCAGCCAATCCGTGATCAGCAGAGTTTACACGTCACGTTTTGGTAACGGTACGGTTCACTTGGAACCTCAACCGAGGTGGTACTAAAAAAAGTACCAGGTACCAGGTACTGTACCCAGTGGAAAACCGTACTGAGTGAACCGTACTGAGCCGTACCGTGCCGTACCATGCAGTGGAAAAGCGCCATTAGAGTAACATTAGATGTTTAAACCTGAAGAGAAAAATTTTTAATTTTCACTTCAAATATGAATTCATTAAAGGTATATGAAAAAAATTGTTGAGCATACAGTAAATTTCTTTTAAGAAACTGTAACTATTTCTGTTTCAAATAAACTGTGTTCATTTAAACATTTACCACAGTTTCCACAAGATATTAGGCAGCACAACTGTTGTCAACATTGATAACAATAAATAACACATTAAAATGATTTCTGAAAGATCATATGAGTATGACACTAAAGACTGGAATAATGATTGCTAAAAATTCAGCTCTGCATCACAGGTATAAATAAAATTTTAAAGGGATAGTTCACCCAAAAACGAAAATTCTGTCATTAATTGCTCACCCTCATGTCGTTCCAAACCAGTAAGACCTCCGTTTATCTTTGGAACACGAATTCAAATATTTTACGAAGCTACAAGAATACTTTTTGTGTGCAAAGAAAACAAAAATAACGACTTTATTCAACTATTCATTCCCTCCGCGTCACCCTGGTGCCATTTTGGAGAGAAGTATTCTTGTAGCTTCGTAAAATTATGGTTGAACCACTGATGTCACATGGATTATTTTAACAATCTCCTTGCTATGTTTCTGAGTCTTGATCGTTTAAGGATCCTTGCTGTCTATGGAGGGTCAGAGAGCTCTCGGAATGCATCAAAAATATCTTAATTTGTGTTCTGAAGATGAACGAAGGTCTTACGGGTTTGGAACGACACGAGGATGAGTAATTAATGACAGAACTTTCATTTTTGGGTGAACTATCCCTTAAAATTTCATTCAAATAGAAAACGGTTATTTTAAATTGTAATAATATTTCACAATATTACAAATTTTACTTTTTGATCAAATAAACACAGCCTTGGTGAGCATAAGTTTTAATAATTATTCTAATTATATGAGAATAGCCCTACCACATCAATTTCAGCATGATTTTTTTATAGTGGATTAATGATAAAAACATTGACAGCCAATCAAAGTTTTAAGAAACTTGTAAGTGGCAGATGACAAAACTGCAGCACACGCTTATAATAAACAGACCGGTATCGCCTAATGGTGTGGACGCTAATATATATTGTTAATATATACTTTTCAAGTTTTTCTTTGAGTTTTCAGGTTTATGAGATCCATGCCTGGCAGACTAAAAAGGGATTACAGAGATAACCGAATAAGCCCAATGCCTTCAATGGAAAGTGAGCTTTCACACCTGAGCATTACACAAACCCTCCCCTTTTTATTTCCTGATTATTGTTGTTGCTATCGGTTGGTGATGAAATCTTTGTGTGTTTAAGCTCAAGCAAATCAACCCCTCCTCCTGACACATTTGAATCCACGCAGCACCACTGCAAACAAGACTACACTTGTTCTTCAGAGATCAGACCCAGGTGATGGGTGAACCTGTCGTTATATTTCACTCCACACATTACACCAGTTACACAAGTATGTATAAAGTTTTAAACAAACAGACACAAAGAATTAGTCTCAGTGATGTGATATAATAAAAACAACAGTTTGTGACTCCATAAATTATATCACTGGCCAGTTGCCATCTCGTACAAATTGAGTGATGCAGATTTTGATAGGGGGCGGGTTGGCGCAGGATGTGCATATAAGCGTCTTCTATTGAATGCCGTCACTTGGCAAGGCAGAAAAGGTTTTTTGGAGGCACGCCTGTTTGCCTTGTCCCCTCTCCCTGAGGACGGCGCCTATCAAGGGTCCACTCTTCATCCCCACGCTGGCCTTCTGCTGTGTTAGGGAGGGTGAGCATGGGCCCAGGAGGCAGAAAACCTGCTTCTCCACTCCCTTGAGGGAGTAGGCGTTTCACCTTGGTCCCGAAAGTAATCATGGGCCTTCGTTATGGCATTAAAAGCTATAAGAGCTTTAGTGTTGGCTTTGGGCTCGGAGGTAATAAATCGGTGTTGGGGGGGGGGGACACTTCAGGGAATGCGTGGAATTAATTACGTAATTATGATAAGAGTGTGCGATCACGTAGAGGAAGCGAAAGCAGCCTGCTATCTCAATTGACATCAGCAGTGAATGAAAAGCGCAGGTGGTCTGCATTTACCGCTGTTAAGTGGCATCTCTACCTTTACTCTATTAATGGTAATGCTCTGAAGATGGCATATCTGTACTCGATGGTGCTATAAATACGTCAAAGTCAAATAACCACACAAAAATCACCATAAAACCCAAGCCATTTCACAAACAGGAAGCCAAACTTAAAAGAACAGTACACCTTAAAAAAAAAAAAAAAAAAAATAATAATGCAATTATTATTAACTCACACTTATGTAGTTTCAAAGCTGTATGACTTTCTTCTGTGAAATTCTGAAGAATAAACCCTACTGTTCAAACATTTGCACTAAGTTAGATTTTTAAAAAAGAAATTAATACTTTTATTTAGCAAAGATGCACTTAATTGATCAAAAGTGACAAAAACATTTATAATGCTGCAAATTATATCAATTTAAAATAAACGGTGTTCTTCTGAACATTTGAATTATCAAAGAATCATGAAAAAGAAGCATCTCAGTTTCCACAAAAACATTAAGCAGCACAACTGTTTTTTAACATTGAAAATAAATGTTTCTTGAGCAGCAAATCAGCATATTAGAATGATTTCTGAAGGATCATGTGACACTAAAGACTGGAGTAATGATGCTGAAAATTCAGCTTTGCATCACATGAATACATTACATTCTAAAGTATATCAAAATCAAAAATCAGTTGATTTCATCTGTAATAATATCTCACAATATTACTGTAGAGACTTCTATAAGACACTTCTTTCAAAAACCTTTAAAAAATCGTACTGACCACAAGCTTAAAGGGATAGTTCACACAAAAATTAAATAAGCCCCTTTGATCTTCCAAGTTAGCGGGTGTTGCAGTTCATCAGTCCAAAAGAAGTGAAATAAAGCTCATCCATCCATAATAAAAAGTGCCTCACGCGGCTCCGGGGGGTGAACAAAGGCCTACTGTAGCGAACTTATGCGTTTTTGTATAAAAAATATCCATTTTCAAAACTTAATTTTCATTTTTGGGTGAACTATCCCTTTAAAAGTAGTGAATTTCCCATATAAAATTAAGTGAAAGAGAACAGAGTTTCTAGCTCTAAAATGAACAAAAAAACAACAACTGATGTCTAACATAAAATGTATGTGTTAAAAAAATGGACATTCACAGAAAGTCATACAGGTCTAGAACAACATAGCGGTCAATAAATGGTGACTGAATTTCTATTTTTGTGTGAACTATTAAAACAGAAAAAAAGAGTCACAAGCCTCATAATTCAACAACCCACAATTAAAAGTCAATGCAGCGTCAATGAATGCAGTGAAATAACTGCCAATGTGAACTGGCACATGCACCGCATGCCACTGGTTAAGGGCCAATCTGGGAGTGTGAGAGATTGATGCTTGCAGGGGTCATGTGCAGGGGCTTGGCCCCATGAAACATTTGGTTGTGAAGTGGGCTGACACCCGTTGGCACTGGGTAAAAGGTGCTGCATGGCACCAGAAATCCATCGTGTGCCATGCTAACTGACAGGTGAACAAACACACAACAAGCAGGCCAGAAGGGTCCTCGTCTGCTAAAAAGGGCTGTGTAACGGGGCGAACAATACTCTGCTTTCAAAAGGAGGGGGAATGACAGCATTTTGCGCTTGTAGACTGAGGGTCTACCAATAATGGAGTTCTCTACTTTATTTTTGTCATGCCAACTTCCTCCTGAGCTTTGAGCTATGCAATCAGTGCCTTTAAATCCACTAAAAGTGAAACTAAACTCTCTTATCAATTAGATGAAAATCTGTATGTAGGAATAAAATGCCCACCACAATAGGCCCTCAGCTTGGGTTATTACGTTAAGGTTACTTTTTAATACAGTGTGAAAAGCCTCTGTAAGCACATAAAATGTAATTTCATGACATCTCATTTCAACCATTTCAGAACTGCCTCAGGGCCTGACATGTGTTCAGATAAGAGGAGGACTTACCATTATCAAACTCATCTGGAATCTGGAAGAAAAAAAATAGAAAGAAAGAAAACAGAGAGGTGAGATACAAGTAGACATGTTTTCAATGCACACTGGTATATCAAGTCATCACATGTGGGTATGAGGAGAGTGCCTGCATACAAACTAGAAATACAACAACAAATTAGCAGTAAAATGTTTGATAAAACTCCTTTTGACTCTTCCAGACTGACAGGTAATTATTTCATTTTCCATTTTCTTTTTAGTTCTTTTTGCCATTTTACTAGTTTTTTATGCTTACATATTTTTTTTTATTATATATTCATTTTTATTTCATTTTTAATTATTTTAGTACATCATGTTAAACTAAATGAAAATGAGAAATGTTGCTTTGGCAGCTAGCTAAAAACTTAACATAAGTTTATTAAGTTAATGTTTAGCTCAAGTTTTGGTTTACTTATAATATTATATACACAATACATTTATTCTATAATACTACTGAACATGGCACATCAGGCACAGCTAAAATACCTTTTGGCATATTACTGTTATAGATTAAATGTACAAATATATAGTTCTTTAGTCTTTTAATAACAATACACATTGGTCCACCAATAAGTGCCAAACCAATTAATATTCAGCTGCATCTGTCAGCAGGTTCTGCCCCTCTTGGGGTCCAGGACCACTACATGCTGCCTGGTGGTACGGCTCACAGTACAACATGGGCAAAGGGCCTGTTTCTAACCCCTGTCATTCTCCTACTGCATTCATTCATTGTACAGAAACCACTCTAGCGCTCTCCACTGGACAAAAACTGCACACAGCCAGTATACAGAAACAAAGGGCCAAGTGCGATTTTAGCAAGCCTCAATTTTCTGGTTCATCACATGAACACGTCACTCAATTATAAATGTTAAGTGAAAACAGAAAATATAAATAAGTGGAGTTAAGAAAAGCAACACCTTGCTAAACATGAACACACTGCCCCCTGCTGGTGAATTACATTTCTGCACCTTATCAGACTTCAGTCAATCATGTTCCAAATTTCTGTGTCTAATTTTCTTCTGTGAAACTAAGATAATTTGATAAACGTCTCTCTCTCTCTCTGTGTGTGTGTTTCTGACGTTCTGCAAAATGTTCCACAGAAGAAAGAAGTTTATACAGGTTTAGAATGACATGAGGATGAGTACATGATGACAGAATTCACATTTTTGGCTGAACTATCAGTTTAGGTTTCAGTCATTGCTTGCAAAGAGATAAAGAAGACAGATAATACAGAGAGAGAGAGAGAGAGAGATTGTTGTTTATATTAATAAAGCCAAAAAAGCAATGGATAAATTTCATGGTTATGGAACTAACACAGTATATGCAAGTGCTGCCTACGGCAAACGAGCATGCAAGCAAAAATATTTGATCTATTAATTTGATCTATTTTAGCTATGAATTTGTATTTTCTATTTGTATTCTATAGAGAAACCACAACCACTGAAGATGAAAGC
Organism: Sinocyclocheilus grahami; assembly: GCF_001515645.1. Lineage (NCBI taxonomy): Eukaryota > Metazoa > Chordata > Actinopteri > Cypriniformes > Cyprinidae > Sinocyclocheilus > Sinocyclocheilus grahami. The sequence continues at coordinate 1,429,330 of NW_015505258.1, read as the reverse complement.
TCTGTAACCATACAGAGTGCACTATACTCATATCTACCCACAAACACACTGCTTATATTACATTAGTATTAGTAATGCTTACATTAGTATTCCAGATGGATATACACTACCGTTCAAAATTTTTGGGTCAGTAAGATTATTAAAAAAAGAAAAAAGTATTCAGGAAGGACACACGAATGTGTTACAAAAAACTGTTACTTAAATTATGTTCTGTATTAAGGTTTCTACAAAAATATTAAGCAGCCACGACTGTTTTCAATATTGATAATAAAATAAGAAATGTTTCTCAAGCACAAAATCAGCATATTAGAATGATTTCTAAAGGATCATGTGACACTGCAGACTGGAGTAATGATGCTGAAAATTCAGCTTTGCATTTTAGGAATGAATTATACATTGTTAAAATTTTAAATATAGTACAATAGAAAAGAGTGATTTAAAGTATAACGATATTTCACATTATTACTGTTTTTACTGTATTTTTGATCAAATAAGTGCAGCCTTGGTGAACATAAAATAATTCTTAATAAAAATAATTGTAATAATCCTACTGACCCCAAACATTTGAACAGTTATCTAAATTAATCTGTTAATATATCTTATCAGCACTGAAGAATATTTGAATTGAAAGCCTTGCAGGAAATGCTGCACATGCTGAAGCACCGAAACAAACCCCAACAGCCATAGTGGCTCTTACATCCAATTCTGTTCTATGAGAAGAGGATTCAGTCTTTGCTCTCACGCTGTCACCTTCCTTAAGTGCCCTTCAATTAAGAACTTTGGCTGTAAAAAATGGCACCCTAAAGCCTGGCACACTCCACATATATCTCCAACAAGGTCTTAACTACATGTGAAGTGTGCCCAGTTCCATCACTTGTCCAAAAGGCAAGCAAGCCAAAAGGGTCATTAAACCAAAGAAGTGTAGACAACAAACATCACCACACTGTGCTTAGTGTGTCCTTCAAGTCCCTTGTTTCTGTAGGACATAATTAAGAGGGTTTAATTCACATGACAAATGCTGGATAAACAGTCCGTTTGTAGGTTATGGCTTTGGTGAAGGTTCCTGTTTTCAAAACAGTCCTTGAGCTAAAGTCAAGCATAAAATCGGCTACTGCCGCTGGAAATTACAACAGCCAACCACTTATTTTGTAAATACATAAATCAAGTAAAATGTGTGCTAATGTCAAATGTGTAACAGTGGGAGATGACAAACAATCCATTCATGCGGGTTTTCCCAAAAACTTTAACGTTACAGGTTGAACTGGTTGAATGATCTTTTGAGAACGTCTAATAACTAAAAGACTGAGGTGTGAACCATATCCAAAATATTGTGGCAGGGTGACAAGACCTTCTGGCAAGAAGTCTAATGAGTCAAGTCTCGCAGATGTCTTCAGCATGAGATGCGTGACTCAGCTTTGAAAGGTCTGGCACACTCCATTCAGAACTCTTACAATATCTCAACTGCCTGAGAAGTGTGCCCGTTCAAAGTGATCCACAGCCTACAGGATCTCCAGTGACAGACATGTGAAGAACTAAAGCTTTGAGGCACCAATCTTCCAGAGGAAATACCTCAAGCCTTTACACATAGCACACTGATGTGAAAGGTAAGCCTTTAAAGGGATAGTTCATACAAAAATGTCTAAGAGCCTGGAAAATACTGCAATGTTTTAAAATGATTGCTGATGTCAATCATATTGGCATATGGCATATACAGTGGGTACGGAAAGTATTCAGACCCCCTTACATTTTTCACTCTTTGTTATATTGCAGCCATTTGCTAAAATCATTTAAGTAAATTTTTTTTCCTCATTAATGTACACACAGCACCCCTTATTGGCAGAAAAACACAGAATTGTTGACATTTTTGCAGATATATTAAAAAAGAAAAACTGAAATATCACATGGTCCTAAGTATTTAACTACGGATTTAACTACTGATACATATGCCTTTTCTTTCTAATCTGTTTATGTTAAGACATATGCCTAACCGACTGTGTTTACTAGGATATTCGCCAAAACGCGCATTTTGATGTAATTTTGTCTGTATTTATTCATCCATGCACAAAAAAGCGGAAGAGAGCTCAATTTAGTATTCGCGCAGTGTAGACGCGGCTGTCTGTGTGTGTGCGTGCGCTTCAGATGTGTGCGCAGAAAACTTCTCACACGGCGCTCGACTGTTCCGCAAACAATCCCGAGCGTATTTTAGGCTCACATTGTGCCTTCGGGCAGTCCTTATATCGAGTCCTGATACGTGAGTTTGAACGAGAATGCACACATTGGCGGTAATGCATAGACGGACATTATGTGAAAATGTGGACAGTGCCAAAATAAAGGTGCCTATTTATACTACATATATCGATATTTTACGTGTGGCATCGATGCATCGTATCGTCAGACATTGTATCGATCCATATCGAAATTGAGCATCTCTGGAGAGACCTAAAAATGTCTGTCCACCAACGTTTACCATCCAATCTGACAGAACTGGAGAGGATCTGCAAGGAGGGATGGCAGAGGATCCCCAAATCCAGGTGTGACAAACTTGTTGCATCTTTCCCAAAAAGACTCATGGCTGTATTCGATCAAAAGGGTGCTTCTACTAAATACTGAGCAAAGGGTCTGAATACTTAGGACCATGTGATATTTCAGTTTTTTTTTTTTAATAAATCTGCAAAAATGTCAACAATTCTGTGTTTTTCTGTCAATATGGGGTGCTGTGTGTACATTAATGAGGAAAAAAAATTAACTTAAATGATTTTAGCAAATGACTGCAATATAACAAAGAGTGAAAAATTTAAGGGGGTCTGAATACTTTCCATACCCACTGTATATGTAAAAACAAGCTCAAAGCAATTTACAACTCCTCCGAGAGAAAATAATAAAATACAGTAATAGAATAAAATAAAATAATACAAATACATGTAAAACATTTAAAAACTTCAAAGCACATTGAAAATAAAATGGTGCCAAACTAAGCATTTTCTGTCTTGCATTTAAAAGCAAAGGGTTCTGAATTGCCCTGGCAAAAAAAACAAACAAAAAAACAGACAAAAGCCTGTCTATGGGAAGAGAGCCAGGTTTCCAGTCCCACACTGTCACCTAATTGACATCCAATTGGAGTGGATAGAGGTGACAATTTTTACAACAAAAGGTCTGGCACACTTCACATTTTGCCTCCTATATGGTCGTATGCACATGTTAAAGTGTGCCTTTTGAAATAAGTGAAGAAAGCAGACCAGGAGAGGTGGAACCAGCAAATAAGACAGTTTTCCCATGCAAACACCTTAGCCCAGCACATGCCACAGTTTAAAGAGAGCTCGAAAGGTGTGTGGTTTATAGAGCACAGCAGCAATAAGGTGACACCTGTGATCACACCCGGCGTGCTGTGAGAAGTGTGTCTGCACAGTGGACACTAAACCAAAGAGATCTGAAAATAATCTAAATCCTACGGTTAGGAGACCTAGCAAACCCAACATGACTAAAAGGTTCCTACAATTGTATTTATAGAAGCTCACATTCCTGAAGAAATATGTGAGAAATTGCTTTAATATTTAAAAAAACATTATCTTTGATGCAATTTGATCTTTCAACTAATCTACTTTGCAGCAACCAAACTAGCTATGGGAACAAATAGTACCATTGTTTATGGTATAACTTCCTTCAAAATAAAATCCCCTGGGTTTGATATATTGTGTAATGAAATGGCATTCATACATTTCTAGGTTTGGTGTCTGGGGTCACTGTAACTGAATGCAGAAGACTGATTTTAAAGATCACATTAGTCTCAACCAGATATGGCATAAAATTATAGTTCTTTTGTGACAATGAACATTAATCATACTTTTAGTTCTCCAAAGAGAGTCATTTTTTCATTTGCTTAAATTAAACAAGCATTTGAATTTATTTTATTTACCTGATATCTGTTAATTCATTCAGCCATGCATGCATTTTCATTTCTCAGGAGTGTATATTTGCCAACCATTTTATTAGCTACTTTGAGTAGTGTTAACTACAAACAGTTAAGTGCTTTAAATGCAAGTTAAAATTAGGACAGTAAACAAAACAGGTTGATATTTTGGTCTTTTTGTTTTAACTAATAACACCAAAGCATTCCAGTATGACTTCCTCTTTGGTAACTTCATTATAATGCATCAGGTTTCATGAGATAACAATGAATACAGCTTTTATAGCATTATTTAACATTAACCTAGATTAACACATGTTAATCTGCAAAACTATAAACCATTAGTAGTTATAAATGAACAAACAACTGAACAATAGTATATAAACTGAAATTAACCTAGATTAATAAATGCAGTCAAAAAACAATTGATGTTCATTATTAGTTGAATTGGGTATTCATTAGGAATGTAACAGTATTATCAATATCTGTGAACTGAGATATTTAAGAAAAATGAAAGACACTTAAATCACCATTTTTGCTACCATTTTGCTGCAAATTTGGCATAGAATGCATTTTCAAATTCACACTGCATTTTGCTACAATTATCACAATGAAAATGCAATCTCAAGTGTCCTACCCCTAAGTCTAAATGCATTTAGGGAAAATGGCATTTAAAGGGGTGGTTGATTGCGATTTTACTTTTTTAACGTTAGTTAGTGTGAAATGTTGCCATTACACACATAAACAATATCTGCAAAGTTAAGAAGCTGAAAGTTCAATGCAAACTGAGATATCGTCTTTTAAAATTCTGGCGGTTTAATGCCTACAAAAACGGCTGGTAGGGACTACAACGAGTTACTTTACGGGTTTGTGACATCACAAACCCAGATAAACCCCGCCCTCGGGAAAAGGCAGCAAAGGGGGCGAGGCCATGCTGCACTGCTTTAGAGAAGAGGAAGAGAAAACTAGAGGTGCACGTAAAAATCTTTTCATATATGAATCGCGATTCTGTCTTCTAATGATTCTAATGGATTCACAAGTTTCAAAATCAATGTTCTAAAGCAGCGGTTCTTAATACTGTTCCTCGCGTCCCGCTGCTCTGCACACGCTCTGCATCTCTCTCTCTCTCTCTCTCATTCAGCTCAGCTCCAACAATGAACTGATCCAATTATACACTTATTTTCACATAGCTATGATGATAAGCTTTATACATGGACACGTGTGCAGTTGCCGTACTGTTAAAGCTTTAATCAGGATAAAACTGTATATTAAAAGACGAACATAAGCAGTAGCATTTACAAATAACAGCGTATCTAAAAGTATGAGACAACAACAAACAAAAACATAGGCTGACCATTAAAAGCCGTGCTTGCACAGGTTCTGCACGATCCTTTTCAATAATATTCTCTGCTTCTCAATCGGGCTCAAACTGATAAGCAATATTAAAAGACGCCGTTGTTTACAATACAATCGACGCACATGCCGCTGCGGTGAGGGGCGGGACATTTAGACACGCACTAGAGGTGGTTTAGCCAATCACAACACACTGGGCTAACTAACCAATCAGAGCCCTTCGCCTATTTCTGAGGGTGGGGCTTCATAAAAACAGGAAAAGATCAGCCCGTTTCTCAGAGAAGGAACAGAGCAGTGTGGAATAAAGGTAAATTATGTGAAAAAGAATTCAGTTTTTTTTAAACTAAGCATTAACACATGTTAGACTGCAACCCATAAACACAATCAAGCCTAGAAAAAAAAACAGTGAACCACCCCTTTAAATTATAATTTTGCTACAGTTTTTGCTTGGACATGTTAAACATATCTAATCAATTTGGGTAATATAATTTCTTTTTAATTTTGCAACTTATAAAGCATTCAAATATGTTTTTAATTTACATATTAAAACTAGTGTAGGAAATGGCAAATGTAAATTATATAATTTCATTTTCATTTTCATTTTGCACTAAATGTTGCACATATGTATTGGAAAATGTAAATTTAAATAAAGAAATACATTGCCACTTTACACATTGCATTGTCATTTTGCATATTACATTTCAAAATGAATTTTGCTACCCATATATTTTCGTGGCAGATGATTACAGCATTTCACTAGACTTGTGAGACTCGTTTTTGCAAGACTGTTTTCACTGAAGCTGGAGTTTCTCTTCAAAATAAAAGCTTAAAAGTGCAGTTTGAATTGCTGACAGCAAGCGGTTTAACTGGGTTAGGTTACTTCAGTCCAAATTTGGGTTGTGACAGTGAGGAAATTTTCCTACCGGTTAATCGACATGTGACAACTCCGGTAATACCAGTATCACTGTGGGGGCAGGGGCGTTCCCTCTTTTCCTCGCTTTCCTTCGCTTTTAAATAGCTTGTAAAAGCTGCATGCGCATTTTACTTTCAAATAGCGGCAATTCGGCGTAAAGCAATTGTTTGTTTTTAGTTTGATGTAAAAAATAAATAAATAAATAAATGACAGTGTAAATAAAGTAAAAATCAGCAAACAATGTGGAACCAATTAAATAAGAAACTAATGTTTAAAAAAAACTTCTCAGAAAAACGGCAAAAATCAACAGGTTTTCAAAATCCAAAATATTGCCAAACAGGCGCTTTTGCATTTCGTTTCAAAACTAAATCATCCGCCATCGTCTTGTCTGTCTCACCCCACTCTTCTTGTCAGTCAGATCGACTCACTCTCCTCACTGGAGAAATGAAATCTGATCTGTGGTGCGACTGTCGTTCGGCACGCTGCATTGAGCAGCCGTGTTCTGTTTTTAATTGTAGTGTCTGTTCTTTTACTGAACACTAAATGATTTTTATTACTATAAAAAAAATGTAAACGACGGTGGGGGTCGGTGCTGTGGTGGGCAAGTGACATAACCGGTGTTGCGGCTTAACATCGGTATCACCGTCCGTACCATCTATCGCGGCAAGCCTAGTCCAAATTCAAAATATCTAAATTTAGAACTTAGGAAAGAAGAATTGTAATTTCCCTACTGTAGTGTAAATCAAAAATAATATACCTATGAAATTCATTTTCATTTATTTTACAGTGCAATTGTTTTACAATATATGGCTATTACTGTCATAGGAATAACAATAATATAAAATTGTTGTTATTATTATTATTATATTCTAATATATTTGACTTCCTAAAACACCAGTGTGTATGTAATTTAGACTGAGACAGTATACCACAAATAAAAAGAGGGTTGAGTTCCCTTTAAAGTTCAGATACAAGCCAATTCACTTACTTTTTTCTGACTTAAGTTTTCTTAGTTAAGAACATGGGTTGAAGCTCTTCATTTTGAACTCTCAAAGTGCATTAGATAGAATAATTTAACTTTACATTTTTTTTCTTTTTTTTCTAGTTTTCATGTGTCTTTTTTTTTAATATTGCAATAATATTGTATTGTGGACTTCATATTGAGATATTATCGCATCGTGAGATTTTGATATCGTTACATCCAGTATTCATGACAACCAATGCATTAACTAATGTTAATTGAATCCTATCTAAAGTTTTACCAAATAATCTCGACACTAAATTTAGGCTACTGTAATGTTGCTCATAATTTGTTTATCCAAAGTCCATTTTGTGTAAATCATAACTTGTTTTTAGAGCTAACAGATCTTTTTGGCAGAAAGAATTAAGAAACTGAAGCGTATGTAAAACATAGTAATACACCCCAGTTTGGGATCATTATATTTTTAACAAAATTAATACTTTTATTAAACAAGGATGCCTTAATATTTGAACATTCTTCAAAAGTGACAGTAAAGACATTTATAATGTCTCAAAAGATTTATATTTTAAATAAATCAGGTTCTTTTGAACATTCTATTAATCAAAGATTCCTGAAAACTGCATTATGGTTTCTACAAAAATATCAAGCAGCACAACTATTTTCTTGATTAATGGCTTCTGAAAATTCAGCTGTACCATCACAGGAATAAAATACATATTTAAAATATATAAATAGAAAACAGTTGTTTAAATTGTAATAATATTTCTAGGGGTGTCCCCGACTAAGGATTTACATAGTCGAATCAGAATTGTCAAATCTTGCCGATAGTCGAATCATATGTTTGGGGGCGGGGGCAAAATACATTACCAAGAGTCAAGTAGTCAGACATTTGACAGTTATAAATACTGATGTTAACACACAGGGAAAATGTGTAACTCGCAGATACAAACGGGTAAATAATGTTTTATGTTTTGATTAAAAGATTAACATTAGTCGGCAGCATATCATGTTGTTTGTTACATATCAGAGCTGATGAAACTGGAGATTTGCACTAAATAAAACCAAATAATCCACATAATTGGGGACACTTCACTTCATTTCCAGCGTTATCGTTGACATGATTGCAAAGATATTATTTAAACTGAGCTGGATGTTGACATCACTGAATTCAATGATGAACTGTCTTTAACTGAAAAATGAGTGTTTACTATTGTCATTTTGCATTATTGACACTATTTTCCTAATTAATGCTGTTCAGTTGCTTTGTCACAATCTGTATTGTTAAAAGCGCTATATAAATAAAGGTGACTTGACTTGACATAAGATGAAATCAACAGATGCAAGCAGTATTCGATTAAGCCCATGTGCATGTTTACTCTAACTGATTTTCACAGAAGAAATGAACAAATATCCTGCTAATTTTTCCGACTTTGAAGCATAGCCTACAGCCACATAAAATTCAATGTGATTGCCTAATAGTTTTATCCAGGCCTGGTTCCAGAATTAAATACTGCGGGTGCTTCAGAAAGTGTGCTCTAGCCTCAATTCACATACATTTGCATGTATATTTTTGTCCCGTCCATTGCTCTTTCGAGTTTGAATCCTGCATAAATATGCGGATATCATTTTTGAAACTTTGCAGCATGTAGGTGGCCAAAAAATAAAAGTTCTATACAAATTCTGAATGTATTAAAGGCTATGGCGTAGAAAGCACAAACAGCACTGCCTTTATAATCACTAAAAAGTTGTCCCTTGTCTATATTGTGATCTCATTAAGTTTTATTTACAATGAGAGGATTTGCAAGCTTGCACCGGACAAAATTAAACCTTTTGATTCTCCCCAGAGCGCAAACACAAGTATGCATTAGATAGTTTGCCAGATCAATTTCACCAATATGATACTGAACAGATAATATCACAAGCTTTTACATGGGTACTCAGCCATTCCCAAGCACCCATGAGATCAGCACCTATGTTCACAGCATGCAAAAGTCAAATTAGAAACGTTTTTAAATCACTTGTACCCTATCTGATGGAAAAACATTCAGTCTTTCACTCTGCCTGTGTCAATTTGAGTCTTATTAAAGGTTTAAATCCTTGCCGCGCCACGATGCTCCTGTCACAGGGTGGTTGGATATATTCATGCACGTAAAAAAAAATTATTAAAAGCTTCTTTCTTTTTAGATTCTTATTTACAGCATTTTCATAATAGGCTGTATATTAACTTATTGGCAGAAAACCGGTAGTTCTATGTGAAATCAGACATTGAGCAACCCCATACAGCCAAAATGGCATGATCATAAGACCTCTGCGAATATTCGACTGTGAGATTGAGCGTCGAATCAGGCTCCTCCAATCCAATCAAAGCATCGAATCTTTGACCCCACCCCTAAATATTTCACAACATTGCTGTTTTACTGTATTTTTGATAAAATAAATGAGCATAAAAGACCTTCCGACCCCAAACTTTTGAATGGTAGTGTATGTAAATGTACAGCTGTTTCTGCTATAATGGTTTTTTCTTGTTCTCCCTTCTTGTAATTTACAGGAAGATTTAAAAAAAAATGTGTTAGACTGATCATTAAAGCCAGTCCCTGAGACAAAGAAAAATGTACAGTACGGGAACAGGAAAAAGGTCTCATGCTCACAATAAGATCACAAGAGCTGAGAACAGTAAAACTCAACCAATATAATGGATGAGGTGCGCAATCAGGCACCAACGGCCCTCTGAACTCCCGTGAAATCACACTGACCTGTGAAGTGTGCCCTTACAAGTGAGCTCTAACATAAAGCAGGTAACAAAACAGGACGTCAAAGGTGGAGGTGTGCTCTTTAAAGTGACCACCTTCCTGAATTCACACCTCTGGCACATGCCTCCAGACTAGGTGTGTTTGGCATCTACTTGTGAAGTGTGCCTCTTTAAAGGTGGGTGGCTATTACAAGACCTTGCTAAGTTGATCTTTTATAAGACAAACAAGCTTAAATGCTCATTTACGCCTAAGATACAAGTTTGGAATAGAAAGTCAGTAAATAATGACAGAATGTTCAATTTTGGATGAAGATGTTGCGATAAATCACAATATACAATAATAATTCACTATAACATTGAGAATTTGAAATGAAAAAAAATTAAATCGGTTCTTGTCACAACATCATGGTCAAGCTACACTTACAGTAGTACAGGTCTCTCGCATAGGCAAGAGAGGTATAAAATGCAACACCAACAATCAAAGCACATTTCACTCCGGTCTCCTGTGAGACTGCCTTTGTAAAGCGAGTCGTTTGAAGTGGGCCACCTCGAAAGGTGCTAGAAGTCTGCTCGCTGAAGAAAGGAAATTCACAGCACTTTGAGAAGTGTGCCATACTGAGTGAAAATCTTCACACCGATACCTGATTGAACTGTCTGCCAGGCAAAAGCAATTGTAGTATCAATAGAAAGAGACTCGTGGGGGAGTGCAGGTGAGAAAGTGTGCCATGGGAAATAGTGTGGCTTAGAGCTTGTTAAAATTACCATATAAGAAAAAATGGAGGGAAAAGATGGACAGCTGGGAAGTGTTCTGGCATTAACTATCACCATTAAGATACTTTTAAACTGCTAAGTAAATCTATTCAGCTAATGTTGTATTAACTTTTTTTTCTCTTTCTGGAGAAGGTGGTGAAATTCTTAGCTCATTAGAATATGTATAAAAGATGTATGGGTGATTTTAAAACATACGGTGAACTACTGCTTAACGATTCCTTGGCAAATATAACTATTAAGTCTTAAAACCTGACTTTGTGAAAGTTCATGCTTACCTTATTTCCTTGTTCATCCACAGAATTGCTACCTACAGACCAGAAACATTAATAATTTGAGTCATGATTTTAAACTGAGTTTAAGCAAAAATTACAATAAATTGTTCATATATATATATATATATATGATATAAAATAATAATTTGAACTTGTATGCAAACACGTTAAATGATTAGTAAGCAGTAAAAACACAAATAAAATAAATAATAGTAAATATGCAGGTTAAATAAATATTTACCTTTAACACAACTTAATCCTCCAATACAAAAATTAAATATTTAATCAAATAAAATCAATCACCAGAGTAGCACATATATGATGTTTTTTTATACAAAATACAGTAACCAGTGACATCCAAAAATTCTCATAATTCAGAACAATCCCAAGAATAATCCAACAATGCCAGTTAAAAATGTTATAAATGTTATGAACATGCCATTCAAAAAAGTTTAAAATAATCCAACAATGTTCGAAGAATATCTTCAAACTTATAATATTCCAATCCATTGGTGCCCACCCTTAGTGTAAGAAAGCAACAGGCAAACTCACCGAATATGTACACGATGCCGACTGTGCTTCCAAGTCCCATAATTCCTGCTAACCGAAGGACCACCTTCTTAGCATATGCGGTGTTCTCTTTCTGTTTCTTGTCCTCACCCTGTTCATTTTTCTTGTCACCCGAGTCATCACCCTCTGGAGGAAGCTGGCCCTGTGAACGATGTGTTAAAAGCATCCTGCTTTACATTTGCCTGGGATCCTGAGCATTAACTGACAAAACTTAAAGCCAATTTCTCAAAATAATTTCTATTCTAATATGCACCAATTCCATTATTTTGAATGTTCTGAGGAGCTGTCACTCAGTGAGACCCATTGTCCTTTGACAGACATTCAGCCTTCAGCCCTTATCTGTATTCAACAGTCAAAAGAGGGCTCCAGACCTTGCATGATACAGCTCCAATGTGAAAGTCATAAAAAATTAATGTAAACAAAACTCAATTGTAATGTTAAATTTTTTGCATTATGAACAAATTTTTTAACCCTATAAAGCATGCATCATATTTGAAACATGAATTTCGAAGGCTTCTAAATTATCATCATGGCAACCATAAAAGCCTTATGTGATGTATCAAATATGATGCAAAACATAAAACACGTATACTTTTTATATATATATTTTTTTATATTTCGTATAAAGAGTAAATAAATAGTTCCATTTAAAAGTAATAGATTTTTCTGACTATTATTTCATATGGCAGGTTTACAGAAACTCATATAACTAGAATTTGTAATCCAGCTCTGTCTTTTGCAATCATTTATGCTACATATTTAAGAATAAATGTTATAACATGCACTGATTTCTACTGATTATGTGAAAATGTAATCAATGTTACTGCTCTGTCATACATAACTCAGACTGCCTGTCTGACTTCATTTAAACCACCACCTGTCAACCTTTACTAACCAGACCTAAATATTTGACAAGTTGGGGTCATTTATTCATCAATACACTCAACGCCTAAGTACTAACATGTAAGAATGTACATATTTTTTTTCCATAACGCAGTAACTGGCTGTCTAATACCCTGTCATGCAGGAATGTCAGGCGGTCATAGCACTCACCTGGCTTTTCTGCTGCTGCTGAAGCCTCTCCTGCAGTATTGCCTGGGCCAGTCCTCCAGTGGCACTGCTACTAGATGTGTCAGAGGAGAGAGTCCTGACAACATCCAGCCCCGCAGGGGCTGTGGAGCCTCTGGCCCCCTGCCTCAGTCTGAGGAGGCCCCGGCTCGCTCGGACACACATGGGATACACAGACACCGCCGACATCTTGAATATGATGCAGCTAGTGCACTGAGCTCGAGTGGAAAGGACAAACGAGTTTGATTGGTTGCGTCTGTTGTGATTGGCAGGCAGAGAGAGCCAATCGGACCCAGGAACTGCAACGAAGGCTGGTCTTGGAATATCGTCACGTCCACCGTCAAAAGCTGTTAAAAGTTCCCAATATTTTTACTACAAATATCTTAATTAAATGCAATGCTTGGTTTAATAATAATAGCAGATACTGTATAATGGCTAACAGATATAATAATGATACAAAGATGGCATCCTATTGAGATATACATAATATATACCGACAAATCACTGTGATATGGGTATACATTTCAAAATAAAAGTACTTCATACTTGTGAAATGTAATAACTATTTTGAAATGCCAAGCCTGTGTTGTAGGAATACATGAATGAAAAAAACCCATTATTGAATATTTATTATATATATTGAATAAAATATAATATTGAACAAAACATGAAGAAGGTATGTACAACATTTTAAACAAACAAACAAACAAATAAAAATAAGCACAAATAGAAAGTACAAATATCAAGTAACAATGTTGGATAATGTTTTTAGTTAAAGTTATTACATGTGAAAAAAGCCTGTTATTGATCCTTAATAAACATGATTTCAGGACATGGAATGGATAAAAGTGTAAGCTAGTTAACTGAAGCTCGGTTTAACGTCGTATTGTTTGTTAATGTTATTTATTAACGATATTTTACAAAGTAAAGCATTTTAAAAGGGTTTGCTAGGTTGACGATCCCTGCACTAGCCAATGGGTGGCAGTAGATCCTTATCACGATTTAACCTGTTGCTGTTCTTTCAAAGAAGAAGAACGATCAACACCGTTCTGTTATCACTGAAGGTAGAAGTTAAAAGTGGTTTTTACTTTTGTATATCTTCAGATAGAGCTATTTGTTTTCTTCTTATCAAATATGGTTGAAGTAAAACTGTCGAACTGATCAAGTCTTCGTGTTCAGTTAAACGCCCACGAGTTACTGAAGAACAGTGGGTGAGTTTCCTAGCTTGGAAAAGTTTCTTCATGGCGACAAACTTACCTTAACTTATAACTATTTTGAAATAAACTAATTAAACTAGTTCTAGCTTAGCATAAGATTAAACTTAACCACAGTCCAGAAATGTTTTGTCATTGGGCTTTTTGCGTCCTAACCAGACATGTTTGCGTTGCCTGTTTGTAAACACAAGTACAGACGTTTCTAGTTTAGTAGCAATGCAACAACAGAAAAAGTTAATGTATTAATAGTCAAGATATACACAATATAAATTCAATATTTGTCACTTTAGATTGATTGACACTTTCAGTCTTTATAGTACAAGGTAATATTTGCTGTTATTATTATTGGTAGTCATTGCATGGTTTCACCATATTGGAAATCTTTCACAGTTAATGTAAATGTGTTTGTTAATTGTCCACACACACATATATATATAAGGTCTATAAATGATTTCAATAAATGCTGTTTGCATGTTGTTTTATGTGATGTGTAGCATGTAGGTTTTGCATCACTAGCAGCCTGCCCAGCAGCATTCACCACGGCGGGGGAAATCAGACCTATCGTGTGCCGGTTGGTTATCTACCTACAGCGGGACATGTCAGGAGAGAGCTGCCTGCACCAGCTTCAACCGCAAACTGGGCCCATTGTGTCAGTCTCTTCAGTGGCCTGCCCCAAGACTAACACCTGCAATTACCGCGGTGTCACTGGCAACAAGTACGTGCAGCTCAATGTTGGCGGAAATCTTTACTATTCCACACTGCAAGTGCTCACCCGACAGGACACACTCCTGAGATCCATGTTCAGCGGCAAGATGGAGGTGCTCACTGATAAGGAAGGTGAGTTATTTAGACAGTGCCGAGATATGATGTAACCACTTTAGCCTTGGTTTGCAGTGCTGATGTTGTTATGTGAATTCAATTTTTTTTTTAAAGGTTGGATTCTAATAGATCGCTGTGGGAAACACTTTGGTTCGATTCTCAGCTATCTCCGTGATGGATTTGTGACCTTGCCCAAGAGCAGACATGGTATCATGGAGCTCCTAGCAGAAGCCAAGTATTATCAGATCCAGGGATTGATAGACTTGTGCCAGAGAGCCCTGCAGGTTGGTGGAGACTTTCCTGATTATTCTTGTTTTTGTGTGATTTTCATGAAAATATTCAGGTTATATTTCATTCCAAAATTGTGCCATTTTAAAGCAAGCATGTATCTTGTACACATTTTATTGTTGTAATGCAAATAAGATTCTATCATTCTTTTTACTGTAATGTGGAAAAAATATATATATTATTTAGATTTTTAAATACTTAACATCTGGGTAGAATTTGTTTTACTGCTTCTAATATATGATCATTTTAATTAAGATTTTAATTTAATTGTGTACTGTATAGCAGTAAAATAAAACGTGTAGGCCTACTGTAGTAATGATAATCCTGTTTGAAAATAATGGGAATATTAAAGGTTAGGGTGCATTATGGTAATGGGAACTGGGGCAAAGTCTTGTAATATCATATAATACTATACAATTTTGGGTTTGTCAAAAGTTTTTTTATGTATTTGTCTCTTACTCTCAGAAAGGCTGAATTAATTTGAGCAAAAACATTTTTTTTGTGGAAATTGTAAGGTGTTTTTTAGGGTTTTTTTGACATCGAAAGCTTAAAAACTGCATTGATTTGAAATAGAAATCTTTTGTAACACTATTACTGTTTTTACTGTTACTTTTGAAAAAATTAATAAACATGACGCACAAGTTTGCTTAATAAATGTATTAACTTCTTTGAGAAAACATCTTACTGACTGCAGACCTTTGAAATTTAGTGTATGTAAAAGAATAATGCAAACTTTTTAAATGGTCCTAAATGCAAACTTAATTTTTTATGTCTAAAAATATAATTATAATAACAACAACAATAATAATAATAATTTTGGGGTGAAATATGACCCAGATATTTCTTGTCAGGTTTGTGAGATCAGTCCATTTATTTATTTGTTTGTTTGTTGGTAGGATAATGAAGAAAAGGCTTTGTGTGTTATCCCAGTCATAACATCTCCTAAAGAGGAAGAGAGGCTGATACAAGGCTGTGTAAGGGTGAGACTTTCATGGAGTGCTGTTTGTGTCCCTGTTTTTTGGGGTTTGTTTTATGTTCATATATAAAGCAAGATAATCTGCAACTCTGAATGTCTTTTGCCATTATTATTGTTCCACTTATAGCCTGTTGTAAAACTGCTTTACAACCGAGGTAACAACAAATATTCCTATACCAGGTAAATACCAGTGCTTTAACATTCAACATGATTTTCCTTTTTGAGAAATTCAGTTGGCTTCTAGTGTTCTTATTGTCTTTTTGTTTGGTGTTTCCTCAAAAGCAACTCGGATGACAACCTACTCAAGAATATCGAGTTGTTTGAGAAGCTGTCTCTGAGTTACAGCAGTCGTGTGCTCTTCATTAAAGATGTCATCGGAGACGAGATCTGCTGCTGGTCCTTTTACGGACAGAGCCGTAAGCTAGCAGAAGTCTGCTGCACATCCATCGTTTATGCTACTGAGAAGAAGCAGACAAAGGTAAGTCTCGTTTTAAAAAGGTATTTCTATAGACACTGTTTGAACGTGTCAAAGAAGAACTCTGGTAATGCGCTCAGGTTGAGTTTCCAGAAGCACGGATCTACGAGGAGACGCTAAATGCCCTGCTTTATGAGACCCTCCCAGTCCCAGATAACTCCCTGTTGGAGGCCACCCGCAGACGGAACAATTGTTGCTCACACAGTGAAGAGGAGGAAGCCGTGGAACTGAGGGAGCGCGTGCGGCACATCCACATTAAAAGATACAGCACTTATGATGACAGACCACTTGGACATTAGCCTAACTGTGAATTGAGGCTTCCAAGACATTTTATATATATATCCTTCCAACTAGTGCCTCTGTTTTCACATTGTCTGTGGAGAACACTAAACTACCAGCGCCGTTTAACCACTTTGTAGTTCGCTGTCTGAACAGATTGCTGCTTTCTTTTTTTTTGTAGGTGGCTTGACAATCAAAGTTTTGGATGAAATGAGGCTTGAACATTAATGTGAACATAACACAAAAAGTTGATCATGAATTAGCATCAGTTCCTATATTTTAATTTATTTACCTCATTATTTTGTTGTTTTAAGGGAAACACTATGTTTTTAAACAGTTGTTTCTAACCTAATCATATAATGTTTTGTTAACATCTTGCCAAGATGAATTTGCCAAGTACGTCACTCTGTTTCTGCTAACCGTACAGGATCATATACTCCGTTACAATCCTGCCTTATGCCTACATTAATCATCAAGTACTGTGATTTGATGAAAAAATAAATCATGTATATGGACTTGGGTTGTTGTATTTAGAAAAATCAGGTTGTAGTGTTTGATTTTTGTCTAGTAAGATGAAAATAAATGTGTTTTAATACTTAATGAGTGAATGACTGTGACCTAAAAGTTTCCTGCTCTAGTTATTTAACACTCACAATATTTTCTTAAACTTAAAGGGTAGTTCACCCAAAAATGAAAAATCTTTTAAACAATAATTCAGGTTTATTTGCCGATACATTTAAATTTAGTATGGTCCAAAACAACGTTAAACCCCTTTGACTGTCAATGTATGAACAAAAAAAAAAGAAGAAGAAATGTTTAAAATTGTCATCTTTCATGTGTTTTTTATTTGAATTAAATATATTTTATTTTTATCTAGTAACTTTAACAGTAGATATTATAAGAATAGTTCATCCAAAAATGAAAACATTTATCGCCTTCAGGCCATTCAAGATGTAGATGAGTTTGTTTCTTCATGCACAGGAGTCCTATGGAATACTTGTGGATTATTGTGATGTTTTTAGTAGGTGTTTGGACTCTCATTCTGACGGCACCCATTCACTGCAGAGGATCCATTGGTGAGCAAGTGATGCAATGCTAAATTTCTCTGAATCTCTTGCGATAAAGAAACAAACTAATCTATATCTACATAAATATTAGACAAAATTTCATTTTGGGGTTGACTAATTTATTTGTCTTTTTTTATTTTTATCTAGTAACTTTAACAGTAGATATTATAAGAATAGTTCATCCAAAAATGAAAAAATGTATCGCCTTCAGGCCATTCAAGATGTAGATGAGTTTGTTTCTTCATGGGAACTGTTTTGGAGAAATTTATATCACTTGCTCACCAATGGATCCTCTGTTGTGAATGGGTGCCGTCAGAATGAGTGTCCAAACAGCTGATAAAAACATCACAATAATCCACAAGTAATCCACACCACTCCAGTCCATCAATTAATGTCTTGTGAAGTAAAAAGATGCTTGTTTGCATGTTTAAATATTCCACTTATTTCTATTTTAAGTTTGTAAATCCGTCAAGACATTTTTACCTAAAATATGAGTTCTTTATCATGATATTGCTTCCTCCAGTGAAAAAGTCGTCTCAGCTGAATCGGGAGAAATTTGTGCAGATCAAAAACAGTTCTAAACAAATATGTCTGATGTAAGAACCGTTGTTATGCATTATGGATGCGGTTAAAATGCAGTAATGATGGAATTGTTTTTTACAAACAAACAGCTTTTTATTTCACAAGACGATAACTTGATGCACAGGAGTCCTATGGAATACTTGTGGATTATTGTGATGTTTTTAGTAGGCGTTTGGACTCTCATTCTGACGGCACCCATTCACTGCAGAGGATCCATTGGTGAGCAAGTGATGCAATGCTAAATTTCTCTGAATCTCTTGTGAGAAAGAAACAAACTAATCTATATCTACATAAATATTAGGCAACATTTCATTTTGGGGTTGACTAATTTATAAATAAAGTGTACCACAAACCCCTTAAACAGCTTTGAAATATTTAATATCAACTCAGGCATTTAAATTTGTGCTAGTTATTTTTTTCTAGTTGGCTGCACCTGTGCCATTTATATACCCAGCTGTTCCTTCCATAATAGGATGGATGTGAGACTATAACCATCATGCATCACGCATCTTTTCATCCAGTAGTTCATATGCACATCATGTCTTGTCGAACGCCTAATGACAATGCCTGATTAGTTGAACTACCACAGGCGCCTCCATCTGAGCTGTCAAATGTGGAGGGGAGCTAAAAATAAATCGGCGCGTGAAGAGATTTATCCCATTGATCAACAATGCCAAGGGGGCGGGGCCAACGGTGATTGCGTCATAAAGGAACCGAAGATGGCTTCACGATGCGCTACGGCAGTGCTTAGATGCGTCAATGCTCAGCTGTCGGTGCACACTTTTATATGAAAAGGAAGAAAGGGTAAAGCAAATTAGAAATACTGGGACTAAAGGCAGGCGAGCCGTTCAGATTTATGCCTCCAGCCAGTTTATGCTGCACTTGGGTTGTTTAACAGTCGGGGACAATGGGTTCGACTACAGATGAAGAATTTAAAGAGAAATTACTATGGAACGTCAAAAGAGAAGTGAGTGCAATTCATTTATGTCTTGTCTTAGTTTTGATTTGATAAAATATGCGTGCACGATCAGCTCGCATGCATGCTTTGCATCTGATTTAGTGCATGCATATAAGTTTCGGATGCGCTGATGCTTAACGTACAGTGATGAATTAATGTATAACGAGTTGTATTTACGAGTGCTCAGGGAGGCTGTTATATTTCTTAGAGGTTTACATTCAAACACTTTCACCTGTAGCGCTGGAGAGGTCGGCTATTTCCTTCTTCATCCGCCTGTAACTTAATGTAACTATGGGAGACGATTTAATCAATGGTTTCTGCGGTGATCAATCGATTCTGCCTTCTGCAAATGACTAAATACAATCTAAAAGCGAGTACGTTTTTAGTGTCGAATATGCTCCTAGCCTGTTGCAATGTAAACAAAAACGAGTTGACATCGAATTTCCATTGACAGACACTTGAGGGGCTGAGCGCTCAGAGCACGCTAGGTTTATTTATAACACGACTGTAAGAGAAAGCGCGCTGCTTTATTATTTGACTAGATTAGAAGGGATCGTTGCATTGCTTGCTCTGCATGTCCTGTTTTGATCTGGGTTTCTTTTCTTTTTATCACACGCAGAGAAACTTTCTCATGTGGAAATGGAATGCCACATTAACCTATTTTTGAGCGGTTACACGTTCATTTCAATGATCAAATAAGTTTAATGTGAGGGGGTTATCATACAGTCAAATTCATATCTGCATTATATAAGACCAGTATGGCCATTTTTGGTTCCCACACTATAGGTTGAACTGGCTTCAAACTCATTAATGAAAACAGTTCAAGTTAAGTCAAGTGTACATGAAGTGTAATGAAATATTTTTGCTGTTGCACTTACTACATTGTTGCTTAAAAAATAAATAAAAACATGACATCAATTTAAAATGATTAATTTACTTCTAAATGTGCATATAAAGCTTCCTCTAAGAATAATAGTCCAATAAAGTGTAGAAAATAATTCCAAAACATGTTAACTTCTGGACAGTGCAGCAGAAATATCTAGTTTAGTTAATATACAAATATATTAACCCACTCAGTGTTGTGATCGACCAATCAGATTCAAGTATTCAAGATAGGCTTGTAATGGAAAACAGATTCATCCAAGGTATTATTTTAATCTAAAAAGGAGTAAAACCATATATGAAAAATTCTGTACTAACCATTTTATGCCAAATCAAAATAAGTAGTCAGAGATAATTATGAATGAGCTGTTCTTGAGCGTATTTTGTAATAATTATTTGATAAGACTTCACATTCACAGAGTTTCAAATGTATTCACTCCAGGAACTGTTCAGCGGGAGAAGCTGTTACATTCTTTTATATCAGTGTAATTAATTCTTATCTTTTCCCCCACAGTGCAGGGAACGCTAGTTTTAAATCCGGCCCTCATGAATAATAGAAATCTTGAATGAATTGCTGCAAAGAATAGATGTTCTAAATTGGTACCAGCATGTCTCATGTGTCAGAAGAGACTGTGTCCACATAGCTGATTCAGCCTCTTGAACTTAATGCACAGTCCTGGCAGACATCATGTCTCATGATAGTTAAGGGCATGTCTAATATCATGGATGTGATAATTAAATTCTTAAGGTATCTGGCCTCAGGTGGCTCAGTGGCCTGGGTTAATAAAGAAATCAATTTTTAACATAATCTCATTCATCAAGTTTTAAAGAACTTTTGTGTGTCATATTCATTCAAATAACCTATTTTTACCTCTAAAATGAGTCACTTCCTCCACAGAGATGTCCTGGACTCTTTAGTTAACATAGTGTAACATTGATTTCCATTGATTAATAGTGCTTCTCCTGCAGGTCATTCCACATTTATATGTCTATGGGAACCAGAAGTACATATGTATGACATTATGATGTATAAAATTAAATGCATATCTCTATATATACATATCTCTACAAAAGACCTCACTTTTTTAGTTTTCAGCTATTTTAAGCATCATATGTATAGTGAGGAAATACAGTATCTGAATGAATATTTACAATGCATACAGGTTATAACAGTCCTGCAATACACACAGGATTAGATTTTTATTCCTCCATTGACTTTCTTTTGTAACATCCCAGGTCTCTGTCACTTTAAGTTGCAGTCAGCCGCCTTCTGGTTGCCTAGGAACTGAAAGCATCAGCAGCTACCTAAGAAGTTAAATTGCATCAGTGGACGATTAATACAGCTGCATGAAGCAGGGATCGTCACAAATGGCTCCCACAAGAGCAAAACAACTTAGTTTCATTTTCCTGTTCTCTGCTTTTTCCCCATCAATATTTATTGGCTGCATTGAGCAACATTACACCATTTTGCAATGATCTATTTAATATTTACGATATATTTTTGTGTCTGCAGAACTGCATACCACATTTTTTTGGTCAGATTTTCTGTCAAGAGCTTAGATTTTGAACTGCATTCTTCTTCATAGGCTTTTCTTTTTATAGCTGTGCATGTGATTGAGTCTGTCTTTGGAGGTGTTCACTATATCCTTTTAAATTGGGCATATGATGCCAGAGCTCTTTGTATTTTCAGACGTTAGATGGTGTATTAACTGAGCATATTGTGAAGATATCTCTCCACATGTTGTGCCCCTTTTTTCAGCTGTAAAAAACCTTGAGTGATGACTTAATTAACGCCATTGTTACCGCTGTCAGCTATGTCTCTATGTGAAGCATTTGCACTATTTGAAGCATCCAACCATTCTCGTGTCTTTCGAGACATGTTATGTAATGCAACAGGCTGCTGTAGTGAACATGTTTTGAAACAATTTTAACTACTGCTATTTTTTATTTCAGCAAATATTTAATATCAGCCTTTAAAGGGGTGCTATTATACTTTTTCAACTTTAGTTAGTCTGTAATGTCGCTGTTTGAGCATAAAAAGATCTGCAAAGTTATAAAGCTCAAAGTCCACTTCAAAAGGAGATATTTAATTTGACAGAAATCACTTTTCAAAAACTACAATGAACGACTCGTTTGGACTACAACGCATATTTTCCGGGATTTGGGATATCACAAATATCGACGAATGGGACGAGACCTGGTTGAGCTGCACTAGAGAAGGCAACGAGTGTTATCACTATGTTGGAGACACGCTAGCTTTCCCAAGGTAGACGAACTTGGAGTGTTTACAATCATCCGGGTTTAAATCGTGCTCAAATTGATCTGATATTGAGCAATATTTACTCTGAAGCTCGCAGGCGGCTATAGTAAAGGGCATGACATTTCCCCACCAGGCGCCGAGTGCTGCCAATCACAACACACACTGGCCCAGCTAACCAATCACAGCACATTTCGTCTTTCAGAAGGCGGGCCTTCATTTGATACAGGAACTATTTGAGCCGTTCATGCCAGACTTGGGAGAAAGGTGTTGTAATAATGTAAAATATGTGAAAAATAATGTGTTTTTCGAGCAACCTAGTATGAGAGTCTGTTCTAGTACACCCCCAAAACAAAATCAAGACTTTGTAAAAGAGCATAATAGGACCCCTTTAAAAAAATAGTATGCCCAAAATGAAAATGTACTCCCCTTCAAGTCATCCAAGATGTAGATAAGTTTGTTTCTTCATAAGAGCAGACTTGGAGAAATTTAGCATTGCATTACTTGCTCACCAATGGATCATCTGCAGTGAATGGGTGCCGTCAGAATGAGAGTCCAAACATCTGATTAAAACATCACAGTAATCCACACCAATCCAGTGCAGTCCATCAATTAATGTTTTGTGAAAATCTGCATGTTTGTAAGAAACAAATAGATCATTAGACATTTTAACTTTAAACTTTAAAACTTCTGGCCATAATATGAATCCATAATTGATAATAATGCTTCCTCCAGTGAAAAAGTCTGTCCTCTCATATCAAAATTCACTGACATATTCGTTTAGAACTGTTTTCCCTTTCCACAAACGGTGCTTGATCAGTGCATATTTCTCTCCTGATTCAGACAAGATTATTAATTTATTTTTATTGGAGAAAGCAATATTAGATAGATAGATGACTCTTATTTTAGCAACAAGCAGTGGTTTGAAGTTAAAAACATCTTAATGTTGGATTTGTTCATTACAAACACAGTTTTTCACTTCGCAAGACATTAATTGATGGACTGGAGTCGTGTGGATTACTTGTGGATTATTGTGATGTTTTTTATCAGATGTTTTGGCTCTCATTCTGACGGCACCCATTCACTGCAGAGGATCAGTTGGTGAGCTACATTTCTCCAAATCTATTTTGGATAAAAAAACATACTTATCTACATCTTGGATGGCCTAAGGGTGAGTACATTTTCAGTGAATTTTCATTTTTGGGTGAACAATTACTTTAAATTGTCCTGCTTTTGCTGACTGTTGGCCTTGTGGCAATTCTCATACCATATAATCAGTAGATGCTCATAATTTGCTCCTTCTCATTGGTACAATTACCCTTCTGCTGTTCGTCAAATTACATAAACAGTATAAATCCACCTGCAAGGATTGTGATTAATTAGTCTGGGATTTGCTGTAGTACTGACAGTTGGAAGAGAAAAATTTGACACAGACTCATTCTACACAGTTCCTTGCACTCCCAGGGAAACTTATCAATTGAATGATGCTAATTAAAGCATTTGTGGTTACGCTGTCATGATTAATTAGTTGCTTTTGTGCACCTGATTCCAAGAATTTTGACTTGCCATAATGCCGTTATTTTTTGCCAGTCTTTGCCGCTCCTAATTACGTGTCTTTCCATGTCTAGGTGAAGCAGATTATGGAGGAGGCAGTGACCAAGAAGTTTGTACATGAAGACAGCAGCCACATTATAGCACTTTGCAGTGAGTAGTTGAAATTCGTTAACAAATACTCATGCTGTAGTAAAAGTGAGTTTAGAGCTGTTGTGGAGTTAAATTGTAGCTTCGCAATTTCCAAATTATTTTTGTGAATTCATTTTGCAAGTATTAAAAAATTAAAACATCTAATAATTTGGGCCAAAATACCAGCAACAGTGTGTGACAACCTTGTGAAGACTTACAGAAAACGTTTGACGTCTGTCATTGCCAACAAAGGGTATATTATAACAAAGTATTGAGATGAAATTTTGTTATTGACCAAATACTTGTTTTCCACCATAATTTGCAAATAAATTCTTTAAAAATCCTACAATGTGATTTTCTGGATTTTTTTTCTCATTTTGTCTCTCATAGTTGAGGTATACCTATGATGAAAATTACAGGCCTCTCTCATCTTTTTAAGTGGGAGAACTTGCACAATTGGTGGCTGACTAAATACTTTTTTGCCCCACTGTATGTATATTACATTTTATAAAGAAAACCCAATAATTACTCTATTAAAGTAGAATGAAATAAAAGAATTATGAGAAATATATACATTTAAATTGAACTTAAAAATTTATTTCTTTCTGAAAAATAGTGGCAACTGGTATTGCAAATTCATATTGTGAATTTAAATGATTAACTAATAATTAATGTAGATAAATATTACATTTTGTTAAGAAAACCTAATAATAACTGCAAAATATGTTATGTAAAAATATATAGATATAAATAAAAGTAAAAATATATTTATTTCTGGCATGTAAAAATTGCTGCACAATTTCCCATCCGATGTTACAAATTGAATTATTTAAAATTGTTAAACTTAATTAACTAATAATTAATATGCAGGCATGTAACCTTTTTGTAAAGAGCCTAAGAATCACTAAGAAATAAATAGAAATATAAAAATATGTTATCTCTGACCACTAAAAATAGATGCACAGTTTCCCAGTTTTACAAATTCGTATTGCAATTAAATGATTAATTAACTAATAATTATTATATATTAATATAACTTTTTGTAAAAAGACAGCATGTGATGAAAAATATGTTTCTTTTGGACACATATTAAATGATGTTACTAAAATTTTTATTTCTAGAAATAAAATGTGCATATATTAGCAGTAATATAATATATATATATAAAATAATTTTTGATGAGCCTTGACATATAAGAGCCCTCATCGGGAAAGACTTTAGAGGCGATGGCTGGGGCTCAGTGGCATGATGATAGTTCCGGAGCTCTGGATCACTGCCAACAATAAGGTTGATTTGTCCGGTGCGGATGACTGGGAGTGTGTGTGTGTGTGTGTGTGTGTGTGTGTGTGTGACTCACACTCTTTACTCCAGTGGCACAGAGACAGACCGGAACATTAACTCAGGCTCAGCCTCATTACGTCAGTGACACACCAGTGCTGCGTGGCACCACAGATATTGCTTAGTCAAGTTTCCTCAATGTACAAGCATAAATGCAGTTGTTATATGAATGGAAAATGTAATGTACTGCATTAGGGATGCACCGATATGAAAATTTTGGCCGATACCGATAACCGATAATTCTTTATTTTTGAAAGCTGATAACCGATATGTTGGCCGATAAATCTATATCCAAATTTTTATATACTTGAGAGCCTGATTACAAAAAAGGTCTCCTCATTAAAAACCACATCCCAAACACTTCAACCACGGACAATAATTAAATTATTTTAATTACTAAACCATATTGCTGATGAAAATAATAATAGAAAATACAAGTGGTTGTTATTATTAATAATGTATTAATGATTTTGAAAAAGTAACAAATTAATACCAGTTTTAAATAGCAGCTGTTTGAGCTGCACGTGCTGAAGCTGAAGAGCTGAATGAACATGGTAAACTGAAGCGTTTTGCTGGCAGCTTATTTAACTCCAGGAAATGCATGCTGAGATTAATATTAATACAACATAAACATAATATTACAACTTATATATGTTCAAAATGATGCAGTTATTGCGTGCTATAGTCAGAATGTGTGATCCTGTTGTGGATGCGCTCTTCCCATAAAAACGCGCTGAAACACGGCAACTAAACCCAAAGAATTCACAACGTTTTATTATAATAATGTTCTCATTAGAATGTTATATACTCGACATTCCCAATCATAGTTATTAATGTTGTGCACTGCTGTTTGAGTTTATCACCGGTAAACTGAAGCGCTCTTTTAACTTAACCAAACGCATTCTATATGAGATAAATCAGATATAAATCAAATAAACACAATATTACAACGTACAATTGCACAAAAGGCTGCAAACGAACAGCACGCATCTGAAGTGTCTCTGAAGGAAATAATGCATTATTTATCGGCTTTAAGATATCGGCCAAATTTTCTTATCGGGCCGATAAAAAAAATGAGCATTTATCGGCTGATACCGATATGGTGGCCGATATATCGTGCATCCCTATACTGCATTATTACACAGCTTTGTTAACATGTACAACCTCATTTTGCCTTCATACAGTAGGGAGTAGTGATTTGCCCACAGAAAGCACTTGATCGAAGTGTTTATGCAAATATGAATTCCGTTTATCATTTGTGGTGATTTTGTATTTCACACATAACAGATATTCTTGCGCTGCCGCTGCTTGAGCCTGTTGATATTTACAGTTTGTGTCTCTTGTCATCCAATATGGCGTGCCAGCTTTTGCTTTGAGGCTCAGTTGTTGTGTTGTGTGAATTCCAAAAACTCCAGAAGAGCTGTAAGATCTAAGCAGCAATGTACAAGACATCAGGACCCGTCCCTGTAAATCAAAAATCAGTGTGCCCATGTATGCCTGAGTGGCCTGAACTCTTTTTATAAGTGTGCAGTGCTGCCATGTTTATACAGAATGCTAAATTTATCCAAACGCATGTTATTTTCACTGACTGCTCTCGTTTAGAAGGCTAAACTGGAATGGCTTCTGTGTATCAAGGTTAAAAGTCACATAACAAGCAGTGATGTCATCCCTCGGCTAGTCTGTGACTCATCTCTGTCCTTCCGTTAGTGCTGTTTAATTGTGGAACATCCATTAATAAATTTGAATTATTACTTTTGTTACTCAGGCACTTTTTTATGGACACCGTAATGAGGATGAATCTTCATTCGGCACTCCTTTTCATTAGCTCTAGATGACAAGGAGTTGGAATATGAGATTTGCTGTGTAAATGCTATTGCAATTTTGAACAGTAAGATTTAATGTCTTTTAAAGCCTGCATTTATTTGATCCAAAATGAAATATTTTTACTATTTAAAATAACTGTTTCTATTTGAATATCTGTTCAAATGTAATTTAATGCATTTATCATTTATCTGAAATAAAAAGCTTTTGTGACATTATACACTATACCATTCAAAAGCTTGGAGTCAGTATAATATTTGAAATCTTTTGGGGGAAAGAAATTATAGTAATAAATACTTTTATTTAGCAAGGATGCTTTAAATTGATCAAAAGTGATGATAAAGACATTTCTAATGTTGCAAAAGATTTCTATTTCAGATAAATGCTGTGTGCTATTCATCAAAGAAACCTGCCAAAATTCTACTCAGCTGTTTTCAACATAATAATAATAAATGTTTTTGAGCAGCAAATCAGCATATTAGAATGATTTCTGAAGGATCATGTGACACTGGAGACTGGAGTTATGATACTAAAAATTGAGCTCTGAAATCACAGGAATAAATTACATTTTAAAATATATTTAAATAGAAAACAGTTATTTTAAATAGTAAAAATATGTCTAATTTTGACTGTTTTGCTGTATCTTGGATCAAATAAATGCAGGCTTGGTGAGCTTCTTTAAAAAACATAAAAATATCACTGTTCAAAAACGTTTGACTGGTAGTGTATAATATATGTATATATTAAAGAAATATATACACTTCAACTATATTATTATTGTTGTTATATGTATATTATAATATTGTTATAAGTCTTCTGTGTTGGTTTGTTTTGTCTCTTGATCTTCATAGTCTTGGAAGGAGAATTTCAATCTATTTTGATTAATTAAAAAGGAGTTTAGGACTGTTATATGTCTTAGTGTATAGTTTTTCCACATATCCATCTTTTTGTTTCTTTTAGTCAGAGGGGCAAAGGAAAAAACTGAAAGAAACTGTAATTTTAGTGCTTGATTCAAAGTCGTTCCTCCCCTCACGCCTGTTATCACACTCTCTCACGCATCGCAGGTGTTTTGCATAATGATTTGGAGTGTTTTTGGGTGTCTGAGGGTAAGAACGCCTGAGTCGTGACCGTAAGCGGGGTGATGGTTTCAGTATAAATGCAGTGCAGTGCTGGTGTATGTGTGTGTGGGTGGCTGGGGAGGTCTGGTCTGGGAGCGCTGCCAGTCTGTCGTCACCACCGAAAAACAGTGCAGCTCCCCTGTTTTCCAGTCAGTCGCCGGGCACGGATTCCCCACGCAGTCATCCACCCCCTCACTTTCATCCTGGAGCCCGCACTCACCCACGTCACTCCAGCATATGACAATGCACTTCCCAGCTAAATGAAGTGTCAGGGGAATAAATCAAAAGGAATTGTGCCTGTGCATTGTGGGTTGGTTGAACGTGGTGCGTGTTATGGGGGCGGCAGAGTGCGTTTGAGCACCAACAAAAAGGCTAGGTTCCAACTAGAAGGAGAAACATTCCGTTAGCGTTCCTGTTCATTTCAATGGCAGTTGCTTGGCTGGACTGTGCCATGCTAACCAACCAAACCTTGCTCAGTTCTGACAATAATTTCTTTTGGCATATTTCTCATATTTTTCGTTTAGTAAGAAAAAAGGGCATTTGAAAACACATACACTACTGTTCAAAAGTTTCCAAAATAATAGATGTAGTCCGTCATAAAGATGGCTTTTGAAAAACTAAACCGTTTTTATGTGCAAAAAGAGAGGAGAGTTTTAAATCGAGCCTGATGGCAATGACATTTTATGCTGATATTTATTTCCTAAATTGGCAATTTTTCTGGCTTCTCTTCAGAAATGACCTAAAACGGGGGTTTCCAGATAGCATCTGTCAGATGCTTTGATCCCACTGGCGTCCTTTTCTGTGTGTTTGATATTGGTGTTGCTGTCGGATCATGTGCGTGTACCCTGCTGCCTTCCCATAATGCAGAGCACACACTGTACGGACATGCCCTCATGATGCCGAGCCATTAGGCACAGCAGAGCTGCATAATAGCCCCTGTCCTGATGCTGCCACTGCTAATGCCTGTTTGAGAATTACGTGGGTGAGTGCACTCACAGATCTCTTTGTGTATTTAGTGTAAAATGAAAAAAACAAAATCACACTTCAAACATCTTATTCTTAATCAGGATAAAGCTTGCTTGTTCAGTGTACAAATCATCCAATGATTTTTAAGGGGGGTTCGGTTAGACTTTAAAACAAAAATGTCTATTTTTATATTTGTTAATGCATTTGGTACCATGCATTATGTTCATTTTGTTAATAGATTTTACATATACACTAACACTACCCTTCTGAAGTTTGGGGTTCGTACGTTTTAAATTTTTTTTTTTAAAGAAGTCACTCTAAGGCTGAATTTATTTAATAAAACCGTAATATTGTGAAATACTGTTACAATTGAAACTCATTATTTTTCTAATAACACATTTTATATATAATATATATTTTAAAATGTTTATCAGTGTTAAAATATTTAATATTTTTGTGGAAACTGATGCAATGTTTTTTTTTTCAGCAAAATGTGACAAATAAAAAGCTCAAAATAGCAGTATTTATTTAAAATATAAATCTTTTGTAACATCATAAATGTCTGTACGGTCACTTTTGATCGATTTAATGTGTCCTTGCTGAATAAAAGTACTAATTTTGTTTAAAGAAAAAAAAAATACTGACCCCAAACTTTTTAAT
The DNA here is from genome assembly GCF_001515645.1 of Sinocyclocheilus grahami. NCBI lineage: Eukaryota > Metazoa > Chordata > Actinopteri > Cypriniformes > Cyprinidae > Sinocyclocheilus > Sinocyclocheilus grahami. Next base: position 1,399,365 of record NW_015505258.1, on the reverse strand, counting down.
AGTATAGTTTTTTTATTTATTCATTTTTTAATGGTAGAGTTCATTTTTAACCATTTAAGTTGTATAAATTAGCATTAATTAATATATTATGAACAAACATGAGTTAGCAATAATAAACTATAGATTTATAAATTACAATTGACGTAGATTAATAAATGCTATAAAATGTCATTCATGATGACATTTTAAAGCATGTGATTATAAATGACATGATGTAAAATGTCAATATTAGGTGTCATGAATTAAAAATTAACAACCTTTTTTACAGCATTTATTATTATGTTTAATATATTAATTAATGCTAACAAATTGGACCTTATTGTAAAGCGTTACCAGAATTTAAATAGTAATTGTCTGGAGCGCAATTTGTTTAAGTTAGTATAACCACTTTTGAGGTTATTGATACTCATATTCAAGCAAGTTCTGTATGTTTTCTTCTCTATATAAAACGTACAAAGATACAAGACTATTACATCAACAATATCATTGTAATTTCCTACGTGACAATATAACTTCCATGATTCATTTATTTACTCACTTCCAGCATAAAATGAGTATCCCACTGGTTTCCCAAGGCTAGTTTCCACATAGTGCTGGTGTTCATTTGTGTTCTTTTCGCAAATATAACCATGTAAACTTAAAGACTTGAAGGCAGCATATTGCTAAATATGTGCTGATTTTGTCTCTCAAAAGATTTTTGGCCAGCATGTTCTAAAAGTTTTCATCCTCCATGCATATTCAGAGTTAACAAGCAGTGGGTTGTGTCGGGGGTCAGCTGGCTCCAGGCTCTGTAGCCCACTGGCTGATCAGTAGAAGGAAAAACACAGACCTTGTAAATCCTTCAGGCTGTTTCACACCAGAGGTGAGTGTGGGCAGGGGCAGGGGTCACCAGAAGAGGGTGAGAGCACAAATTGCTATTTACTTATTTAATATGAATTAAAAAGTATTTGAATTGATAGGGACTATATTAATTCTGTGCTGGAATTTGGTGCCATTCATGAATTATACAGAGATAATTAGTCAAATCCCCTTAGATGCTGGTTTTCTGCTGTTGTATGCATTAGCAAAATCGGTTTGCTAAAATCAATGCAACATCTACGGTGTTGTTGTTTTAAATTGATTAAAAGTTTATGCATTAAATTACATTGATTATTCATTAAAACCCTTAAAAACAGCATTCATATCTGATTATTGCCTGTTATAATTACCCTTAAAGGGATAGTCCACCTAAAAATGAAAATTCATGTTGTTCCAAACCGGTGTGACTTTTTTTGTTTTTGTTTTTTCATGAAAAAAATATTTTCTGAAGAACCTCCCAAAGCCAAGATGTAGATGAGTTTGTTTCTTCAGATTTTGAGAAATGTAGCATTACATCACTTGCTCACCAATGGATCCTCTGCGGTGAATGGGTGCCGTCAGAATGAGAGTCCAAACAGCTGATTAAAAACATCACAATAATCCACAAGTTCTTTACATGACTTCAGTCCATCAGTTAATGTCTTGTGAAGTGAAAAGCTATGTGTTTGTAAGAAACAAATCCAACATTAAGATGTTTTTAACTTCACTCCATTGCTCCATACATAATATACATCTTGGATTGCTTGAGGGTGAGTACATTTTCAGCAAGAATTCTATTTTTGGGTGACCTGTTCCTTCAAATCAGAGACTTGGACAGAAAGGAATGAATGGTTAGGGTATAAGGTCACATCATGTGACAGCCGAAACTTGATTCGTGGAATGCAAACAATACTGGAAGGCTAGTCAAGGAAGTAAAGCATTGTGTTGTTGTTGTTTCCTATTTTTTTCATTTCACCCTGTCCAACTTTCTTTGTGCTGCAGTTTTAAATCCCTAAACGTCATAAGGAGCTGAGATGGAAGGTTTCTCTCGAACACCTGCACCACTGTGAGCTAATTAGACGTTAATGAGTGAATGAATAGAGTTGTGAGTCATGTCTGTTTACCCAGCGTCCCTCACCTGATGCTCACGATGAAGCATCTTGCGAATGAGTCTTACTTGAGACCCAAATTCAAATTAGACTGCGAGCAGACTTTATTTGTGAAGTGCACAGCTGTTCGCTCGGATATGGCCAAGTCCAATGTAGAACAGGTAGTAATTATTCCAGATCTGTTGCTCCTTTATTGACACAGAATCAACAGCTAAATTCCGTTTGAAAAGTCATAGAGATTTATTTTATTTTTTTTGTACAACTGCAGATTTTTAATTTAAGGAGCAAATGGAGCAGCGCTATTTTCTGAATGAGTTGTGAATGTAGAACCCACATGATTAATAGACTAATAACAACTGTATCTAAAACAGCTGTGTCTTTGTTTGAATCACAGGGACAAGCATATGGGTAGATAAAACTGTTAACTGCCTCATCCAGTTCTGGAAACACCCTTGGCCTATAATAAGTTAACATGTGTATGGCATCATATTAGCTAAATTGATATTTATATTAGGGATGCACAATAAATTGCTACCATATTGGTTACTGGTTGATTAATTAATCAATACTAGATATTTGAATTATACACATCTCATTTAGGTTAATTGTACATTTACATTACACTCTAAAAAAATCTGTACGGGCACAAAGTACTGTATTAATTTGAAGGAATTTTCTGTATTTATTTTTTAATGGTGTCTTACCTGTATTTTGAATTTTATAGTGCATTGCGTTGTGTTTTAGAGTTAACAGTCTGCAAAATCAATGGATAATGTCCCAGCAATGAGCCACCAGTACTTTCTTCCCCCTTAAAAATCTCAAAATGGATTTTTCATACTTGAATTACATTATAAAGTTGTGATTCCTAAATTCACTTGAAAAAATTACTGATTTTAGTTTTTAGTATTTTATGTTGAATTTATTTTGGCAAAATAGTATAGAATTTAATATCTGCCAATTAAGGATTATTAATCATAACATCAAAATAATTATACACAATTTTAATGTTTGTTTTGGCATTTTAATATTCGTGCATCCATAATTTACATGCACTACATTTAAAAAATTTACGATTGGTAAGATTTTTTTTTATTATTGTTTTTTAAAAGAAATCTATTGTGTTCACCAAAGAAAGACAGTAATGTTGTAAAAAAAATATTTTTGTTTGTATGTGAAAATAGAAATTCTGGTAATATTTTTTCAGCAAACAGCATTTATTTGAAATTGAAGACATTTCTAAAAATATGAATGTCTTCACTGCCACTTTTGATCTGTTTAATGCATCCTTGCTAAATAAAAGTGTTCATTTCTTAAAAAAAAATTCTTGACCCCAAACTTTTGAACAATTGTATACTTTTATTACGATGCTTGCATTTCAAAGCTATTTAAAATCATTATTGATGTACAAAGTCATACTCGTGTGCAGAGAGACAATGAAACTGTTGCTGGCTGTGTAAAGTGATGGCTAATTAAACTTTTATGACTAAAAGGCTAAAATAACTGACATTTCTCAAATGTAAGGGTTTTTGAGGCAACAAGGTGTATTCATGGCAACTAGGTATTCAAAATGGTGTCATACTTGTAATGAGACCTTGATTAGATTCATAATAATCAACACTACATTTCATATGCCCCAAATGCAAACAGTGTCAAAATGGTTAAATATCATCCGACACATCACTAATCTAGCTTTCCTTTTTGGCAGCCAGTCCTGTATTTCCACATATGTGTTTGTGGGCATCATTTAGGGGACCACAGATGCTGCAGAATACTCTAGTATTCCACTAATTACAGTTTATCTCCATGACAACACAGTTTCTATGCAGGGATTCGGCCATGTCAGAGGCTATTACGCACACATTTGCTGAAACAAACACACAAACGGTTATGTAACCCCCCTCAGCTGGTGGTCTTCTTTAGGGTTATTTCTAAAGACAACGTGCTGTGGCCTGAGGTGACAGTGAAGGGGACCACAGCAGGCCACTGATCGCCCTCCAGATTTGTGGTAAAAGTACATCCTATCTTCATGCTCCATCCCTGCTTCCTGACAGCGATACAGGTGCCAGGCTGATAAATAACATCAGGTGTGCCCACAATCGATGAGATTATCCCTGCCATGGTGTTGAGGAGCTCACAGGCCCCCTGCATGCTCTGGTTTTGATGCTGTCTGCAGGGGACCAGGTGCCATCCATCTGACATTCACAGCTTGAACTCCACTACGGCTGTACAGTTTCTCTCTGCTCACGAGGACAGGAGCGGCTTCATATTCCCGCCGATTTCATCAGCCAGGAGGCTGCACTGAGAGACGCTTGATGTTGGATGACATGGATTCACAGGAGCTGTCCACTGGGGTTGATGTGAAGACTTGTCTCCGGTTGCTCTGACGGAGGTGTCTTTGTTGTTGATGACTGGCAGTCTAGATGGGATGTTATTTATGTGTTGCCTTTTGGGTTTTGCTGCTGGTTTTCACCAGGGGACGTCGTGATCAGTGCACCTGTTGGAATGATGTGTGTGCTGGTGTGTGACTGTATGACTATAGGGAGCCCTGCTTAGATTGATGAGCTGATTGTTTGTACATCTGTCTGTCTGTCTGTCTGTAGATCTATCTATCTGTCTGTCTGTCTGTTGTTCTATCTGTCTGTCTGTCTGTCTCTCTGTCTGTCTGTCTGTCTGTCTGTCTGTTGTTCTATCTATCTGTCTGTCTGTCTGTCTGTCTGTAGATCTGTCTGTCTGTAGATCTATCTATCCATCCATCCATCCGTCCGTCCGTCCGTCTGTAGATCTATCTATCTATCTGTCTTTCTGTAGATCTGTCTGTCTGTCTATCTATCTATCTATCTATCTATCTATCTATCTGTCTGTAGATCTATCTATCTATCTGTCTGTAGTTCTATGTATCTATCTATCCTATCTATCTATCTATCTGTCTGTCTGTCTGTAGTTCATTCTATCTATCTATCTATCTATCT
>NW_015505258.1:1357901-1394363 GCF_001515645.1 Sinocyclocheilus grahami | reverse complement strand
TCTGTCTGTTGTTCTATCTATCTGTCTGTCTGTCTGTCTGTCTGTTGTTCTATCTATCTGTCTGTCTGTCTGTCTGTCTGTAGATCTGTCTGTCTGTAGATCTATCTATCCATCCATCCATCCGTCCGTCCGTCCGTCTGTAGATCTATCTATCTATCTGTCTTTCTGTAGATCTGTCTGTCTGTCTATCTATCTATCTATCTATCTATCTATCTATCTATCTCTATCTATCTATCTATCTGTCTGTAGATCTATCTATCTATCTGTCTGTAGTTCTATGTATCTATCTATCCTATCTATCTATCTATCTGTCTGTCTGTCTGTAGTTCATTCTATCTATCTATCTATCTATCTATCTGTCTGTCTGTAGTTCATGCTATCTATCGATCGATCATTCGTTCGTCATCTATTTATCGGTTGTTTTTCTCTTCAAACTTCTACAAACAAACAAAGCATTGGCAGTAACATAGTTGAGTTGTTCATCATTTGATGACTACTTGCATACTTGTATATTTCTTGATATCTTTTGAAAATGTAATTAAATAATAATTTTCTACTGAAATAATTTTATTGGAAACCATCTTTTTGGATTCAGTTCTTAATGGATTCACATTGATTCACAAAATATATTCACAATACCCAACTAAAGATATTTGAAATATACTTATGTATTTATTACGTATGTAATAAATTTATTTTTAAATATATAAATTTTTACTAGTTTTGTTTGATTTAGTTAATAAAATCATATTTATTAAAGAATCTTAAAATGCATATGAAAAAAATGAATGAATAAATACTTCCAGAACATATACTTTTTATACTTCCAGACAACTGACAAGTAACACACACAAAACACACAACACAATACACACCCCTTTACCAAACACATTTCAGTCCTCATTACATACCTATTTGCAAACAATCAGTTCTCGAACTTGATCCATTATATCTGTATATTTTGTTAGCCTGAGATATGTTCTACTGTCTATTCCCTAAACCCTCATCAAATCCCACGATCCCTAGCTGCCAGACACAGACATGACTCCTGATGCCCCTCAGCATCCTCTAAGATGTTAATCTATGGCTGCATGTGATGTTCTTGTTCTCTCAGTGTCTCAGTGCTGACTGGACTAGTTGATGTTGTTTCCCTTAATTAGAGCTGGGTGTCAGAGAGTTAATGCGTAGGAGTGACTCCCCAGTGGGAGAGACGCTTTTTTGGGATTGAGAAGAGCTAGCGCATGTCCATTTCCTGTGGAGCGTGAAAACCAAAGTGCACAAAAATCTTGCGGTTTCCTTTTAAGCACTAATTAATTAACCCTATTCATCTTTTCCTCATTCCATCATTATATTCAATAGGGATGCACTGGAATTTTGGCCTAAAATGCTTTAGATTTCATTTTGGGAGCATGTAGATATATTTCCACTTCAGAGGCTGATGACTGGGGATAGTTATCACATGGTAGACACATTTAGAACAGATGTTTTTAAAATTTGAAAGTCAATATGGGCCCTTGCTGATCTGAATTATTACCCCATAATGCTTGTCATGGTGTGTATCTATGAAATGCTGTCTGAATAAAAGATTTAAGAGAAGAGAGATGGGCCTTTGGAGAACAGGATGTGAGTTTGTCATGACTGAAGCAAGTAGAGCAATGTAACTGAATAATGTAGTGAAAGGAAGTCTGCTTATATCTAACTCTGGAGATATTCCACATATAGGAGAAAACTCTCATCATTATTATTAAGCCCTGTTTGAAAATTGGTGTGATTAAAAGTACTGGTGTCAGTGCCAAAAACAAAGTCTACTTGCACTTGTTTTTTAATAATAGTCCCTGAAATGCATCGCTGTCTCTGACAGCAGTATCAGGAAATGTTCTCTGTATGCGTCTCTGTGGGTGTTTCTGTCAAATGAATGCCAGCATTGTCATGTTTTCTCGTCTCTGGAACAGGTGTTTGGTGACCGCTCTGCTCTTCCCCATAGTGTCAGCAGCTGCGGCTGAGCGCTGCGCATCCCTCAGCTGATTGAAGGTGCTTAGACAAAGAGAGCGTTGATGAAGTAAACTCTCTCTTTCTCACAGTGGATGGAGGGAGGTGCATGCAGATTGATTTCTGTTCATCCTGCCTGTCTCGGTCCAGAGAGATTAGATAAAACTCAGGCTTGTGATCACCGCCATACGTCTCACAGACGAGATTGCTGGTCTGATGGACTGTTAGTGTAAATCAATATTTAATCACCTGGTGTGAGAGGATGACCTAAAAAGCCATTGGAAATAGAAGCACATTTAAATAGTATCCGTGTCAGATTTAAGGTCTTAGCATGTAAATTTATGCATCAGTAATGATTTTTCATTAAATGTATGCAGGCATGCATGCAAATGTTTGTGACTAGTACAAATAGTTCTATTTTGCACATTTAAAGACTCTTGTTAAAAAAATTTAAAAACATATATATTAACCACATAAAAATTGTGATTAAAAGTTTAATTAAAAAAAGTAATTTAACAAAAATTAACTTTAGTGAACTAATGTTTTAGTTTTGTTCATCCATTTTTTTTAAAAGCAGTACTTGAGCTGCATAAATTCGACAAATTTGTGTCAAAACTGATGATTATGTTCCTTAGCATGATTTGAGATATTTGAAGTCACATAATCAGTGTCACAAATTTGATTATTCAAGGACCTAGAAATATTGCCAAATTGAAAATATCTCTTATTCGTTTGACGTTATTTTCTTTTCTTTTCAAAGTCCTACAACTTTTTGAAAACAATTATTATTAAAATTAGGTTTCAAATCCCAGATTTTCAGTGCGGCCTCAGATATTTGGATATCTATACTGTTTTCGTACAAAGATGAATCCAGTCATGTGAGGTTTGTTTGGTTTGGAGACACTGGTTTGGAAGGATGAGACACAGAGCAGTTATTTGACCATGAAAGCAGGAGGCACAGGTGTCCTGAGAGCGGGAATGGGGGGAATGCATCATATACAGTCAGAGGTGTGTTTGTGTACATGTGTGCGATTCCTTCAGGCTGGATTGTGTAGTGTGTGTGTGTGTGTGTGTGTGTGTGTGTGTGAAATATTTAGACTGCCATCTTGCAAGGCTTCATAGTGACAGGAATGGGCTGTGTTCACACTTGACTCCTTTCACAAAAACTATGGATGACTCTATTAATAGAGGTGTCTAACTGATTAAACTCAGTTCATTCTCACCTCACCGAAATAGCAGAGCACTTCTGTGGGTGCTGGTGGTGCCACTTGTACAAAAAAAAAAGTTTTCTTTTGAGTGCAACATGTAGAGCACAGTTGTTTGTCATCATGATGAAGACCTTCTGCTTTTTATTCTCAATTCCTCCCAAGGTATCTTCCAAACCCATATGGCATTCTTCCTTCTGTGAAACATAAAATAATATATATTTTTTTAAAAAGGTCTCATCCTTTTTACCTCCGTACAGTGTCAGTGGACTCCAACAGTTTGGTTACCAATTTTCCATACTGAAATTTACATCGTTGTTGACATAATCTTTCCCTTTAGAGAAAATTCCCCTTTACAATGTCATTCAGTTGAGAGTGTGACTTTGTCATGGCAGGTTTAAAGCTAGAACACCATTAACACTTTAAATAGACACCATACTGAATATAATGCGGAAGATTTCAATGCTGAGGGATAGACGTACAGTCTTTACAGTGGCACATATTGTATAAAAGTCCTAGATCCCATAATTTTCAAACCGTTTTATAACATCAGAAAGATGTTTCATCAGCTGAACAATTGGCATGTTATTGAATGCACTGTACTGCTATCCCTCATAGTCTCGTTTTCATTCCTGTCAGAAAAAATAACAGCAAATGGATTTGGAACGACATAAGGATGAGTAAATAACAATGATATTTTAATATAATGTATATACTATTAGTATTTATTCATATTTTGAAGGTCTTGTATTTTCAGTTTTCATAAAAACTTTAGTTTAGGTTAGGTTAGCTTTTGTCATTTTTATTAGTTTTTTTTTAATATTTCTATCTAGCTTATTTATTTTCATTTCAGTTTTAGTTTTAGTACATCAACTAAAACGAATGTTATTTCAGTTATTGCCAGTGCAAAATTTCTAATTCTCGTTAGTTTTTCATTTAATATTTATATTTTATTTCATTTCTGCTTTATTTCAATTACTGAAATCAATTTTAGTTTTAGTTAACATTAACAGCATAAATAATGACAATTTTATTTAGGTGTGAAAGTGTTCAGTAATTCAGCTTATTTCACTGAATTTAATTAAAATAATGGAACTGAATCATATTGAATCGAATACTCTCACACACTTTCTAATCCAGCACTTTTCAGTGGGGGTGATCAGTGCCATATATTACCGTCCAGTGGAAAATGTCATCTTCGCCAGATGTCATTGGTATTCAGATGTCTCTGTGAACATGCTCTTTTCCATAAGGCCAGCGCTCGAGGATAGAGCCTGAGTCCAGACTGAGGGACAAAGATCAGGCTGATTAATAAGTACAGCAGTGCTAAACCTTCTTCATGCCAGAGAGCGATGAATCACTGAGCCTCTGCCATTGTCTTTCTCCCCTTTTTATTCTACTCTATTAATCTCTTGTTTTGGGTCTGTAGTTTCTCTCACGCTCTCGCCCCTCTCGTTTCCTCACTCTTCATCACTTTAACTCTGGCCTGCCTTTCTCTGCCCCTCATTTTCAGTCCTTGTCTAATCTTTTTTTCCCCTATGGTCCTCCAACTCTTTCTCCAGCCCCCGCCTCCCCCTGTCGCCCACGCTCTGTGCAGCTGCCGAGTACCTCAGTAATGCAGTTCATTACCGTCTATTACTGTGACTCACAGCTTGACTGCACAGTCACAGGTGTGTTTCCCTACGGACGGCAGCGATCGCGCACAGCCGCTGGCATTCAGCCCCCCACGTCTCACAGAGATGATAGTAGCTCAGATTACAGCCATCGATCAATGTATACAGTCGCTTGTGAGCGCATTCACGTGTGTGATGTCATAGCATCTCAGAAGCTGAACTCTGCATCAATACTATGACTTTTACGTGATGTGTTCTGCTGTATTCTATCGACATGCTTGGTACGAGCTTGACAAAGGATTATGGTTAATTGTAAGTCTAATTAGATCTTCTTCTCTAACACGCCAATGTTGATATATGAGCAAACCCCTCTGTAATTTGTCATGACGAAAAGGAACCTATTAGTGGCTTACATATAGTTGTATAAACTGGGATAGAAGTAAGTATTTAAAACTGACATACTTTAGTTTCCATGACTGAAAGAACACGCGAGGCTTTTGGTCATTAATGCATCTTTAAGACTAGGAAAGATTTCAAACGGGTAAAATTTATGAGGTAATATGTCTAATCTGTTGCTCATTAAATCCCCATGTGGTTTGTCAGATGCTGTTTTCAGTGCTGTTCTTATTGAGTGCAGGTTGTTACAGTTGAATCAGATGAGGCCTTTTAATGTATCTGTGATGGGATACTGATTTCCTGTATGTATTGTTTGAGTGCTTTCTTCAGTTGAATGCACAAAGCATCCTACCAATAGGAGATGGTAGAATCTATTCGGATGTTTCTTCAACTTTGTGGTTGGTTTGTTATACTGTATATAGGCCTACTCTATCGTTCAAAAGTTTGGGGTCGGTAAGTCAAAAATACGCTATGTGATCAAAAATACAGTGATTTTAAAAGAACTATATTAAATGTAGTATATTTTAACATGTAATTTATTCCTGTGATGGCAAAGCTGAATTTTCAGCATCATTACTCCAGTCTTTATTATGATCCTTCAAAAATCATTCTAATATGCAGATTTAGTGATCAAGATACAATCCAAAAGCAACTTGCAAATCTTGACAATAGAAGCAATCAAACCAACAAAAGAGCAACAATATAGTGTGCTGTGTGTGCCATAATGCTGTGACATGTCGCAGTTTGTTGCAGTACATGTATTATGTTTTTTTTTCTTTTTTTTAAATAATGAATAAAAAGTAGATGGAATAGAATAGAGAGAGCTAGTGCTATAGGGTCAAGTTATTATTATTTATATATTAATAAATTGAATAGAAATAAAATAGAGAGTGTTATTGTTAGAAAGTCAAGTTTTTTCAATCAATATTTTTTATCTCGTATTTTTGGGGTTCTTTAATGAAGAAAAAAGTTTAAAATAAAAGCATTTATTTGAAATATAATTTTTTGTAACAATATAGCTAAATATATATATATATATATATATATTTGTGTAAGTTATTGAGCTTGTTTACCAAGGAGACAACAGTGTCAGTGAAGGACTTGAAAAGATATATACTGTATATATATATATATATATATATATATATAGATATATATATAGATATAGATATATAGATATAAATACAAATCTAGATAAAAATGAGCAGTATTAATTTGTGAGCAGTATTTTTAAAAAGTAAAAATCTCATACAATTTTGTCTATTTGGGATCCATATATGCTAGCTATGAAATTACCATTAGGAAGACAAAAGCAGTTGGGCATTTTTTTGGAGCCGGACACTAGTAGTGTGAAAAGTGTGTTTTATGAGTTTATTTATGTATGTATGCATTATTATTGCCTGATACTGTTGTATGCATTCAAACGTGTGCTTCGAGCTTGAGACCAGTAGCTTGTGGGTGTATGGGTGCATGCAGGAAGGCGTTCAAACCAGCAGGCACAGAGAGATTATGTAAATACATCTTCAGGAGTGTTCAGCTCGTTTCTCAACTGCACAGCGCTTTGCCTGCACGTTTGTTACTCAGTGGAAGATGGATCTGAGAAACATGGGAAGTGCCATTTCTTTTAGTGCTTCTCAGGGCATTACTGTTCAAATCAGAACTGCTTTTGGGAGCAGACAATTATCGTGCTGGCTTCTCAAGGGGGAAGCACTCAGCAGTCACTTAGATGATTCATCTTCTTCTATGCTCTGAAATTAGAGGTGTAGATTGGCAACATATTTGCAGCTTGTTGATCATGTCTGCACAACTTAAAAAAAAAAAAGGTTGTAAACTCTCACTGAAAACCAATGGCGAAGTGGTTGATTCGCACTATATGCCCAAGGGCCCTGCTGTTTGGGAGGCCCCTGGATGTCGACTACAGTAGACCAGTGCAATCCCCATTTTCCCTTCATGAATGTGCATTTTAGCTGTCTAAATGTATCAAACAGGCTCTTAAAAGGAAAAACCTGAAGCCGCTGCCCCCGGTGGCACAAGCCAAGCAATAAAAGTGCTATTACCGCCATAAACATCTGATTGCTTTCACAAATGCAGTCGATTATGTGGCAGCAAAAGGACCTTGATTCTGCTGAGATATTGATAGCATCAATCATGCGGCGAGTCGATAGGTAGACTTTACTCAGCTGTCACGACAAATGCAAATCTCATAACTGGCCTTTCATTGCAGTAAAAAATTATCTTGATTTCATTTGCCAAGCAAGTTTCCTCATACATCTTGATGTATGTTGTTCTTGGCATAAATTGAGCACTTGGCTAAGTGTCAAGAAAGATGGACAAACACATTAGTCGTCCTTTTACGCCAATATGAACATCCGCTCCATACTTCATCGGTGAGATTAGGGGATTGGGGAACTGTTGCCGTTGTTTATTTGTTTTTGCAGTGAGAGCACAGTGCTTGAAGGGACTGAATCCCAGCAGAAGCAGGAGCGGTAACAGGTAGCTCGCACTGACTCTGAATTACTGAAATATTTAGCTGTGCTTTAGGAACCAGCAGTAAATCTCTTTCTCAGTTGCAATTGCACTCCCTTCGTGGCTATTTACCTCACAAAAATTGAATGAGGAGTATGAGGCAGAACACAATTACTTCTGCAATAAGATTTTCCCTTGCATCATGCAAGTTCATCGATAGCAAAGCCTCCTGGGAAAGAAATGGAATTGAAAATTTGACATGTGAGAACAAATGGCTGTTATTAAAGGAATTCATAAAGCTGTTGGAAATAATAAGATGCTACTTGCTTAAGTTTATTCAGTGTTTTGTTTGATCTTTGCTTATCATCTCCTCCCTCTATGTTCCTGCAGGCTCCATTGAGGCTTGCTTAAGCCACCTGTTGAAGCGAAGAGCGGCAGGATTCCTCCGCAGCGATAAGATCGCCGCCCTCTTCACCAAGATCGGCAAGGTGAACACCACAGCAAGTGAGATCTGCCGCAAAGTTCAAGAACAGCTACAGCAGCAGGCCGAAATCACCAGGTCTGACTTTTTATTGCGCACAAATAATGTGCATTATTTCCTTGAAATTATTACTATTATTATTTTTAATTTTAATTTAGTAAACTTCACTTGTGAAATTACTTTCTTTTCAGCTGACACCACCTAGGCCATGTGGGCTATTGGCTAATCTTAGCCAAAAGCCATATAGCTGCTTTAGTTGATAATGTAGCCTTTCTGAAATCTAAGTTTAGTTTACAGATTTACAACTTACGAAGTTGACGTAAATAATTGCAAATAACAATATAATTGAAAAAGAAGCCTTCGTAATCAACGGTAAACTGACGTTTAGGTTGAAACACCTTCACAATCCAATCAATTCTCGATAGGTCCCATCCTACTTTTTTTTTCTCATTCAATATCTTGTTTTATTCTGAAAATCTTTAATTTACGAAAAAAAGAATGCAATTTTCTGTTAAATTTAAAAGTAGTATTTTTGCGCCACTAAAGGCTAGTTCACACGAAAAACTAAAACTATTAAGATCTATAATGATAACTATGTTAAAGCTAACACCGGTGGACAATAGGGCTGGGCGATTTTTCCAATTTTATCGATTAATTCGAATTTATTGTTTTGCCACAATTAAAAAAAATTTTAAATCGAGGAATCGCGATTTTGAATAGAAATATTACCAAATGTTAGAATTAGACACTTTGACAATATGCCGGTGATAACAGTAAAGAGAAAAGAACGATCCAACCGCATGTCGGCGCACGTGATTAACCGCGCTCTGTGAAGGACCATTTATATAGCGCTAAGCGTCATTCACACAGATTGTTGACAAAAGATGCGACACGGGCAGTGGAATAGGTAAAACATGCAAGAAGATGGGAGTGAACTTCTTTTAACTTGAGCGCAGTGTTTTTAGAATGGCGTTTCATGCATGAGACACTGCAAGAGACGCGAGTGCAACAGTCAAACACATCCATGTTTACACAGAAAAAACAATGGAAAAGTAGCTCAATCGAATAAAAAACCTGTAAAGAACTACTACTGTATGTCTGATATTTCATCTTTGCATCATGGTGACAGGCTGACAAGCTACTGTTGTTTTTACAGAACATTTATAGTTAATGATAGTCTACTGGTGTCATTTTGAATTTGAATTTCCGTGACTTTTGAAAATTTTTAAAAGCATTTTCCTGGTATTATTTCTGAACACATAATATGTATGAGACAAGTTTGTACAATATGTACTTGTAGTTTATGCATCTTTTCTGCAAAGATATTTAACAAGTGATTTGTTGAACATTTACATCATGTTGACAAATTCATGTGTGCTGCACTTAGAATAGAATTTTCTTTAACTAGAGGGTTAATAAAGAAAAAGTAACTTCAATCATGTTGTAGTTACATTTTCAAGGTGACTAGTTAAAAATCGTAAAAAAATCGAGAATCGGTCAAACATTCTAGAAAAATCGAGATTAAAATTTTTTGCAAAATCGCCCAGCCCTAGTGGATGATAATGTTCTGTTTACCATAATTACATGTTTCAGTTTGATTATCGTTTTGAAAGCTCAACCTCTTTAAATTTCGGTGGATTCTGATTGGCTCTTTCACTTCGAAATATGTAAATTTACAAAATAAAACAGATTGCAAATTGCATTTTATGTTGAATTTAAAAGTCGTATTTTTGATCTACTAAAACTACTACTAAAAATATATATGTAAAACTATAAAGATAACTGTAACGATAGCTACACTATATAGTGTTCACACCAGTAGACGATATTGTTATGTTTATTGTAATCACGCTCTGCAGTTTTGTCATACTGCCCCTTTAAATCCTTGAGCTCTTTAAAGTCAGGTGGATTCTGATTAGCTCTTAATGTTTTTATCGTTCATCAGCTATAGAACAAAAACATTCCAACGGCATCATTATAATTATAGCTGTTGTTTCGCTGTTCTATTAGAATTAGAATGGTTTTCGAAACTTTCTAGTTATCTTTCTAGTTGTGAACGACACTTAATAGCACAAACAGAATTGGAAAACTCCCACCCCAAATTCATGACAATGGTTTAGCTAAAAGTCAAGATATCAAACTATATAACTACAAACTGCTAAAAATTACATACTTTACTTTTAACAATCACTTGTTCTACTTATTAATATGAACTGTAAGTAGAGATGCTAAAAGTCAAAGAAAGCCATAAACTGGAACTGATTGTATTAGCGATATAAGCAATGCTTTATGACTGATAAGCTGTTCAGACAATGATGAAAGCTGGAAGCAGATCACATCTGGTGTGTGGAGAGGGATGATTTGCTGCTTTGTTGGGAAAACATTCCAACGGCATCATTATAATTATAGCTGTTGTTTCGCTGTTCTATTAGAATTAGAATGGTTTTCGAAACTTTCTAGTTATCTTTCTAGTTGTGAACGACACTTAATAGCACAAACAGAATTGGAAAACTCCCACCCCAAATTCATGACAATGGTTTAGCTAAAAGTCAAGATATCAAACTATATAACTACAAACTGCTAAAAATTACATACTTTACTTTTAACAATCACTTGTTCTACTTATTAATATGAACTGTAAGTAGAGATGCTAAAAGTCAAAGAAAGCCATAAACTGGAACTGATTGTATTAGCGATATAAGCAATGCTTTATGACTGATAAGCTGTTCAGACAATGATGAAAGCTGGAAGCAGATCACATCTGGTGTGAGACAGAAGATTTCTTCTTTAAACAGAAGATTGGCTCTGCAGCACTCTAAATGAGGAATGTTATGGGCGGATGCTCCGGGGCTTCGGTCAGCTTCTTATTTTCCCATTAACTCTCCATTAGCAGAGCCACATGGCCAATGTGCCACTCAAGAGCGGACTGCTCGGGCCTAATAGCCACAATCTCCAGGTGACTCAACATCTCTGTTGTGGTCAGAGATTAGTTGAAGCCACTTTGGTGTGTCTGTACAGTAGCCGCTCTCACACACACACATTTAAAGCATTAATGTGGAGGGTTGCTGGTCACATGTTTTGTGGTGTTCCCTGCCTGTCCATTTTAAGCACCCCTACCCCACCGCACTCACTCGGTTACTCACGTTGCCACAGCAACACCATGGTGTCACCATCTAGAGCAACAAGATGCTTGCTGGTTATTGAATACATCTACCTCAGCAATTCAGTCTAATAAAGCAACTGCATGTCATTACTTTCTTGTGCAAGAGTTATATTGCACCCAAGACACATCTGTACTTCGTTTAAATGATTTCATTTATTGCACTCGTATTTAGCTTCACAATTATAATTAGTTTTTATATAATAAGATTTTTTAATAATTATTTAAGGGGGTCTGAATACTTTCCGTACCCACTGTATATATATAAACTGTTTATTTTGAGTAATTAATACTGTAGATTATATATAGATTAATACAGTATTAGTTATCTAATTAAAGCTGACAAATAATTAAATACATGGACATGAAGTTGATATTATATAATGTGTAAATTAGCTAGTCGGCGAAGCAAAAAGACAAACACTGCAACAATATTATGGTTTTAATTTATATATTATTGTTAATTTGTAGTTCAAGTAAACAAAAAAATCTGTTTTCTTGCTTTATGAGTGGATGCTCTACATTATTGCCCTTGGAGCAGAAATGCAGTTTCATCTCCATTAGCTCTGCTTAGCTCATCTCAGGTGCAGGGATTTATTTGCTTGTTTATACTGAAAGTCCACCTCTGCGGCCAGCACTCACACACACAGTGTAAGTGGTAGGCCGTTATGCTCTCAATGCTTATGTAAATCAGAGAAGATGAGGGCGCTGTGGCACAGACAGCAGACTCATCCATCACTGGTGTGCCTGCAGCTGTGGTGTAGTGTGATGTCCTGGCTGGAGGGAAATTGATGGCTGTGGGGTGTTATTGGCTTACGCCCATGATGGACTCTCTCATCAGTGCGCTCAACATTACAGCAGTCCTCCCAGCTCTCCACAGACTCCGGACGGATCTCAGACGGGCTTAGTCACAAACACTGGCTTAAAGGAATATTCCAGGTTTATTTTCAGCCTGAAGATGGATTGTTCACCCCAAAATAATTTATTTACTCACCCTCATGTCTGAGCACAGTCTTTTTTTAAACATTTAGTTTTTTCACCATATAGTAAAAGTCAATGGGGTCCAAAACAAAAACTAAATAGAAAACAAGATATTTTATTTTGTGTTCTACAGAAGAAAGAAAATCATACAGGTTTAAAATGACATGAAGGTGAGTAAATGATAACAAAACTTTCATTTTTGGGTGAACTGTCCCTTTAGGTCTTTTTTTTTTTTCATTGGTCCCACTATTTTTTTTTACCCCCAAACAGCACTATTCCTTCTTGGCTTTCTGCACTTGTGACAGTACCCTAAAGCAATATTTTTTTTTCTTGGATCTTCCGTGATTTCTTCATTTCTCCGAGCTCAGCGACGACTCTGTCATCCTAGAGCTGGTGTCTGGCTCTCAGTAAAAACTAACAGTGCTTTCTGTAATGCTGTAATGCCATCTCAGCCAAAACATACAGTACAGTACTGTTTAAAAGTTTGGGGTTAATAAGATTTTTTTTCACGTTTTTTTGAAAAAAAAAGTCTCTTATGGTTCACCAACACTCTTAAAATTAAAGGTGCTTCACGATGCCATAGAAGAACCTTTTTGTCTAAATGGTTCCATAAAGAACCTTTAACATCTGAAGAACCTTTCTGTTTCACAAAAGGTTCTTTGTGGCGAAAGAAGGTTCTTCAGATTACAAAAAGGTAAGAAAGAGAAGGTTCTTTAAAGAACCTTTGACTGAATGGTTATTTGTGGACCCAAAAATGGTTCTTCTATGGCATCGCTTGAAGAACCTTTGAAGCACCTTTATTTTTAAGAGTGAAGGCTGCATTTATTTGCTCGGAAATACAGTAAAAACAGTAATATTTTGTAATATTATTACAATAAAAAAAACTGTTTTCTATTTTAATGTAATATAATATAATGTAATTTATTCCTGTGGATATTCCAGCAAAGCTGAATTTTCTCCAGTCTTCAGTGTCACATGATCCTTCAGAAATCATTCTAATATGCTGATTCGCTGCTCAAGAAAGATTTCATATAATTATCAAGGTTAAAAACAGTTGTGGAAATAATAATACATTGCTCTCAGGATTCTTTGATGAATAGAGAGTTCAAAATAACATCACTGAAATAGAAAATGTATAGACATTTATATAGGCGAAATGAAATTTATTGTCACTTTTGGTCAATTTAATGCATCCTTGCTGAATAAAAGTATTAATCTCAAAATAGTATTAATCTAAAAATATTAAACTTGCTGACCCCAGACGTTTGATCATTAGTGTAATTGCCCTTCGCAGAGAGTTTGATTGACAGGCGATCTGACCAATCATAACGCCGGAACTGTGTAAAATTGTTTATTGACGTCTTGAAACAATATACCTTCTGATATTCACTCATGTTTATTTCATGCTATAACTAGTAATGAGGAAGAGATGATCGCTTCATGTGCCACTTAAACCGAGGCTCTACAGCGATCTGTCACGACACATTAAAGAGCCACAAAATGGTATTTATTGTTTGAATGTCTTTAAAAAAATGACAAAATTTGGAAGCTGACTCTTTGTAAAGCCAAAAGCAACCTGCTCCGTCTTGTCTGTCGGCACATTGTCAGTGTCCTCTTTGCTCCGTGAAGTATTTTTCACTGCGTGAGAACATGTGTAGTGTGAATGAGAGTGCCATGGCTTGTCGGACATAACAACAGAAACTAAGGGGGGCAGGTCTTTGCGAAGGGTCAGTTATGGGGATTTTGTCCCAACTGCTGTTGTTCAGGAGCAACTGTTGTTGTTGATGGTTTGAATGGCTTCTATGACAGATGATGCAACTGTGGGATTTATCTCTTTTAATGCTCTGAGGTGAGTCTTTTGGGATGACACATGCTCTGTCCCTGTCATTGTGTGAATATGTGTGTTGTCCCAGTTGGCTGAATGGCCCGGCAGGTTCGAGTGGGTTTTGTGACTTCGTCTGGCCCTCCTGCACTGTTGTAGATGAGCAGCCAGGTCATCCTGTTGAGATGCTGTATGGAGAAGTATATGGACTCACAAACACTTAGAAACATCCACTGACAGACACAGTCATAATCCCTTTTGTGTCTCTTGCTTCTTTCATAAAACCAGACAATGTGAGTATGGGATTTTATCAGGCTATATGAGGACAAATAGAAGCACAAAATGATTGAAGGAAGGCCTAGTCTTAGCAAAAAACGCACTTTGTAACTTTTTGGGGGAATTTTTGTCTTAAAAGGTCTTCAAGATTATTACTATTGTGTCATTTGGTAGCATAAGACAATTTGGTTTGTAATGACTCTATTTGCTTATGTTTTGTGTGCGTTTTTGAACATATTATTGATGGTCTTTCTCAGGAGAACCCAGAGCACAGGACAGGAGCCCCTCCGGAGGCAGGGCTCCTCTGCTGGCCGAGCGCTTCAGCCACTCTCTGCGCAGGCCATCAAGCACATATGGGTCCGCACGGCCCTCTTTGAGAAAATCCTGGACAAAATAGTGCAGTATATTGTGGATAATGCAAGGTAATGAGCATCAGTACTGTATTTCAGTTCATGCAACTTTGTATGATTTAGTTTTTAGGATTAAAAAAAAAATTTAATCTTTAGCAAGTCTACAAACAATTATCAGTTTTTTGTACTGTACGTTATAATGTTGCGATGCCTATTTTCACTTTTAGCTCATTTAAAATGATCGATTTATGAGTGATTATTTTAATTTATCTAGGCAAAATAATAAAGAATTTTAATATCAAACATTTATCTGTTATTAGCATAACATGAAACATTTTTAAACATTTAGCTTCTTGATATAGGATGGAATTTTAATATATGTGTGTGCCTTTTTTTTCTTAAATAATAGTGGCTGCATAACATGCATTGCTTATCTCTCTTATGCAAAGTGTTATTTGCCAAGATTAAGGTTTGAAATTTATCATTTGTCCACGGTGATTGTTTGGGCTGTCATGTGGAGCTTGTGAAATAATGTGTTATTTGTTCAGCCTTTGAAAGAGGTCTCTGGTTATTGACATACACATTGTGTGTGTTTGCTGTTTGTGTGTGTCTGTAGTAAGTATTATGAAAAGGAGGCCCTCATGCACGACTCTGTGTTTGGCCCGATACTGGCGGCACTGCTGGGTGAGTCTATCTGATGCATCGATCACACTCTATCTACTCATATTACAGCTAATCGAGATTTATAGATGTTGTTCAATAAATGTATTAAATTGTGTTCAAATGGTGTTAGCGTTCATTATTTTATTATAATTCACTTTTTTATCACAATATGTTATCACATTACAATTTGTTTTGTGTAAAAATCTATATTTTTCATCTATAGTCGGGCCGTGTGCTCTAGAGTACACTAAGCTCAAGACGTCGGATAATTTCTGGACTGACCCGTCAGCAAATGAGCTGGTCCAGAGGCATCGCATTCACGGGGCCCACAGGGGCCAAGAAGTGTCGCCGGGCCGCAGGCCTGCACTTGGGGTGAGAATATCATACGTATAGGGGTGCTTGTGCAGTAGTTTTGTTCTAGTAAATAATCCATTTAAAATCCAATTTTGATGGTTTTTCCTCAGATCCGAAAGCGTCAGTCCTCTGGAAGCATGTCTGAGGACAAGTTTGCAGCCTCGGCGAGAGAGTACGTCGAATCCCTGCACCAAAACTCACGCATTCACTTGCTCTATGGAAAAAACAATGTACTCGTTCAACCGGTAAGACAGTACATACACACACACACATGCAAATGCACTTACAGGAAAACTAGTTTGATTTGCATCTACAGATCTTTATGTAGATGGCTGTAACAAAAGGGATTGATTTTAGATCAGTGAATCCCATCTAATCAATATAATGGATCTCAAGGGCTACTGGTTATGGGAATTGAGCCAGAGTGGTGTAGATAGGTAGAACTGTTCAAATTGTTGTCTTCCCTTGTGTAATGAATGGTCAGATGGGTTTCCCTGGCATTTTTAGCTGACTTCCCGGCTGCTAGTTGGCTACTCTTGTGAACTGGAAAAGGCAGACTGGATTAGCCATTACACCACATTAGATTTGTCATCAAATGAGTCAGGCACGGACTAAATGTGTGTATGAAAGTGTTTGTGAGATTTGCAACGGTGACTGATGTAACTGGGCACAGAGAGTGCTGGGTCTGGCAAGGACTTGTAGAAATCAATAGTGTAAACGACCCTTGCCAAAAGTTTGCAGTGATTCAGGTTTAATTGGATTTCGGTGTGAAACCTGATGCGTTTCGCAGCTCTCATCATCACAGTAAATCGTCAGAGACGTTTTATTTATGTCACTCTGTTGCTTATAACACTCATTTTTCTTTTGTTTCTCCTTTTCTCTGCTCTTTTCCTTGTATGTTAGCTTATAAGCAAAGAAAAGTGTCTAATGCTGCTGATTATATTAGATATTTTTAGAGGAGTTGGAGAAGCCACTGTGTTTTATTGAATAGACTTTGTTCTTTGCAGAAGAAGGACATGGAAGTGCTGCGTGGTTACCTGTCCCTTCATCAGACGGCCGAAACACTCACACTGAAGTGGACGCCCAATCAGCTAATCAATGGCACTCTGGGAGACTGTGACTTGGAGAAGAGGTAATATATACTGTACACACACAGGGGGAAATCTGGTCAATTAGGTCATCAGATAAAATGGGCCGGAAGAGCTTGGAATGATTTGAGATGGTCAATCACTGCAATTCATTTTGCCACAACTGTAATTGCTACAACTGGTCCGAGATTACTAGGTTGGAAAGAGCAATTACTTTTACAGAGGATGTACAGGAAAATAATAAAATGAGTGTCCTGATGTGCTGATTGCTGGTTTGTAATGATAAGGTTGATATGTTTGTAAGAAACAAATAGACATCTAAATGTGAGGTTATTTAGCAAAACAACATTGATTATTTTATTGAAAAGACTGTTAGGTTGCTGATCTGTTTTAACAGAACAATTTTCTCTCTCTCTCCCACTTTCTCTCTCTTTGTCAATTCTTTTCATCACCCTATAGTATTTACTGGGACTACGCTTTGACTGTGCCTTTAAGACAGATTGTCTGCATTCATTGTCACCAGCGCTGTGAGCCTGATTATTATATTATATTATATTATTCATTTTTATTTATCTTTAACGTTTAAACTTTGTCAGATATTTAGCTTTAATGTAGCACATATTTCAGTATCAGTTATTGATTTAATTCACATTATATCACCGATTTTTTTTATTATATTATATTTAATTTTATATTCATGCAAATTTCTCTCAGCGGACTGTGGGGGTACTCTGGTGTTAGTAAGTCAGGATGGAATCCAGCGGCCTCCTCTGCACTTCCCTCCTGGGGGCCACTTGCTGACTTTCCTGTCCTGTTTGGAGACAGGTTTACTGCCCCGGGGTCAGCTTGAGCCCCCCCTCTCGTCCCAGAAGGGCAAGGTGAGTGTTTTGCTGCAGAAGTCATGTAATAGAATGTTGAAATTTGTCAGTAACATTTCAAACATCCAAATCATTAAAGAATAGAATGAAAATTAAGATGCTGAAATTTTACTCACCCTCAAGGCCATCCAAAATGTAGATTCGTTTTTCTTCATTGGAACAGATTTGGAGAAATTTAGCATTTCATCACTGGCTCACCAGTGGATCCTCTGCAGTGAATGGGTGCCGTCAGAATGAGATTTCAAACAGCTGATTAAAACATCATAATAAATAATCCACATGACTCCAGTCCATCAGTATGTTTTAATGGAATTAACCAGTGAATGCACCCATTCACTGCAGAGGATCCTTTGTTGAGCAAGTGATGTAATGCTAAATTTTTACCAAATCTGTTCTGATGTAGAAAAATCAGATTCTAGCTTTTTTGCTTGTTGATGTAACGGAGGCCAGCTGTAGGTGCTGTGCAGGTAAACCTCACTCCCCTGATCTTTAGTCTCCTTGTTAGTGCACCCTCCTCCCATGCCGGAGACCCGGGTTCGAGTACCGCTCGGAGCGGGTGCGAGTAGGACCATGGAGAGAGGGGGGTTACATTGACACACTGCAAATAAATTGCAAAATGTTCCTTATTTGAAGTGAGAAGCTGAGTTTAGTTTCATTATGACTCTGTGTGTTTGCTTAACAGGGTAAAGTCTTCCCTAAGCTCCGTAAGAGGAACAGCATGGCTCGTTTAGTGGATCAGGATGGAGATGGCGAGGAGCAGATCGCTGCAGACTATGTGTTTCGCATCGTCTATCCGGGGCACCGTCACGACTCAAGTGAGTCTCAGCAGAAATGTGCCTGTCCTCTTCATATCTCTGTCTCTGTCTCTCTTCACACAACCAGTATCTGTCCATCTATCCATCCGTCCAACCATCCACAGTGACCCCAAAAGCATCGAACACTTCAAAGCCACACATTAAAATGCATGAATCTTGCATTATAATTAAATTCATATCATTTTAAGTGTGACTTGAGCAGCCAAAAGTACTTTTTTTGGGGGCCAATCTACATCTTAAAACCCTATTGGTACTCACATATCCATAACTCGCATCCACTGTTCAGCCAGACCTGATTTCCCGGATGTGTGAATGCTGAACAGGGCTGCATCTATGGGATGATATTAGACTCAAAATGATTAATTGATGTACGCACAATTATCCATGTACTGCATACATTTTATGCATGTATCTTACTAACCACAAACAAATGCCT
Source organism: Sinocyclocheilus grahami (assembly GCF_001515645.1). Classification (NCBI taxonomy): domain Eukaryota; kingdom Metazoa; phylum Chordata; class Actinopteri; order Cypriniformes; family Cyprinidae; genus Sinocyclocheilus; species Sinocyclocheilus grahami. The sequence goes on along the minus strand of NW_015505258.1, from coordinate 1,375,390 downwards.
TTCAATTTGAGTCTGTGGAATTCGGGATTAAATGATTGTGCAGTGATGTGAACAAATACAGACATGTTTGCGAATAAAAATGTTAGGGTTAGGGCTAGGGTTCTGCATTAATCTATCATAAATTGCTCTTACTAAAAGGAATCCGTGCATTTGTGGATCAGGCGACATGCGTGCATTTATTGACATCTTGTTCGATTCATTTGGATTTTGAGACTTCATTTTCGCAGCCCACACACACACACACACACAACTACCAATGAACAAGGCCCAGTGCAATTCATTAACGTGTACACGATTAAAATAATTCACAAATGTGCGTCACTACTCTGAAACAAATGCTTTTCAACCGGTGTCTGCAGAGTTAAGAATTACATTAATGTGCAGCATTTTTATTCAAATAGAGACATTCACACAATCATTTAATCCCAAATTCCACAGACTGAAATTGAAAGGCATTTGTTTGTGGTTAGTAAGATACATGCATAAAATGTATGCAGTACATGGATAATTGTGCGTGCATCTATTAATCATTTTGAGGCTAATATCATCTCATATGCATCAGACACCATCCCCACATATCATTGTTGTCTGTGTGTTTTGTTCTCACTTTTCTGTGGAACATAACAGCCGTTGTGGAGGCTGCTTGGAGGGATGTGAGTATTAGACGCAGCCTTTAGATTTTTTTAACTGTTCTGACTGGGATAAAAGTGCTTCTTTTTATGTCTGTGTATGTATGCACTGCAAAAAAAAAAACATCTTTAGACAGTTTTTGTCTTGATTTCTAGTTAAAATATCAAAACATTCTTAAAACAAGACCCATTTACTTAAGATATCAAGCCTTGTTTTCAAAGAGCATATCTTGAATTACATTTTAATTCAATAAATTATAATTAAACATTAGAATTTGTTGAAATACTTTTTAAAATCAATTTATAATTAATTTTAAGATTTTAATTTTAAATTTAGGATGACCTTTTTCTGTTTTGATCATTAAAAAAATTGTTTAAATTTAAGTTTAATAAATTGAAATTTCATAATTTTTCATTAGATTTAAAACAAGTAGAAACAATTACAATAACTATTAATTCAAGATGCATTCTCTGAAAACAAGACTTAATATGGTATGCAGTTGTGCTCGTTTTAAGCATGTTTGTATATTTTACTGCAAAACAAGAAAAAAATAAAAGATTAAAAAAAATTTTTTTGCGGTATCATCTTTAGACAGTTTTTGTCTTGATTTCTAGTTAAAATATCAAAACATTCTTAAAACAAGACCCATTTACTTAAGATATCAAGCCTTGTTTTCAAAGAGCATATCTTGAATTACATTTTAATTCAATAAATTATAATTAAACATTAGAATTTGTTGAAATACTTTTTAAAATCAATTTATAATTAATTTTAAGATTTTAATTTTAAATTTAGGATGACCTTTTTCTGTTTTGATCATTAAAAAAATTGTTTAAATTTAAGTTTAATAAATTGAAATTTCATAATTTTTCATTAGATTTAAAACAAGTAGAAACAATTACAATAACTATTAATTCAAGATGCATTCTCTGAAAACAAGACTTAATATGGTATGCAGTTGTGCTCGTTTTAAGCATGTTTGTATATTTTACTGCAAAACAAGAAAAAAATAAAAGATTAAAAAATTTTTTTTTGCGGTGTGTGTGAGCGGAACGTGACTTTGCTTCAGAGGCGGGTGCTAAACTGTGTTCTTTTATTGCCCAAGCAGTCACTATAAACTACCACCACACCACGGGCAGTCGTGCGCCCTCTCTGGACGACGATGAGGAGGAGGAAGATAGACTTCACGCTATGATCTCTATGATCTGCTCACGGAACCTCACAGATCCTAATGTCATGAAAGGTTTTTATCACCAGTGGCCCACTTCATTCTCCCTCCTTCCTTTCATCCTTCCTCTCCTCCCACTTCCTTTCCATCCCAACTGTTAGCTGGTCCCCACAAGCAGCGACCCAGCAGTGCGGCCGGTTGTCGGTCAGTGAGGGCAGATTGAGACACAGTAGGCACCTCGGGCATCATGGTTCCCTTGTCACTCTTAAAGTTGTTGGCCTGATCTGTATGCTTGTAACCATGGTAATATTTGCTGCTAGGTCAAGTGGCACAAGACCTTGAGTGTGTGGGGCACATGTGCATTCCATTGCGCAAGAGAACAAGGGATACAAAAATGCATTTATTCCCAGCGCCTGTATGCATCTATTTATAAAGTAATCTGACTGTAACTCAATAGATATCATATGCTATCAGTTTAAGTACAGACACACTTTGTCTTGCACAGTATGAACAATAAAACAAAAATGCATGTACATATTTCACAGTAATATTTCTTTCAATGGCAGTTTTTAAAGGCCACAAACCCACTGCCATTAAATACAGCTTTCACTCATTTTCTGAGCTAAATTGTCTATACTTTTCAAATTGAAATTACACACACACACACACACACACACACATATATATATATATATATATATATACTGTATATGAAAAGTCACTAAACGCCACAAGAACATGCTGTTCTAGTAATAAGAAAAGTACGTAAGAAAGGGTTTTTTGTTAAATTGTGTATAGTTCCAACCTAAAATAACTAGGTAGGAAAAATCTAATTGATTTAATTTCCATAATTTAATAATAATAATGTTATAAGTACAACATGCATATACTGTATGTATAGCACATATATTTTGCTAAAATGAATAGTTCTAACCCAAAATAATTAGGTAAGAAAATTTGAATTATTGGATTTATTTGCATAATTTAAACTGTGAAAGAATTTTTTATTCTTTTGTTTTATTATTTCATTGTTTTATTTTATGTATTATATTAAATGTAATTAATTGTTCTAAGTACAATATGTATATATGTTTAACAAATCTATTTTGCTAAAATGTGTATAGTTCTAACCCAAAATAACTAGGTCAGAAAATTCTAATTATTGATTTTATTTACATAATTTGAATGTTGAAACTGTTTTATTATTATTTTATATTTATATATTATTTTATTCTTATTTTATGTATTAAATGTAATAAATTGTTATAAGTACAATATGTATATATATATATATATATGTAACAAATCTATTTTGTTCAAATGTATATAGTTTTAATCTTTAATAACTATGTAGAAAAATTCTAATTCTTAATTTAATTCACGTAATATTAATGTTGAAGCATATTATATTATATTATATTATATTATATTATATTCTTTTATGCACACAAATCCTGAATGTCTCTTATTTTCACATTTGGGTTTTTAAGTGTGTGTGAGAGTGAGTGTGTGTGTGTGTGTGAGGTCAGTACAGTGCACATCTCTCTCCCCCTGACTCACTCTCCTCCGCTGTCGTCACTCTTTTCCCTCCACACCTCCGTTGCCGGGGGTTACCTACGCTAACCTTTCTCACAGTCGTGAGAGCTTCCACTGCCCTGCCACGTTGTCACACTACTACTCTGCCTTTGTCTTTCTCCTTCTCACACACATACACGACACTACCCGACTGCCCTAGGAGGTATGATGTGTGTTCATGGTGCTCAGACTCTCCTCCTCTCTGCACTGTTGGGCCTGACTGTGGTGGCCAGGCAGCAATGCTTCCAATGATTTGCTGTTTTCCTTTTGAACTCTTTGGTTGACATGAGTACGTCCTTGGAGAAGTCTTGGTTATTTTTAGGTTCTGTGTCTTTATTTGGTTTCACTGCCAAATGCTTGAGGGCTTTGCATGTCAAGTTTGCACACATTATGTATTATATTTCTTTTTCATTTTAAACTTTGCGGCGAATGCGCTCCACTGCTTACTTGTCAGAACTGTGTCTCCTTCCCTTTATGAATTCTCTCTTTTCCTCTTTAGTTTGAGTTGTCATTGTTGTTGTTTTAGTGTTCCTCCTGTGTTGAGCCGGTTTTCTGCAATGCTGTTCACTGTAATTCTTCACTAACTGCAGTCACCTTTCATTATATCAGTTAGGTCCTGTGGGGTTCTGGTGTAGTAGACACACGAATCGTTCCGTGAACGCGTCGCCCGCCGATCATAGCCATACCAAAGTCCCATAGCCCACGTCAGACTTTTAGGGACAGATATTGAATACATGCTCTCCGTCCACATTGTTATTTTGGTTACAACCAGTGTATAGCAGGTCACCAGCTCCAACCTGAAGAATTAAGGTGAAGAGCATTTACGTTTACTATCGACTGTTTTGGTTCAGTTGATTCACTCTCTTCACATTTTATACAACGACACACAGTATACATTCCTCTTCTTGATTTGTCTTTATTTTTGTCATGGTTCAATCTGATGCATCCAGCATGGTAGGAATGGTTACTGTCTGTCCTTCTATACTGCTCTCCAAGCTCTACCAGTGCCTGGCTTGATTTGTGACACTGTGATTGATTGATTGATTGATTGGCAGGTGTCCTGGCATGGCATCCCCGCATCGTTTTACACATTTTCCTTCTGTTCATTCATAGATGCATGTTTTTGATATCCTTATATTTCAGGTTTGCTTTGATTTCATTATGTGTGTTTAAGGATGTTTCTGACAGGAAGAAATATCTGGAAAAAGAAAAGTACATCTTAATTGGGGCTGCCAATTTATAATTTTTAGTGGTATTATTTTAAAAAGAACTAAATATGCAATTAATTGTTCCCCCACCCTTTAAAGCTGTCCAAATAAAATTCTTAGCAATGCATATTACTAATAAAAAATTAAGTTTTAATATATTTACAGTAGGAAATTTACAAAATATCTTCATCTTCAAAAAAAATCTAAATATTGAGAAAATCGCCTTTAAAGCTGTCCAAATAAAATTCTTAGCAATGCATATTACTAAACAAAAATTAAGTTTTAATATATTTACAGTAGGAAATTTACAAAATATCTTCATCTTCAAAAAAAATCTAAATATTGAGAAAATCGCCTTTAAAGCTGTCCAAATGAAATTCTTAGCAATGCATATTACTAAACAAAAATTAAGTTTTAATATATTTACAGTAGGAAATTTACAAAATATCTTCATGGAACATGATCTTGACTGCTACAAATATACCTCAGTGACTTAAGACTGGTTTTGTGGTCCAGGGTCACATATGTTAAATATTTTACTGAGTGCAATATATATGCAGGTTGGCTGTAGTTTGCATATATTTTTGCAAAAGCATCTGACTAGTCTTCCTGTATTGAAAGATGTAACGGATGTTTCCCTTCTGTGTCCAGTATTCCACTGAAGATGCTGTGCCAAAATATGAAGAGACAGATTGTGTCATGTTTGCTTATTCATCTCTTATTTCCTCTCTCTTTCTCTTGCTCTGCCTCTTTTTTGTCTATTCCACTCCCACGCCCTTGTAGACCATGGGGACATGATGGAGATGCAGGGTTTTGGCGGCAGCCCGTTGTCATGGCAGCAGGGCGAGTGCACCAGTCATATGTCATCTTGTCTGTCCTGCTCCACTGGGGGCAGCAACGCTTCTGTCGAGCTTCCAGTGAGCTGTACATGCATGCACGACCGGTGAGAGTTTTATTAGTTAAAAAACACAATAAAAACAGCAATATTGTTCATTATTAATACAATTGAATACTACTGTTTTGTATTTTAATACAATTTTGTGGTCCAGGGTCACATATGTTAAATATTTTACTGAGTGCAATATATATGCAGTTTGGCTGTAGTTTGCATATATTTTTGCAAAAGCATCTGACTAGTCTTCCTGTATTGAAAGATGTAACGGATGTTTCCCTTCTGTGTCCAGTATTCCACTGAAGATGCTGTGCCAAAATATGAAGAGACAGATTGTGTCTCGAGCGTTTTATGGCTGTAAGTCCAAAGAAAATCTGTGCAATTTTTCATATAATTTAGTATAAAACACCCTCAGCTGTGCATACAGTGTTGTAATGCTCTTATGCCACAAAATTAATTTTCAGTACTTAGCCTATTACTCCAGTCTTCAGTGTCACATGACCCTTCAGAAATCATTCTAATGCACTGATATACTGCTCAAGAAACATTTAGAATTATTATCAGTGTTAAAAACCATGATTCATTATTTTACAGGATTCTTTGATGAATAGAGAGTTAAAAGAATAGCATTTATTTGAAACAGAAATCTTCTGTAACATTAAAGATCATCTTTACTGTTATTTTTTGGTCAATATAATGCATACTAGCTTCAAGTAAATCTTATTTTATAGAATATATAATCTTATATCATAATCTTATTTAATCTTATATAATATTGTCGTTTCCACCCTGTATTGGTTTTGTTATTATGTGGTGGAAAATACATTTTTAACATTTCTGGAATAAAATGGCAGACAACTTTGTTTTACTTAGCATTTTATGCATCCTAAATATGTACAAATAAATAATAATAACCTTTCAGCACTGGTCAACCACAACATTGTCCCTCCGGACAAGCCCTGTGAAGCCTCTGGAGGGCTCAGCAAAGATGTGTGGAGTAAATATCAGAAAGACTGTAAGGTTAGCCTAGTACTCTTCAGCTCCGGTCACTAGAGGGTACTAGCGGTCAGTGACATCTACCGTAGGTTGCAGTAGTCCCGCTGTCTCCATCTGTCCCTTTTTCTCTCTTGCCAGAATTATAAGGAGCTGGAGCTGCTGAGGTTGGTTTACTATGGAGGGGTGGAGCATGAGATCAGAAAGGAGGTGTGGCCATTTCTGCTGGGCCACTACAAGTTTGGGATGGACAAGAAAGACATGGTTCAGGTAAAGTTTTATAAGCACACTTCTTTGTCACAATAGTTTGTTCTGGGGTGATGTACGTTCTGATTGTCTGATGTGCCCTCGTGTATTTCGTAGATTGACGAGAAGATCACAGCAAGGTATCAGCAGGTGATGCGGGAGTGGAAGGCATGTGAGGTCATTGTGAAGCAGCGGGAAAAAGAGATGCAGTCGGCCATCTTTGCCAAGTTGTCGTCAGGGAGTAGTATAGACAGCCACGTCCTCAGACTCATCCACAGGGACTCCACCATTAGCAACGAGGTCAGTCGCAAGCTCTGTTTAAGTAAGTATAGGTTATTTACTTACAAACCTAACAAGCTGCCTTAGGCAGCATCCTAACACTCACAGAATCTCTTAAGTGAATGCTTTGGGATTCTCTTATAAAGCAGAACCTTAATATAGCACATAAAACAGAGTTCCTTTCTTACTTGCAGTTAATTTTAATATAGTTTGTAATTAGCATGTTGCTATGCTGACTGGTCAATACTTTGATAACGGTAAACATAATTATGTGCCTGATACAACTATTGTTTTTTTTTTGTTTGATTACACTCTTCAATACCACTCAGAACTTGAGTAAACACACATTTTGAGTAATATTTGGTAATAGTTTGTTTTTGACTGCATACTTTTAAGTATTAAATGTTTATTAATAATGTGGTGTTGGCATAAGCTAACTGTTCAATACTTTAATAAACATAAACATACATGCCACACAAAGATATGAGGTAAAATTGTTTGTTTTTGATTACATAATTTTGAGTACTTAATGAAATGTATGTTTATTTGCTATTTGGTTTTAGCATGTTGGTAAGCTAACTGCTCAATACTTCAATCTCTTAAGTGAATGCTTTGGGATTCTCTTATAAAGCAGAACCTTAATATAGCACATAAAACAGAGTTCCTTTCTTACTTGCAGTTAATTTTAATATAGTTTGTAATTAGCATGTTGCTATGCTGACTGGTCAATACTTTGATAACGGTAAACATAATTATGTGCCTGATACAACTATTGTTTTTTTTTTGTTTGATTACACTCTTCAATACCACTCAGAACTTGAGTAAACACACATTTTGAGTAATATTTGGTAATAGTTTGTTTTCGACTGCATACTTTTAAGTATTAAATGTTTATTAATAATGTGGTGTTGGCATAAGCTAACTGTTCAATACTTTAATAAACATAAACATACATGCCACACAAAGATATGAGGTAAAATTGTTTGTTTTTGATTACATAATTTTGAGTACTTAATGAAATGTATGTTTATTTGCTATTTGGTTTTAGCATGTTGGTAAGCTAACTGCTCAATTCTTCAAAGGGATCATCGGATGCAAAATTCACTTTACATGTTGTTTGAACATAAATGTGTGTTGGAAGTGTGTGTACACATCCACCCTATAATGATAAAACCCTCATTTTAAAACCCTCTTTCTCAAATCAGGCTGTTCTGAGATTCCTGGCAGAATGACTTATTTACTTACAAACCTAACAAGCTGCCTTAGGCAGCATCCTAACACTCACAGAATCTCTTAAGTGAATGCTTTGGGATTCTCTTATAAAGCAGAACCTTAATATAGCACATAAAACAGAGTTCCTTTCTTACTTGCAGTTAATTTTAATATAGTTTGTAATTAGCATGTTGCTATGCTGACTGGTCAATACTTTGATAACGGTAAACATAATTATGTGCCTGATACAACTATTGTTTTTTTTTTGTTTGATTACACTCTTCAATACCACTCAGAACTTGAGTAAACACACATTTTGAGTAATATTTGGTAATAGTTTGTTTTCGACTGCATACTTTTAAGTATTAAATGTTTATTAATAATGTGGTGTTGGCATAAGCTAACTGTTCAATACTTTAATAAACATAAACATACATGCCACACAAAGATATGAGGTAAAATTGTTTGTTTTTGATTACATAATTTTGAGTACTTAATGAAATGTATGTTTATTTGCTATTTGGTTTTAGCATGTTGGTAAGCTAACTGCTCAATTCTTCAAAGGGATCATCGGATGCAAAATTCACTTTACATGTTGTTTGAACATAAATGTGTGTTGGAAGTGTGTGTACACGTGTGTGTACACATCCACCCTATAAAAATTAAATCCCTATTTTAAAACCCTCTTTCTCAAATCAGGCTGTTCTGAGATTCCTGGCAGAATGACGTAGTTCTGCACAGGCCCCTCCCACGATAGTTGATTGACAAGGCCGTCTTACCTTAGACCCGCCCTGAGTGAGCTTTGGCTTTTGGGTTTTTTATGAATCTTTGCAAATCGCGGGAAGTTTACAGTCTGCTCATCACCCCATGGAAGAGAGGGGCAGGGTGAGCAGTGCTCATTAGCATTTAAAGCAACATGGACTAATACAGCTTGCTGAAAACAGAGCTGATTTTGCCAGGGTAAAAAGGGTGTTTTTTACACTACCATTGAGAAATGTTAACCAAAGTATGTTATAGACCTTTCATTAAGACCCTAAAGAATCATATCAACTTGTTGAAAATGACATCTTTAATAAGCATAAACATGTATGGAACACAAATAGGTAAAATTGTTCGCTTTTGATCACACATTTAATACTTTTGAGTCTGTTTATTATTTGGTAGTATCCCTTGTGAAAATTAACCATGGTTTTACTACAAATAAAACCAGAAAACCATAGTTACTATAGTTAAACCATGGTAACCACAAATTATTCATGGTCTTGCTACACTAACCATAGTTTTTAACCATGGTATTTGTAGTAAAACTGTGGTTATACAAATGGTAATCAATACGCAAAACTACAGATTACAGATACAGATAGAACTAAATATACAAACTACAGATTTACTATAATAAAACCATGGTTCATTTTGTAAGAAATGCTGCTATTCTAACTTTTCAATAATAAGCATCAATGTGTAGCACACACAAATATTTTTGATTACACATTTCAGTACTTTTAAGTACTGAATAAAATTATTATCATTTGGTGTTAGCATGCCAAGCTAACTCTTCAATACTTTAATAAGCATAATAGTGTGGCACACAAATATTGTGTTAAATATTTTTTGATTTCATATTTCAACACTTGAATTCTAGATAGCATAAGGTAAATCTAGCATTATGTTGCGTCATCATATCCCATCCATCCCATCTCTTCTCTGTCTTTAGGTATTCATGTCCGTGGATGAGCCTGACGCAGGGGGTCACGACACCTCATGTGAGGGAGGAAGTACTCCCACCTTAACCACTGTGGTTACCCCGGCCATGTTAGCTCCAGACGAGAGGCCGCTGGTGGAGTTTGACTCTCCAGACTCAGGCCTGCCCTCCTCCAGGAACTACTCCGTAACATCTGGACATTCCCAAATCATGTCCAGCATCGAGGACGGACAGAGCATGGAGGAGGACACTACACCCACTGGGTTACTGGAGGAGCAGGGTGGACGGGACTCTCTGAGTGAGGACAAACTCTGCAATCAGCTGGACAAACTCACAACCACCACTGAGGGCACTGCACCATCCTTCTCCTCTTATACGGTACATTAATGCACTGTTTAAAGGGATAGTTCACCCAAAAATGAAAATTCTGTCATTAATTACTAACCCTCATGTCGTTCCAAACCTGTAAGACCTTCGTTCATCTTCGGAACACAAATTAAGATATTTTTGATGAAATCCGAGAGCTTTCTGACCCTGCATAGACAGCAAGGGTACTACCACGATCAAGGCACAGAAATGCAGTAAGGACATCGTTAAAATGGTCCATGTGACATCAGTGGTTCAACCATAATTTTATGAAGTTACAAGAATACTTTTTGTGTGCAAATAAAACTAAAATAACGACTTATCTATTTTGGAGAGTAACATTGTTTACGTTCAGATCAAAGCACGCACATGCGTCGTGATTCTCTCCAAAATGGTGCTATAGGGTGACGCGGAGGAGACGAATTGTTGAATATAGTTGTTATTTTTGTTTTCTTTGCATACAAAAAGTATTCTCGTAGCTTCATAAAATTATGGTTGAACCACTGATGTCACATGGACTATTTTAACGATGTCCTTACTACGTTTCTGTGCCTTGATCGTGGTAGTACCCTTGCTGTCTATGCAGTGTCCTGAAAGCTCTCGGGTCCTTACTAAAATATTTTAATTTGTGTTCCGAAGATGAACGAAGGTCTTACGGGTTTAGAATGACATGAGGGTGAGTAATTAATGACAGAATTTTTATTTTTGGGTGAACTATCCCTTTAAGCTGATACACCATTACAGATCTACATTTATCACAGTCAAAATTGTAAAGGTCAATGGTTTATTCTTGTCAATTGTTTTGTCAATGTGCTTGTGAGCAGATTGAGCTGTTGGACACGGTGGCTCTGAACTTGCACAGAATAGACAAAGATGTCCAGCGCTGCGATCGTAACTACTATTACTTCACTACCAGCAACCTGGAGAAACTGCGAAACATCATGTGCAGGTCAGTAGAGGACCGTGTTGACCTCTGTGATCTGTTGTCTTCTCATTCGGCTGTGTGTGTCTCTCTCAGAATAGCAGCTCATTGAATTTCAAATCAGTCAGTCTGTTAGATTAATTGAAACATAAATCACTGACTGTAACTAATTTTCTAAATCGGCTGAACTGAGGCTCAGTCTACCTCAGTCTCTTATGTCTTTGTCCTTGTTTTATGATCCAGTTACGTGTGGGAACATCTGGAGATTGGCTATGTGCAAGGCATGTGTGACCTTCTAGCCCCACTGATGGTCATTCTGGATGATGGTGAGTGAGACACTGAAATATAATAGACAAACAGACATATAGTCTTCTTAACAATGTGTCACGTCCTTGACTTGTATATTTATTATATGTGACCCTGGACAACAAAACCTGTCATAAGGGTCAATTTTTGGAAATTGAGATTTATACATCATCTGAAAGCTGAATGAGTAAGCTTTCCATTGATATATGGTTTGTTAGTATAGGACAATATTTGGCTGATATACAACTATTTGAATATCTGGAATCTGAGGGTGCAAAAAAATCTAAATATTGAGAAAATTGCCTTTAAAGCTGTCCAAATTAAGTTCTTAGTGATGCATATTACTAATCAAAAAATAAGTTTTGATATATTTATGGTAGGAAATTTACAAAATATCTTTATGGAACATGAGCTTTACTTAAATATACAAATGATTTTTGGCATAAAAGAAAAATCGATAATTTTGACCCATACAATTTATTGTTGGCTATTGCTACAAATATACCTGTGCTTCTTATGACTGGTTTTGTGGTCCAGGGTCACATATAAGAATAACTGCTGAGGCTATCACAACTTTAAAGAAGCAGCTGAAGACGTACCTCGTTCTTCAAGCACCTAAACGCTTCACAACTATAAACCAAAGCACTTACACACAAAAAATATTATTTTTCCTCTCTGCATGACCTTTTTTTTAAATTAAGATTTTAGGTTAAAAATTATCAAATGTAATATTAGTTTATATATAATAACATTTGATAGTGTTTTATATATATATATATATATATATATATAAACCATAGGTCAATATTAAGAATTCAGATTAAATTATATTTAAAATAAAATATTATTATAAAAATATTACCTTCTCTTTAACCCCTTCTGAAATGCATGGCCTAATTTTATGTATTTACGTGTTATTTAACTTATTTTTAGATTAGAAACTATTTTCAACATTTAAATTTTCGATTAAAATTGCATATAAAATATTAGATTTTTATAATTATGTTCTCTTCTTTTTTTACCCCCTCTAAAGAGTGCTTGGCCTACAGCTGTTTCATTCAGCTAATGAAAAGGATGAGTCAGAATTTCCCTACCGGAGGAGCCATGGACACTCATTTCGCCAATATGAGGTCACTAATACAGGTAACATGGCACATGACCTTTCTTCCTCTTTCTGCCTGAGTCAGAGCTGTGCTTTGTCTGTTCTTATGATGCCATCTGTAACGTCATGAGTTCTGAACATTAAGTTTTTTTTTTTCCCCCCAGATCCTTGACTCAGAATTGTTTGAGCTCATGCATCAGAATGGAGATTACACCCATTTCTACTTCTGCTACCGCTGGTTCCTCCTGGACTTCAAAAGAGGTGAGGTTCATTTCAGACACTGAAATGGAGCCTGTGTGTTTTTAAACACAGTAAAGATGCTATATCTCAGATTGTACCTTCATTGCTTAACTTACTGTGTATCTCGTGTGTCTGTGCCAGAGCTACTCTATGAGGATGTGTTTGCAGTATGGGAGGTCATCTGGGTCGCCCCTCGCATCTCCTCCAAGCACTTTGTCCTGTTCATTGCACTGGCCTTGGTGGAGGTGTACAGGGACATTATCCTGGACAACAACATGGACTTCACTGATATCATTAAGTTCTTTAACGGTGAGTCAACTGAATAGAGGACACCTTTAAAGATGAAGTGACTGTTTTCAGATTTTCCAAACACACTCCCTGCCTTTCATCGATTAAACAAAATGAATAGCTCCACCCCAAACACACGCCATTGGTTGAGCCAACTTTCTCCATTGGCAACTGTTCAAAAGTAGTAGTGTGTTATAACTTTTTTTTTTTGTAAGCAACAAAAGTAAAAACAAAAATACAGTAAAAATAGTACAATTGTGAAAATATTAAAATTTAAAATAACAATTTTCTATTTTAATTTATTTTAACATTGAATTTATTTCTGTAATGCAAAGCTGAATTTTCAGCATAATTACTCCAGTCTGCAGTGACAAATTATCTTTAGAAATCATTCTGATAGTTCTGCTTAATATATTTGTGGAAACTTTAATGTATTTTTTAGGATTCCTTGATTAATATGAAGTTCAAAAGAACAGCTTTTTTTAAATAGATGTTGTTTGTAACATTATGTATGTCTTTACTGTCACTTTTCATCAATTTACATTTACATTTAGATTTAGATTTAGTCATTTTGCAGACACTTTTATCCAAAGCGACTTACAATTGAGAAATACATAAAGCCATTCTTCTTAAAGAGGCAAACAGACATAGGAAGTGCTCGTAATACAAAGTTTCAGGCATTGTTCAAATAAGTACAAGCTAGAAAGGGAAGGAATAAAGAGAAAGACAAAGTGTTTTTTTAATTTTTTTTTATTTAGGATGAAGTCAAATGTTGACGAAAGAGATGAGGTTTCAGGCGTCGCTTGAAAATTGTCAGGGATTCAGCATTCCGTATAGGGGTGGGAAGATCATTCCACCAGCCAGGAACAGTGAATGAGAATGTTCTGGAAAGTGATTTTGTGCCTCTCTGTGATGGTACCACGAGGCGTTGCTCACTCATAGATCTCAGACTTCTGGAGGGGATGTAGATTCGTAATAGTGAGTGGAAGTAGGCGGGTGCTGAGCCTGAGGCTGTTCTATATGCAAGCATCAATGTCTTGAACTTGATAGCGGTAGCAACCGGTAGCCAGTGCAAGGAGATAAAGAGAGGTGTAACATGTGCTCTTTTGGGCTCGTTGAATACCAGTCGCGCTGCTGCATTCTGAATCATTTGTAGAGGTTTGATTCGCATGATGGCAGTCCAGCCAGAAGAGCATTGCAGTAGTCCAGCCTAGAAATGACAAGGGCCTGGACAAGAAGTTGTGCAACATGCTCCGTTAGAAGATCGAGTCTTTGCAGTGTGGTCTTTGAAGGTCAGCTGGTCATCAAAGATTACACCAAGATTTCTGACCGAAGTTGATGGGGTAATTGTAGAAGAACCTAGCTGGATGGTAAAATCGTGCTGTAGAGTTGGAGTGGCAGGGAAAACAAGAAACTCAGTCTTTGCCAGGTTGAGCTGTAGGTGATGTTCTTTCATCCATGCCGAGATGTCCGTCAGGCAGCCTGAGATTGAAATGAGAGATAGAGCTGTGTGTCATCAGCATAGCAATGGCAGGAGAAGCCATGCGCCTGTATGATGGGTCCCAGTGATGTAGTGTATATGGAGAAGTGGAGGGGTCCAAGAACTGATCCCTGAGGAACCCCAGTGACCAGTTGATGTGCTTTGGATACCTCCCCTCCCCAGGCTACCCTGAAAGACCTACCAGTGAGATAGGATTCAAACCAGCAAAGTGGAATCCCTGTGATACCCAGTGATGAGAGGGCAGACAGGAGGATCTGATGATTGACAGATTCAAAAGCAGCAGATAGATCTAGCAGAATGAGAACTGATGATTTGGAATCAGCTTTTGCAATCCGCAAGGCTTCAGTGACTGACAGTAGCGCAGTGTCAGTTGAATGGCCACTCCTGAAACCTGACTGGTTAGCATCCAGTTAGTTATTATGTAAAAGAAAAAAATGATGCCTGGTTGAAAACAACTTGTTTGAGGGTTTTCACTATGAATGGAAGGAGAGAGACAAAACTGTAGCTATCAATAAGTGAAGTACTTAATGTAGGTTTTTTGAGCAATGGGGAAGTTGCCTGTGAGGAGAATTTAATGTGCCCCTACTAAATAAAAGTATTAATTCATTTACTTATAAATCTTACTAACTGTTACTGACTATTGAAATATAGTGTATTTATTGTAAATATTGTAAAATTTAGTTTTTAATGCCAAGGACTCCATATATGACATTTTGTAAATTACCCTCTTCTAAAACAAAAAGTGAGCTACATTTTTGCTATGCAAAAAAAAAAAAAAAAAAAAAAAAATTATATATATATATATGTAAATAAAAATAATGTAAAGTTTGCTACTATAAATGTTGTTTCCTAAATTAAATAAGTTCATTTTATCTTGTCATTTTACAAAAGATAAAAGAAGAAAATACGTTCAATTAAATTTTCTTTTCTTCTACCCAGTATTACAGTAATATGAGATGTATAAACCTGAAAAGGAATTTTTTTTATATAATTAAATTAATATGTATTTTTTATAGCACTTCTCAATAAATGACATTCAAATGTAGTCCTTAGAAAGCAGAATGAAATGGCAATATTAAAAACTGTTAAAATGCAATTAAAATATATTTAAAATTAATATTTTACATGAACACACTAACTTTGCTATCCCTTATAAAATATTTTTTTGCTGACCCTCCAGCACCTCCTTGCAGCCCCCTGGGGATCCTTGAACTCTAGTTGAAGAACCCTTTGTAGGAGATGTTTTACTATTATACAAAAAGCATAACAAAAAACCCCCCCAGCAAACTTCAGCTTTAAGATATCACAGTACGAGTTCAGTTCCAGTTGTGAGTTTTAAACCAGAAATGCAGCATGTGGCCATGTGAAAGTATCAGTCTATTGAATAATTGTTTTCTTTGTGTTCTTCTCAAACAGAGATGGCCGAGCGCCACGACGTGCAGCACATCCTCCGAATAGCGCGGGAGCTGGTACACAAGGTGCAGACCCTTATCGAGAACAAGTGAGAATAAGAGTAGGCTGCCGCCCACCGAGTCCCGGCTGGCCAAATCTCCTTCTCAAGGCTTGAGACCGCCCGGGATCTGCCTCGACGTCTCGACACTTAATATTGTTTGCCTGCCACAGAATGCTGTTGTGTCAGACCCTGGCGTTGTCTGCATGCTCGTGGTGTTTGAGCACACTGTGACTGAGGTTTTTTCCTTTCTTGCTGTACACGCCTCCAGCACACTGCACCGATCAGGTCCTTTTAGATCTGCTTTTATAAGAAATTAGAAGCCTCGTACAGGGGGCACAATTGTTTCCTTTCCCTAATGGCCGCCAAATGTACAGCAAGTATTCCACGATGAATAAAAACCTCAGTTTTGAATCCTCAAACGAGGCTGCGTTAGGTCAGCTCCCTTAAATAATAACTAAGCCACGAAGAAGTCGTCCAAACAGTGTGTGACCAAAAGGACTGTGCCAATAACCTTGTTAGTATTTATATGCCTCGTTTTATCATTTAGCGTCTCTATTGCCCCTTTTCTTCTGTACGATGTTTCGGTTGATGGTGATGACGACGATGATCTCGAGTTGACGTTGCCTTTGTAACACGTTTCACGACCTGTGTCCATACGTTTGCACTTTGAATCTTGTCGCTCCATGACACCCGTGATGCTCATCACTGATAGGTGTTATCAGGGGTCACTACACTTCCCTCAGTGTCCTAAAGTCTGGAAAGGGTCCAGGCTCTTCCACGGGTCAGAAAACTGCTTCCACGTGATGTGATGAGACTAATTAGTCTTTGGTGTGTCACATTTGAGATGTTCACTACCTTCAGGCTTTGTTCACTCACACTGCATATACTGTACACTACTGTTCAAACGTTTGGGGTCAGTAAGATTTTTTATCATTTTATTCTGCAAGGATGCATTAAATTAATCAAAAGTGACAGTAAAGACATTTATAATGTTACAAAAGACAAATAAAAGCTTTCTATTTTTCAAAGAATCCTGAAAATGTATGCATGTATGGTTTCCATAAAAATATTAAACAGCACAACTCTTTTCAATATTAAAGGGGTCATATGATGTTGCTAAAAAGAACATTATTTCCATAAAATGCGCTGCACACATCCGAATATTTGGGTTGAACTGTTCTGGAACCGTGTTGTAAATACAACTTAACCACTGATTTCTAGTTGTGTCCTCTTTTGGAAGGCTAAACAAAGTAATTTCACTTTCACAACGAAACACACGGTGGGCTTAAGTGAGCAGACGCCGGCGGCAAGAGTGAGGAACGGCTCGCGGATTCGATGAAGGAGCGTCCGGCGGGCTTGCAGCAACCACATGTGACAACCCCGGGCTGGACTCCGCTTCGTCCACG
>NW_015505258.1:1328355-1356674 GCF_001515645.1 Sinocyclocheilus grahami | reverse complement strand
GCTGCACACATCTGAATATTTGGGTTGAACGGTTCTGGAACAGTGCTGTAAATACAACTTAACCACTGATTTGTAGTCGTGTCCTCTTTTATTCGACGTCTGTATTCGACGAAGTAACAGCTGGCGGGTTTGCGGCAACCACATGTGATGACCCCGGGCTGGACTCCGCTTCATCCACAGTGAAAGCTGTGCCGGCGATCCACAGCGCGAAGTTGATGTATTTCATCAGCGACCAGCATAGATCTGCTCCAGGCATGACGAAGCGGATATCGTTCTCTTTTGGAAGGCCAACCAAAGTAGTTTCACTTTCACAATGAAACACACGGCAACACCAATACTACAGCGAGAATCAAAGTTACACCTTCTTTCTTTGCATGAACATTTGGGTGGCGTTATGCAAATCTTCGTACATCGTGACGTAGATATGTGGGGGCGTGTTAGAACGAGCCGTTTTAGGTAGGCGTGGTTAACTTAACTTTTATAAAGAATATCTCTGGATTTGAGACTTTAGTCTTTGCAACTTTACAGATCTTCTTTATGCACCAAGAGCTTGTAACACTCCAAAGAGAAAGGAAAAATTTAAATAGCATCATATGACCCCTTTAATAATAAAATAAATTTTGACGTTTTGAAAGATTATGTGACACTGAAGACTGGAGTAATGGCTGCTGGAAATTCAGCTTTGCATCACAGGACTAAATTACATTTTAAAATATATTAAAATAAAAACCAATCATTTTAAATGATAATAGTATTTCACAATATTACTATTTTTAATCAAATACATGCAGCATTGGTAAGCATAAGATACTTTTTTTTATATATATATTAAAACAAATCTTACTGACCACAAATCTTTTTGAACTGTAGTATACGTAAATCTTGTCATATCTCTATATCCAGTCTTTATTACTGATTACTCACACTTGTCATTTTGCAAATGATAAACTCTGATCATGTCCCGAATTCTGAAAAAGAACTACTTGAATCTGCTCTGACTGTTCAAAAATGGGATTTTAAATGAGAAACGTCACTAAATTTGACCTGCTTTTAGCACACTATGGTTGTTTATCATCAAATGTGTCTTGTTAAAGAAACATTGCATAATAGTTGCACATTTTTAAGTGTAATTCACTTCCATACAGTCTTCCCCATCTTCCAAGTAATTCATGCCTAAGGCTGTTTGGAATCGAAGACTAGCTAACTAAATACTTCACACAGTACTGCAAATGATATTTTATTGAATAGTATGTGAAATAAATGCAGTATGCAGTGTGACATCCAATCATCATTTTGGAAATAAAGCTCATTTATAGTTAAAATGTTAACTTTTGACATTCTCTTCAAAAGAATCAATGATATTATATTGGAAATGGACTGTTAAGGCAAGCACTTTGCATTGTGGGATATTATATTCCATGCAGTGTGCTGATATATACTACACATTTGGTCGTCAGGGTATTTCACGCATTCAGACCATTCACACAGTATGCATACTGTATACTGCAGAAGTAGTGCTAGTATGCTATTCCTAACAGCCTAAATCCCCCCAAACAAAAAGCAACTGTACTTTTCTAACAGCTGACAGAGATGGGAGCAGTGGTCTTATGATGTGACTATCAGTCACTGCCTCAAATCTTGCCAATTCCTTTTATCGAATGCGTGCGAGTGCGAAGGACGTTTTAGCCCTTACGAAAGGTTTACTTCCGACAGGAGCTCATGTACCAAAGCCTCTAAAACATCTTCATCCTTGTCATACACATGTGCAATGTTAAACCACAACTCCAAGACTGTTGATTAGGACAAATCATTTCTTTTAATTTCTACTGAGACATTTATTATCCTCCTTTATGTGTGTATTATTGCACTGTAAATAAAGAGAAAGGCCCTGGATTTCTATAAGAACACTACTGTCAGCTGTATTTCAGACTCTATTTTTTACTTTGGTTTTAGAGACTGTGCTAACCTGGAGAGCTGTACAATTTGAATGTGGGAAACCTTTGTTACTTGTTGACTTATGTCCCTAATCAACGTTGTGCACTGGTTTCTAATCGTTTCAAATATATATGTACATTTTTGTTTGGACGCCAACATCAGAATGAAGTATGTATTGTAACGGATGTATCATTTACCTTGAATGTACATGTATTATGGGGAAAAAAAAGTTGTTCCGAAAGATTAAAACATTTTCATATGCAGAAAAACTGAAATAAGTGTACATTTTGAATCTCTTCTATACATATATATATATATATATATATATATATAGCAAATCAATGTATGCGTTACATTGGCAGAAGGTAACAATAAATACATTTCTAATGTTACAAAATATTTCTATTTCAAATAAATGCTGTTCTTTGAACATTCTATTCTTCAAATAACCCTGAAAAAAAAAACAGATTGCACAAACATAAGCTGCACAAGTGTTTGAGCACTAAATCAGCATATTAGAATGATTTCTGAAGGATTGTGTGATACTGAAGACTGGAATAATGTTAAAAATTCAGCTTTGCTGTCACAGGTAATAAATTACATTTTAAAATATATTCAAATAGAAAACCATTTAAATAAACATTTTTAAATCAGAATAATGTTTCACAATATTACAGTTTTACTTTGTTTTTGATCAAATCAATGCAGTCTTGGTGAATACAAGACATTTAGTCTTCAATTCCCAAACTTTTAAACGGTATAAAATATAAAAGAATGGAACTAGCGCATAAAATGTGCAGTGCATCAAAGTAACCACTATATAAGAATGTGACTAATATCAGCACATTGGCTGCCAACAGCGCTCGGGGTTTATTTCATTGAAAGAAATAGAGTACATAATTATGATTTACACAAGTACAAAAATAACAATCGTAAAAACAACAACAAACATCACCGATGTGCGCTTCTCTGCCAATGGAGAAAATGTCAATGAGCCTCTTCTGTTCAACACTGGCAGCTCATTTATTACAGCTCTCAATGTACATAAGGTCACTCCATTGTGAATGCAGAGAACAAAATGCATGTCTATCTCTACACAAGGTTGAAGTCTTGCACATCATTCAGTACCCAAGGAATTGCACGTTACGAAGGCATGAAAATAAAAACAATGACATTAAAATAGTGTCTTCTAAAGCTAACGCTCCTCCATAAATATTTCCTTGCTGCTTATTAAATCCACTGTACTTTCTTATAACAGAATCACAGGTTTGTGTAGCCAGGAAAATTAATGAAACTTAGGAAAAAGTGTGGGAAAAAAAAAAAAAAAAAAAAAAAAAATTTAAATTCAGAACAGCAATGACATTCTTAGGCCACATTTGTTACAGTACAACATAAAAGGCCAAAACTGTCCTCCAAAGAGTGGTCTGGGTCCAGAGGCCTGTGTGTGTGTGTTTGTGTAAGTGTTTCCATGCATGGAGGTCCCAGCATAGCGGGGGTGATGCAAGTCCATCATGGTCCCACGACATCTGCTTCTACTCAGCCCTGAAACACAGCAGCTATGTCACCTTACCTCTACTGACGTGACAGAATGTCAGCAAATATTATGATGCTTTCACAAAACATACTAATCATTCTCAGGAAACAGACGTCTGATTGCTAAATGTGTCTTCATGACTTCAAATTCACAGAATACTCTCACATTCTTTGATAGATTTGACTACATATAAAATGCAAAAGTATTATTAAACTATACAAATATTTGTATTTTTTAATGTTTACCTTTTTTTTATTTCCATTAATATATTTCCAGAATATTTTCCCCATTCATCAACATAATACTTTATGTTATATACTGTAGGAAGTTAAAATTAAAATACAGGTAACAAAATATATTATTATTACTGTTATTATTAATAATAATACATTAATAAATTATAACAATATAATATTAAATTATTAATAAATTACTATCATTACTATTAATAATAACAATAATAATTAATATTCATATTAATAATAAATTATACTAAATGTCAAATAATGTATCAAAGAATGTGTCAATATTATGTCTTTGAACCACATGGTTCAAATACATTAAGACTTAAGTCTGTTTCTGGAATAATACTTTAAATATGATGCCAGAAATATCAAATAATGTCAACATAATGATGAACAAATTCTGCTAATTGTCAGAAAACCACAGACATTTTGTTTTAATAATAATAATATTAATAATAACAACAACAATAATTTTCTAGCACAACTGGCACAACTTTTATTTCCATGAATATATTTGTAGAATATGTTTTACCATTTATCAGCATAATATGTTAATGTGTTATAATGTATAGGGAGTTTATTAAATTATTATTATTAATAATAATTATGATGATAATAATAATATTAATAATAATAATAACAACCAGTGTCAAATAATGTATCAAAGAATTGGTCAATATTCTGTCTTTGAACCATGTGGTCAAATACATTAAGACTTAATACAAGCCTATTTCTGGAATAATACTTTAAATATGATGCCATAAATATCAAATAATGTCACAACATAATGATGATGAACAAATTCTGCAATTTTCAGGAAACCACGGATGTTTTGCTTTAATAATAATAATAATAATAATAATAATAATAATTATTATTATTATTATTATATTTTTCTAGCACAACTGGCACCATTCCCTTAAAATTACTCTGTAAATCATGTTAATGATTCAAAACACTATTTGATCCAAAGAGGGAGCAAGGTTTGCCAGTAAAGATGATAATAACTCACTTCTATTGATAAAGCTCTGGTCTTCTCCTCCTAACTTGGGTTTGGCTTTTCTGGGGACTTCTGAAGCTGTGATAAGAGAAACATCTGTTACACATGTGTGGACACAGCCTAGAGCAATGCATGAATCAACAGTTTTCACTGTATTTGTATTGTTGTGATGTTAGCTTTTATTTCTTCTTGTGATCTCTGATGAGGGTGCATGTTCATATGTATTTAGGGATACATTAGTCGTAGATTTTTAATCACAGCAACTCCAACCCTCTTAAACTTCTCAACACCCTATGAACTAGTGGTTTTCCATTTTTTGGAAAACAAATATGATGATCTTCCTGCAAGGCACACCTTTACCAAATGATTAAGGCGGCTTTATATTTTTAAAGCATACTGTATGAGGAATTGATATATGATATAATAAAAAACATGTTGTTGTTGTTTTTTTGCTATTTATTTGTCATTTTCACTGTAGCCTACTAAAACATAATTAAAATATTAATTGAAGTTGTAAACATAAGTTGTAAACCTGCCATGATTTGTTCATTTTCTTATAAAATCAGTTAAGTTTTTACTCATATTTTGAGATATACTATAAAATCACCCCAAAACATTCCCATCATCTGTACAAGAGGGGGCAGTATAGGACTTCTAGTCAGCAGAACAGCCTACGACTACAAAAGAGCGTTTGAAATGAGGCCAAAGATCTACAGCTAATGTGATCAGATCAAAAAAATGAAAACATGAG
This sequence comes from Sinocyclocheilus grahami, assembly GCF_001515645.1. Classification (NCBI taxonomy): domain Eukaryota; kingdom Metazoa; phylum Chordata; class Actinopteri; order Cypriniformes; family Cyprinidae; genus Sinocyclocheilus; species Sinocyclocheilus grahami. Next base: position 1,351,209 of record NW_015505258.1, on the reverse strand, counting down.
ATCAGAGGAGCACAGGACACCGCATTAACCAGCGTTATGGTCAGAAATTACGTGAAGAGCAAAGAATCAGAGTGAGTGGAAGCAGATGGGAATTAAATGACCACCGGTTTATTTACAGAAAAAAAAAAGGAAGAACAAAATCAATTTAAAAAAGCAATTTATGAAGAGCTTAAGCACAGGCAGAATATCTACCATACCTTTGTTTGTTCTTTAAGAAAATCAGGTAGCTGAAATTCACCCTTAAAGACCTGGGAAAACAGAGAGCCGGTTTTAGAGACTGTCACACTGTGTGCAGACACAGGAACTAACGTTACAGTCTTTCCACACAAATCAAAGGTCACTGCTCATTCATTACACAGTTAAAGCTCAAATTCTTCCCTTTTCTGTTTTTATTTCTCCACCTGAAGCTATTCTAATCTCTGAAAACATCCTTCTGAACAGCATAGATACAAACGGTTTTCTACTGTATGCCTCCAGAAAGCAGTAATGGCCAAATGAAAAGTCTGGCGCTGAACGGAAAACAGAGTCCTCTTATGTGAACCGCTCTCTTGCGCTGCTAGGAGGATATTGTGTGACAATTCCCAGGGTGTCTTAACTTCACAAAATTCACGAGCTCTATCCAGGGATGAAAGAAAGAGTGAAAGACTGTGAGAATAAAAAGAGAGCTAGACTGAATGCTGGTATGAGAAGCAGCCAGTACGTCTGTTCCAGAGAGAATGACAATCTCCAATTAAAACTCATCCAGCTGATCTCATTTCCTGGCTTTCTAAGCTTAGAAAAGTGCGAATGAGGAGCTCATGCAAGTCTTTGGGGAATGTTTGCGCGCCATCGGAAAGAAGCGCTGACCTGATGAGAAGCCAGACAACTTGGAGATTGAGCCATTATTTCAAAACACTTTCTGCTGCGGCAGGTCTAGACCGTGAGAAACCTGAAGCTTGAGCTCTTTATCCACTACTGCTGGGGCTGTCAGTTACTGGAGCTCTATGAAGGTGTTTTTCTTTTAAACAACTCGATTCATTTGTGCAGGACCGCTTGTTCAGCCAAAAATTTATTTATTCATGAATAAATAAACTCTTATGAACCAGTTATTTTCAGTGAATCAAAAACATTCAGCATGACTAAGGTAGTCTGATTCATGTTCACTGACTCTTACGAATCAGTTCTGTTAAGTATAATCTATCATTCGTCCAAGACTGTTAGCCACACTAAATCCTGTGAATATTGCACTAGAGGTGGGGATTCGTGAGTCATATCACTATGGCTAGAGAACAAACAATGGTTAGGAGAAAGACTCACATGTTTTGGCTGTGACTAGATCTGGTTCATTCATTTTGTTTGAACAAAGAACAAATGAATGAGTAGGATCTGCAGAACTCAAAAGTAAAAAAAAAAGAAAAAAAAAAAGTATATTTTATCTTATCACGACTCCAAATACTCATTCATATCCCTGTAAAAACAAGCATCTGACAAGCAGGTCTGTATTTGCTGCAATGACATATCTGGTTCTCTATGTTTGATATAACAGCAATAAATTTGTTTGGCTCGCTACTGCGAGTGAATTTTTCAGTGCTGATGTAACTGAAGCTATCCTGTAGCTATCAGCATGGGCTGCTCACTGAATAGTAGGTTTGACTTCTATAAATATACGGAGCAAGAAAATGAATCATCTGAATGATGTAATAATTGGCAAATTTGAAAGGAAAAAATATTATGTTAAGAAAAACTCATGCTGGAAAAAAAACTCAACGTTGTTTCAAGACGCATATGTCTTTGGGTAAAAGTTTGAAAAAAAAGCCATAAAAGCAGTCCATATGATGTGTTCACTATATTACAACCCTTCTGAAGCCTTTTCATGATGACGTTATTACGCCGGATCTGGGTCAGCACCGCCACACGCTCGCGTCATGATACTGTCGTGAACGCGCGTCCAAAGTGATGCAGTAGAGATGAAAATGCAGAATAAAGTCGTTATTTTTGTTTCCTTTGTGCAAAAAAGTATTCTCGTAGCTTCGTAACTTTACAGTTGAACCACTGATGTCACACGGACTACTTTGTCGATCATCTTGGTACTTTTCTGGACCTTGAACGTGGTAGTTACCTTGCTGTCTATGAGAGGGTCAAAGAGCCCTCATATTTAATTAAAAATATCTTAAATTGTGGTCCGAAGATGAACAAAGGTCTTGCGTGTTTCGAACAACACGAGGGTGAGTAATTAATGACAATTTTCATTTTTGGACCCTTTATAGGTGTTAGATACCCAGTTGTTTATAGGTTGTTATGGCCTATAAATTATAACATTTATAGATTTATATGATAAAAAGTTAATTTTGTAATTACAACATTATAATGTACAGTATGAAAAATTTATATTTGCAAAATGTAACAGTGTTAAGGTAAGCAACTGCTGGCGACATGCTTTGGCAAGAATCACACATTTTCTTCTGAAAATGTTGTTATATAAAGTGTTACACAATTTTAAATCATGCGCATGACCTCCTTTTCTGGTAAACAAACTTCCAAATTATTCTGGCCTCTAATACAGTTAAGCACGACCATTTCCACATAATGCCACTAGCAGCACTGTTGAAACCGATTTATTGATCTTAATATCAATTTCCCAACATGAATCATAACGAAGCTGCAAAGTCACTTAATAGGCATCGATTGTGGCTTTGGACAGGATTCAAAATGTACTAATTCACAGGAGACCGATGACAGACAATTAAAGGGTGGAAAAGCAAGACTGTCACTTACTCTCTGCATCCTGCAATGTATAGAAGCTTTTGTGAAGAGCAACAATGTGGGCCGGGAAGAGTCAAACTGGTGTCGAAAAACACTGAAACTCACAGATGTCTTGATAAGATAATGTCACTGAAACTTGGCCAACTATATACATCTGTCCTCATGTTGCTGCTGTCCTACATAGTTTAGGTGGATCATGTTGAATCTGCCTGAACAAACCAGAAGGAAGCAAGATAAGCAAAGGCCACCAACAAAGCATTTTTCAAAGCCTTTACAGCTAAGACGATACATGAGATGGCTATAGAAGCAGTTGACAGGAAGTCCATTAAAATAAAAATCAAGTTTTTTGTCCTTTAGTCTATGTCTATTAGCATTGAAGCCATTTATAGAGTCTTTAACAGCTGTTTTTACTCCTTTCTTGTTTACTCTTGGCATGACCGCACAGTTCAAGATTACTGTGACCTGGTAAAAATGTCAACCGGACCAAAATTCACAGGCTCCAGTAGAAATACAAGTGTGTTCCTTGTACCTTGCAAGCATTGAATTACGCTAATCTGCTTATTTTTCACTAAACGTTAAGACAATGGACATGTGATAGTGCTACCTTCATTATGCCAAATTAGTCTGGAGTGCTCAGATCAATATTACCATCTAGTAAAGCCTCATTACTTAATTGTAGAAATGGTGCATTACTGCCACAAGAAATTAGGTCTAAGTTTAATTACCACAAAACACAGGCATTTAAAAGTGCAATGATACTGAGAATGGGTTACACTGCCTTTCAACTTGTTGCTGATGTTTAATGGCATACATGGGTTCTTAAAGGGACAGTTCACTGAAAATGAAAACTCTGTCATCATTTTCTCACCCATAAAATGGGGGCAATAAAATGAACCCCATTGAATTCCAGTGATATCTTCGACCTCATTGACTTTTATTTTAAAGGCAAAAACAGTTGAAACATTATTCGAAACATCATATATAAATTTTAAATGCTCATTATTTATGAGAGCAATAGCATTTAGATGCCCTCAAAGCTAACAGACAGACTTAAAGCCTCAAAACTCTCATTTTGATTTAATCGGGTCTTAAAGGGATAGTTCACCCAAAAATGAAAATTCTGTCATTAATTACTCACCCTCATGTCGTTCCAAACCTGTTCATCTTTGGAACACAAATTAAAGTGTCATGAAACCCCAGACTACTTTTTCTGAGATTTTAGCAGAGGTGTTTGTGTTGCACATCATAGAAGACAATGTTAGCATCCGATAATTTTAACTGTTGGAGAAAACTGGTTAATTTTAAGCTTTTTTTGCGCTATTTTCATCTTCCGGGTTTAAAATCGACATTGTGTTGACGTCACAATTTGGACTATAGTACATCAATGTACTGAATAGTGGGTGTCTATTAAATTATTCATGAGACTGCGTGTTCTTATCCTGTGAGAAGATGCTTCCCTTAATTATTCACAACAGCATGTGTTGATTTGCGATGACAAACACTTCAAATTGTGAGATCGCGCACATTAACTGAGAGAAACGTTCATGGATTGAAGAAGTGTGTTTGTTTTTGCATTGTAATAAGAGTTTGGCACAGACGTGATTCATTCACTTGGTGAGCATAACCGTTTTTACAGCTCTGTGACACAACCCGTCAAAAGGCTTATATAAGAAACAGAATAAGCCTTAAAAGTTATCAGAGGTGCAACAGTGCATTCATATATACGTTTTCGATGTAGAGTGCAAATGGCTGTGCATTTATTTGTGTTTTTAACTCGATGGGAGCGAAATTAAACCGTCTGAAAATGAAGCTGTGTGTGTTGTTTGTCTCCCCTCTTCCCCCTCCACTAGAGGTCTTCACGGGTCCACTTGGATCCGAAAACCCGAGGTCCGACCCGAGACCCGAGTGGGTTCGGGTCCAAAATTTCTACGAGAGCCTCGGACACGGTTCGGGTTCGGTATTAGTGGCCTCGGGTCTCGGGTAATTTTAAATAAATGTGCTTTTTTTTTTTCAAATGGACCCGATAAGACCCGAATTCTTTTAAACTATCCTGAATGTGTACTTGCACATTCACGTTAAGTAAGGAACGCACACAGAAAAGGAGCATAAGTTTGTAACCTCGCCAACAGAAATCCATCTTATAGATATGAGATCCATCAGGAAAATGCACTCGCTTCATTACGCTGCGTATTCATGCAAGGCTTTTCTCTTTCACACCTTCTCTCACCTTGGGCAGAACTAGACGCGCAGGAAAGGGTCATTTAACACGATTACACACTAGATTCAACTCTGGGTAAAAACGTATACTAGCTTACATACGCATTAAACTTTAGATTGCAACTCCCACACAATGTGTGATATGAACCTGAATGATAACCAATGTTGTTGTCATTAACTAAAACTATTAAAAATCAAATCAGTAATTAAAAAAGATAGCTGAAATAAAACAATCTAAATATTAGATGAAAACTTAAAACTTCACTTATATTTTGTATTTTAAAAATAAATACGTTTAGGTACTAAAACTACTTATCTTAAAAAAAAAAAGTTTATTTTCAAATAAATTAAAGCTAAATAGAAATATTAAAACAAGACTAATAAAAATTAGCACATCAAATTATTAAAATAAACTAAAATTAAAAAGCTAAATTTAAAATATTAAAAAAATACTATAATTGTATATAAATAATACTGAAATACCTTAAATCATGGCTTTCCGGGGAGCTGTAACATTTTCTGTGTATTAAAAAATATATTAAAATTGTAGGTGTTAGATACCCAGTTGTTTATAGGTTGTTATGGCCTATAAATTATAACATTTATAGATTTATATGATAAAAAGTTAATTTTGTAATTACAACATTATAATGTACAGTATGAAAAATTTATATTTGCAAAATGTAACAGTGTTAAGGTAAGCAACTGCTGGCGACATGCTTTGGCAAGAATCACACATTTTCTTCTGAAAATGTTGTTATATAAAGTGTTACACAATTTTAAATCATGCGCATGACCTCCTTTTCTGGTAAACAAACTTCCAAATTATTCTGGCCTCTAATACAGTTAAGCACGACCATTTCCACATAATGCCACTAGCAGCACTGTTGAAACCGATTTATTGATCTTAATATCAATTTCCCAACATGAATCATAACGAAGCTGCAAAGTCACTTAATAGGCATCGATTGTGGCTTTGGACAGGATTCAAAATGTACTAATTCACAGGAGACCGATGACAGACAATTAAAGGGTGGAAAAGCAAGACTGTCACTTACTCTCTGCATCCTGCAATGTATAGAAGCTTTTGTGAAGAGCAACAATGTGGGCCGGGAAGAGTCAAACTGGTGTCGAAAAACACTGAAACTCACAGATGTCTTGATAAGATAATGTCACTGAAACTTGGCCAACTATATACATCTGTCCTCATGTTGCTGCTGTCCTACATAGTTTAGGTGGATCATGTTGAATCTGCCTGAACAAACCAGAAGGAAGCAAGATAAGCAAAGGCCACCAACAAAGCATTTTTCAAAGCCTTTACAGCTAAGACGATACATGAGATGGCTATAGAAGCAGTTGACAGGAAGTCCATTAAAATAAAAATCAAGTTTTTTGTCCTTTAGTCTATGTCTATTAGCATTGAAGCCATTTATAGAGTCTTTAACAGCTGTTTTTACTCCTTTCTTGTTTACTCTTGGCATGACCGCACAGTTCAAGATTACTGTGACCTGGTAAAAATGTCAACCGGACCAAAATTCACAGGCTCCAGTAGAAATACAAGTGTGTTCCTTGTACCTTGCAAGCATTGAATTACGCTAATCTGCTTATTTTTCACTAAACGTTAAGACAATGGACATGTGATAGTGCTACCTTCATTATGCCAAATTAGTCTGGAGTGCTCAGATCAATATTACCATCTAGTAAAGCCTCATTACTTAATTGTAGAAATGGTGCATTACTGCCACAAGAAATTAGGTCTAAGTTTAATTACCACAAAACACAGGCATTTAAAAGTGCAATGATACTGAGAATGGGTTACACTGCCTTTCAACTTGTTGCTGATGTTTAATGGCATACATGGGTTCTTAAAGGGACAGTTCACTGAAAATGAAAACTCTGTCATCATTTTCTCACCCATAAAATGGGGGCAATAAAATGAACCCCATTGAATTCCAGTGATATCTTCGACCTCATTGACTTTTATTTTAAAGGCAAAAACAGTTGAAACATTATTCGAATATAAATTTATAAATTTTAAATGCTCATTATTTATGAGAGCAATAGCATTTAGATGCCCTCAAAGCTAACAGACAGACTCAAAACTCTAAAACTCTCATTTTGATTTAATCGGGTCTTAAAGGGATAGTTCACCCAAAAATGAAAATTCTGTCATTAATTACTCACCCTCATGTCGTTCCAAACCTGTTCATCTTTGGAACACAAATTAAAGTGTCATGAAACCCCAGACTACTTTTTCTGAGATTTTAGCAGAGGTGTTTGTGTTGCACATCATAGAAGACAATGTTAGCATCCGATAATTTTAACTGTTGGAGAAAACTGGTTAATTTTAAGCTTTTTTTGCGCTATTTTCATCTTCCGGGTTTAAAATCGACATTGTGTTGACGTCACAATTTGGACTATAGTACATCAATGTACTGAATAGTGGGTGTCTATTAAATTATTCATGAGACTGCGTGTTCTTATCCTGTGAGAAGATGCTTCCCTTAATTATTCACAACAGCATGTGTTGATTTGCGATGACAAACACTTCAAATTGTGAGATCGCGCACATTAACTGAGAGAAACGTTCATGGATTGAAGAAGTGTGTTTGTTTTTGCATTGTAATAAGAGTTTGGCACAGACGTGATTCATTCACTTGGTGAGCATAACCGTTTTTACAGCTCTGTGACACAACCCGTCAAAAGGCTTATATAAGAAACAGAATAAGCCTTAAAAGTTATCAGAGGTGCAACAGTGCATTCATATATACGTTTTCGATGTAGAGTGCAAATGGCTGTGCATTTATTTGTGTTTTTAACTCGATGGGAGCGAAATTAAACCGTCTGAAAATGAAGCTGTGTGTGTTGTTTGTCTCCCCTCTTCCCCCTCCACTAGAGGTCTTCACGGGTCCACTTGGATCCGAAAACCCGAGGTCCGACCCGAGACCCGAGTGGGTTCGGGTCCAAAATTTCTACGAGAGCCTCGGACACGGTTCGGGTTCGGTATTAGTGGCCTCGGGTCTCGGGTAATTTTAAATAAATGTGCTTTTTTTTTTTCAAATGGACCCGATAAGACCCGAATTCTTTTAAACTATCCTGAATGTGTACTTGCACATTCACGTTAAGTAAGGAACGCACACAGAAAAGGAGCATAAGTTTGTAACCTCGCCAACAGAAATCCATCTTATAGATATGAGATCCATCAGGAAAATGCACTCGCTTCATTACGCTGCGTATTCATGCAAGGCTTTTCTCTTTCACACCTTCTCTCACCTTGGGCAGAACTAGACGCGCAGGAAAGGGTCATTTAACACGATTACACACTAGATTCAACTCTGGGTAAAAACGTATACTAGCTTACATACGCATTAAACTTTAGATTGCAACTCCCACACAATGTGTGATATGAACCTGAATGATAACCAATGTTGTTGTCATTAACTAAAACTATTAAAAATCAAATCAGTAATTAAAAAAGATAGCTGAAATAAAACAATCTAAATATTAGATGAAAACTTAAAACTTCACTTATATTTTGTATTTTAAAAATAAATACGTTTAGGTACTAAAACTACTTATCTTAAAAAAAAAAAGTTTATTTTCAAATAAATTAAAGCTAAATAGAAATATTAAAACAAGACTAATAAAAATTAGCACATCAAATTATTAAAATAAACTAAAATTAAAAAGCTAAATTTAAAATATTAAAAAAATACTATAATTGTATATAAATAATACTGAAATACCTTAAATCATGGCTTTCCGGGGAGCTGTAACATTTTCTGTGTATTAAAAAATATATTAAAATTGTAGGTGTTAGATACCCAGTTGTTTATAGGTTGTTATGGCCTATAAATTATAACATTTATAGATTTATATGATAAAAAGTTAATTTTGTAATTACAACATTATAATGTACAGTATGAAAAATTTATATTTGCAAAATGTAACAGTGTTAAGGTAAGCAACTGCTGGCGACATGCTTTGGCAAGAATCACACATTTTCTTCTGAAAATGTTGTTATATAAAGTGTTACACAATTTTAAATCATGCCCATGACCTCCTTTTCTGGTAAACAAACTTCCAAATTATTCTGGCCTCTAATACAGTTAAGCCCGACCATTTCCACATAATGCCACTAGCAGCACTGTTGAAACCGATTTATTGATCTTAATATCAATTTCCCAACATGAATCATAACGAAGCTGCAAAGTCACTTAAAAGGAGCATAAGTTTGTAACCTCGCCAACAGAAATCCATCTTATAGATATGAGATCCATCAGGAAAATGCACTCGCTTCATTACGCTGCGTATTCATGCAAGGCTTTTCTTTTTTTGTGTGCAGAAGCCTTTTGCCGGAGATTAGGTTGCAGACAACACTAGTGAAGCCATGAATTATGATATGATCATGAGTTATGCTTTAGATTAGCTATGAAAAGCTATCGATTTAATTTTTATCAAACTATCACGTTTATTTTTCAAATCCACTGGTCACAACTGAAAGTCGAACTCAGAAATAACTTGTATCCATCAGGCAGGCAATAATATAAAATAATAACCAAATTAAATACATGTTAAATAAATTAAAGTAATGGAGAAGCGGCCAAATCAGTCAGCAGGATGCCGGGATTTTCCTGACAGGCTGCATGGCTGCAGGCGGTGCACACGTCAATGCCATTTACGTTTGGGTTCAGTCGGGTTCGAAAATAAATGCAGTCGGGTCAGACTCGGGTCTAATTTCATCGTGTCGGTCTCGGGTTGGTTTTTTCTTTTTGAAAAAATAATTTATGCACGTCGGGTTCGGGCAAGAAGTGATTCGGGTCGGGTACAGATTTTAGGACCCGAGAAGACCTCTACCCTCCACTCGCAGCACACCAAGCCCACTTTTTTAAGCATTTTTTAAAATTGTGGTGAGAACTAACCAGTGCTGGGGTTCATGACCCTTTAAGATATTTTTGATGAAATCCGAGAGCTTTCTGACCCTAGACTGCGAGCTACGGGAATACTTTTTGTGCACAAAGAAAACTAAAATAACGACTTTATTCAACAATTTCTACTCTTCCGTGTCAGTCTTATACACGCATTCACAACAGTACCACAACTGACACAGAAGAGAATAAACTGTTGAATAAAGACGTCATTTTTTTCTTTGCGCACAAAAAGTATTCTCGTAGCTTCATAAAATTACAGTTGAACCACTGATGTCACATGGACTATTTTAATGATGTCCTTCCTACCTTTCTGGGCCTTGAACATGGTAGCTTCCCTATAGTCTATGGAGGGACAGAAAGCTCTCGGATTTCATCAAAAATATCTTAATTTGTGTTCCGAAGATGAACGAAGGTCTTACGGGTTTGAAACGATATGAGGGTGAGTAATTAATGACATAATTTTCATTTTTGGGAGAACTAACCCTTTAACAAGGAACTTTATTAAAGTAATAAAGTAGTAGTAAAAATGCTTAGAAAGTTGGCCTGTCTCAGGTATTTGATATTGTAACTGATGCAATGTTGAGTAATCTTTGAAGTTAAATGCAACACAAATACTTGGTTTGCCTTGAATCCGCCTCAAAACAAAGAGGACAAAACCATGCATGTTAATGGCAGAGCAGCTGCAAAAGTCATCAAATCTTACCAGACCTCAGCTGTAACCCTGAGTTCATCAGGTCTCTTCTACAGACCTGCACCATGACTCTGCAACATAGCAGCTTTTTCTCTGATGAGCTGGAGTCTTGCAGTTCGCCTCTGTTTCCAAGGAAACCTCACTATTGAGAGGCTTGCGACTTCAAAGCCATTTCGACAGCTATCCAGATACTGTACAGAAATGGCAGGGAGACTTGCATTCAAAGCATATTATAAAAAGCCACAACGGCCTGCTTACAGCAAGGACATCATGTGAAAGAGACCAAGTGTATCTAGAGCCAAATTAATCAAAAACACAGATGGTCGCTGTGGGAAAACGAAGTATTCAAGTAATATACAAGCCTAAACGCTCCTCCCACACTGAGGGTTCTCTCATTTTGAAACACTCCAGGCAGTTGTTTTACATGCAAATATTTGCAGTAGGAAGAGCATTTTGAGTAATTTTATAGTCGATTGCTCTAACACTTATAATGAGCGATCAATTTCTGTACATTTAACTAACCCTATTTATCTAAACACCCCTTTTTTTAGCATTTCACATGTTCGAGGTGATACATGGTGATAGTTGGAGTCTGTTGTGTATGATTGCTGATAGCGATCTGACAAGCGACAGAATTTCTTGGGCACTTCTCACTTTTGTTTCACATAAGCAGATCCTCATCCGGTGGGATGCACTACTGTAACAAGAAGCAAATATACCAATACGAAATAGTGCCACACTTGGATGCTCCCGTAAGAATAAACCATCACCTCTCATCAGTTCAAAGTTGTATCCATAATGTCACCAACTGCATTTAGTTGTTCCCGTAAGATTTGGGTGAGAGATTCAATGTGAAAGCACATGTCATTGTTGCCTATGGCAGAAAAATCAATTTGCGAGTAATTTGAGTGGTGTTTTCACTAGTCAACTAGCTATTTTCAAAACGAGTTACTCATTTGTAATGCACGTTTCAATGACACGCCAGTCGTTTCTTGCGTGGATCTAATAATTGATTCAAAAATACATTTTAAATGCAATTTAAAATGCTATTTACATTTTTAAGATCAGTTTGGTTGTAAAACGGTGGTGGTGACTCCCTAAATTTTTAATGGTATGCATGAATTGATGTTTGTAAAACTTTTTACCTTGAAATATACACTACTGTTTAAAAGTTTGGGGTCAGTAAGTTTTATTTCGTAAGGACACAATAAATTGATCAAAAGAGACATTAAAGACATTTATAATGTCTTATAAATGCTGTTCTTTTGAACTTTACTACTGATCAAATAATCTAGAAAAACATGCATCACAGTTTCCACAAAAATATGAATCAGTTTTCAACAGTGATAATTACGAAATGAAATCAGCAAATTATAATAACACTGAAGACTAGAGTAATGGCTGCTGATTTTGCCATCATAGGAATAAATTACATTTTAAAATATATTAAAATAGAAAACAGTTGTTTTAAATTGTAAAATATTATTTATAAATAAAATATCCAAACCATACATTTCACACGGCACATGTACTGAAACTACATTTTTAAAAGATTTCCCTTTTCTTTATTGTGGAAGCTCTTATTTGTCATTGACCAACATGCTTAGTCCGCATCAATTTCAGCAATCCAAAGCATTAAAATGCTAGAGGAGCAAATTAAAGGCCTACTGACCTATTATGACAGCACTATAATACTTAAAGCACAGAGAAACCCTGCGTTTAATGGAACTTCTGAAGCACAGCTTGCTTCTCAGACTTCAAAAAAAGAGTCACAGCACAGTTCACAAATTGTACTGCACATGCTCTGTGTTACGGCCTGTCTGCATAGCGCACCTTGTGAGCAGATCTTAGATCTTCGCTGTTGTGTGTGTGTCATACTTCATGTCGAAGGAGGGAGGGGGAGGCTTAACGACTGATCCATGCAGCTGTGTTTGATCCAGTGGAAGTACACATTAATACGCAGCAGATGTGCTTCTCCCTATGTTTCTATCTCACACACACATACACACACAGCCTTGAGTGAAAAAGATCTGGCTGTTGAAGGAAAGGGACTACAACAATAGCTTTTCAAAAGAATGCTGAATGAAATCCGGACTGCTGCGTAGGGTACAAGCATGCACAAAACTGGCCAAAATATGCAGTAACACAAACAAATGCGAGAAAGATTAAATACAATACAGCTACAAACAAACAACACACTCCTGCGCCTAGTTTTAAAAGCTCCCTCCTCCATTTTGGAACAAAACATCAAACATTCATGCTTTGTCCAACTTGCAGAATTTTCTAGTTGAATTACTGTTCTTTTAAAACAAAAAAGATTGCAGGGTTTCGGTGAGAAGAATGGCATAAGTTTTATTAAACAAGCGAAACATATGGAACTGACAGAGATTGGCGCCTATTGAATCGCTGAGAGTGATATGTCCAAAAAAAAGCAGCAATTGCTCAGCTAAGAGGATCTTCTGTGTGTGGGAAAGAGGGAACAACTGTCATGGAAAGCAAAGCGCAACTGCAGAATAGTTCAAGGTTGACAAACGCTTCAGACTGTCGTGGAGTATTAAAGGGACAGTTCACCGAAAACTCACTCTCATGTTGTTCCAAAGCTGTATGACTTTCTTTTGTGGAACACAAAAGATGATATTTTGAAGAACGTTTTGACCTTATCATGAAAAACAACATTGGCTCCTACTGACTTTCAATTAGGGCTGGGCGATATGGGCAAAAAAATATCACAATAATTTTTTTTCATATCAGTCGATAATTATCACGATAGATTTCAAATCTTTATTTCTTTCAAGTTTAAAGGCAGTTTTCTAGGTAATTGTATGAAAAAGAGTAGTCTAAATACAGTGCCGTGAAAAGGTTTTTGCCCCCTTCCCGTTTTTTTTAATTATTTTTTTTGCGCGTATGTCACACTTAAAAGATTCAGATCATCAAAAAAAAATTAATATTACACACAGATAACCCGAGTAAATACAAAATGCAGTTTTGAAATGATTTCATTTATTAAGGGAAAAAAGCTGTCCAAACCTGCCTGGCACTATGTGAAAAAGTAATTGCCCCCTAAATCTAATAACTGGTTGTGCCACCCTTGGCAGCAACAACTGCACTCAAACGTTGGCGATAACTGGCAATGAGTCTTTCACATCGCTGTGGAGGAATTTTGGCCCACTCTTCTTTGCAGAATTGTTTTAATTCAGCCACATTGGAGGGTTTTCCAGAATGAAAGGACTGTTTAAGGTTATGCCACAGCATCTCAATCAGATTTAATTCTGGACTTTGACTTGGCCACTCCAAAACCTTAATTTTGTTTTTCTTGAGCCATTCAGAGGTGGACTTGCTGGTGTGTTTGGGATCATTGTCCTGCTACATAACCCAAGTGCGCTTGAGTTTGAGGTCACAAACTGACGGCCGGACATTCTCCTTCAGGATTTTCTGATAGAGTGCAGAATTCATGGTTCCGTCAATTATGGCAAGTCATCCAGGTCCTGAAGCTGCAAAGCAGCCCCAGACCATCACACTTCCACCACCATTTTTGACTGTTGGTGTGATGATCTTTTTATGAAATGCTGTGTTGGCTTTACGCCAGATGTAACGGGACACACACCTTCCAAAAAGTTAAACTTTTGTCGCATCACAGAATATTTGCCCAAAAGTCTTGGGGATAATCAGGATATTTTTTGGCAAATGTGAGACGAGCCTTTGTGTTCTTTTTGGTCAGCAGTGGCTTTTGCCTTGGAACTCTCCCATGGATGCCGTCTTTGCCCAGTCTCTTTCTTATTGTTGAATCATGAACACTGACTGAACACTTGAGGCAAGTGAGGCCTGCAGTTCTTTAGATGTTGTTCTGGGTTCTTTTATGACCTCCTGGATGAGTCGTCGTTGCCACTGTTCCAAGTTTTCTCCATTTGTGGATAATGGCTCTGACCGTGGTTCGCTGGAGTCCCAAAGCCTTAGAAATGGCTTTATAACCCTTTCTAGACCGATACATGTCAACTATTTTGTTTCTCATCTGTTCTTGAATTTCTTTAGGTCGTGGCATGATGTGTTGCTCTTTAAGCATGCTTCACTTTGTCAGACAGGTTCTATTTAAGTGATTTCTTGATTCAACAGGTCTGGCAGTACTCAGGCCTGAATGTGGCTAGTGAAATTTAAGCTTTCTAAAAGCTTTCTAAGCTTTCATTGTCCTTTTGCCGCACAAACATTATATCGAACATTAATCAAATTCTTGTTAGCATTTTATTGAGGAAAATTAAATCGCGACAACTATAGTTTTTTTTATTGCCCAGCCCTACTTTCAATGTATGGGGAAAACATTTAAATATCTTCTTCTATGTTTCACAGAAAAAAGAAAAGTCATGACAATTCATTTATGGGTGAACTATTACTATAAAAAGACTTTCGAATTGGATTTCGAGATGTTCTGACCACAAATACATTCCTACAGCTGAGAAAAGGGCAACTGGGATGAAGTTGTGGCCAGAAAACATTGCACAGCCGTGTCATAATGCCACTTATATTTTTCCAAGGATAGGAATCTGACACGGCTTTTCCCCTCAAGCTCTCTGAGCTGGACTGGCACATTGATAGAGCTCGACAGGGGCCTCTTCCTGACCTTAGAGGAAAAAAATGCCCCACTTTTCACTGTGACTGTGGTTCGCTGCTCAAGTAGCATAAAAATGCTTTCCACCACAGTCAGCACTCCATCAAGTCATGCAATTTTCCAAAGTTCTGTTATGTTTCAACATGGAAAAACGCTAATAGAGTGAAGCTTTATATCAGGCCTTTCATAGTGAATGACAAGCCCACCTTGAGTGGCACAGCATCCATTATATAGTAAGGAACAGGGACACTGCTACAACCAGAAATGTTTTCCTGTAACTCACAGCAACTCGAAACCTGTCTGCTTGAGGAACACGAAGAGCCTGGAGCCATTTTGATCAATCTTAAAGGCTCTTATGGGGTTTTAAACACATTTTATATTATTTTTTTCCCTATGGTTTAGCATATGATTTCGTCATTAACCACTGCAAATGGATAGAAGCTGTGAGAGCATGGTGTAATACTGCTGATGTAAGAACTGAGCCTAAATTCTCTTTATTAAAATGAGACTTCCAGTCTGAACGAGAAGAAAGGGACACTATAAGGTCATATTTCTGTCATGTGACCATCATTTTGAGCTATCGATGATAAAGTGAGCGAGCAGCTACAACTTCTCTTGAACTATCATCATAGACTGAATTAGCATCCAAATTGTCTTGATCTTTAGCTCAGTAAACAAGGGAGAAAAAGGAATTACACAAAGTATTGAGATTAATGGGAAATAAATGGTTGGTCAATTCACAAGCTCGACTTGTAATAGAATGTACATTTATTAAGGTTTGACAGCGGTAAGCTGGGTCTATATAAACCAGTGAACCATGAATCATTAGCAATCAATAACGTCAGAGAAATTATGATGGAGAGATGGATTCAATGAGTGTCAATCAATGTATGGTCCTTTATAAAGAACACCCACTTCATCTAAATCATGTGGGACTCTATAAACTAAACAAAATGACTGAAATTTAATTGTATTATCCTTCATTAAGGAAAAAAATCTTATTTGAGATGGGTGATGTGAGATTTCTAGTGTCTACCTAGGAGTAGATCTATAATAATAATAATAATAATAATGTAAAGTATAAAATAATTAAAAATATTTTTAAGCATTTTACATTTTACAATATTATTATTATTTGAATAATAATATTGTAATAATAATAATAATATTGTAAAATGTCAAATATAATTAAAAAAGATTTTTAAATATATTTTACAATATTATTATTATTATTATAGACCTACTATATATATATACACACACACACACACACACACACACACCCTTGAATTTTTTAATAAACGCATGCAGTTCTCACAGTTTTTCACTAAACGAAACAGAAAAAGAAAAATATGTAATGTTATTTTTATGGACCAATACAACAATCCATAAATAAACAGTAATTTTTCTATTTTCTATTTTTATATATCTATATCAATAAATGTCAACAAATACAGTATATTGTCAATATTTGTTATATTGCACAGTCCTGTCCCTCAGTCTCAATCTAATCATTTGAAACCTATAAACAGCAGGTCTTTCGATAAGCATTGCGTCAAAATCTAAGAGAGACACAATAGAACCTATTGGAGCTGTAATAGCTCACATATAGATTCTCTGATCTGCATAACCGTCCTGTGCTAATCCCAGAGGTGCACCCGTTTCACACATGGAGCTGCTCGCCCCTGCAGGATGTGTGGAATGTAAATGGCGTTTTAATACTTGGATTAAAAAGTAAAAAGCACAAAAGTTAAGCGACACCAAATCCTCTGATCCCAGTCTCATAACATACAGCCTAGCTTGAGGAACACTTTTAACCTACATAGCGTGGCTATGTGTTCGATACATATCTGACCTGATAATATCAGCAAGATGATTTACTAGTGGATGGAGGAGAATGAGGTCGAGGTGCATTAAGGTACAAATGAGTAAGATATTTAGTGGAGATGCTCACTCTTCTAGTGTTATCCAGGACGAGGGGGTCGGGCCGGCCGTAGTTGGGAGGGTTGGCGTGGGGATCATAGCCAAGCCGGGCCAGCATGGGGGCGATGGCAGGCATGTCCCGCAGCACATCTGGGGGGATCTTACCCACCCACTTGGATAAGGCCTCCATGTTGACAGGCTTGATCACCTGGTCTGTAGATCTCTCTACCCTGTGGAGCAAAAGCAGTGTGTCAGTGGAGCAGAAAGATGTGCACAGGTGCTTTACCGTCTTACCGCTGTGGACTAATTGGGTCTAATTAGATTGAGCAATGCAATTAAAGAAAGCTCCAGGCTATGTATGACGCTTCAAACGAACGGCCTTTCATTCTCTCCAAGATCAGCACCCAAATGCATCCCATTTCATATTCCACACTATCTTTGCATTTGATGAGGTGCAAATGACATTGATGGATGCTTCTTGATTTGCTAGTCTAGATGTATAAATTTCAGCACAACCTGGCAGTTTCAATGGCTTTTTGCTGACATAAATGAACTTACCAGTTTTATTGAACTCCAATAAATTATTATAGTCTAGTTTTTACTGCTTACTGTAGCACATATTCCACTTTCTAACCTGCTAAATAAGCTGCTTTCCATCACTTCACCATAAAACGTGTGTGGATTCAAATTTGCAGAGAGATTAAATATGAATCAGGCATTATGTCCCACCCTAGGTAAATTATTCATATGTCTGAAATTAAATATTTACAAAGCCATGGAAAAACCAGTACATGTCAGGTTTTTGTTTATAGAGAACACATAGGAGTGGCTTACTTTTTAGGAGAGTTTAGTTTACCTATCACTGACATTTGCATAGGGATGAACCTTTTTTCCAAGAAAATTGGAAAATCTACTGGACGCCCATCATTGTTCTCTTATGACAGCAGATTGGAACTACAAATATTGGGTCAATCCCACAAAGTCTGTCAAGCACATGTGCGGGTTATATTGCCCTTGAAAATCAAAAGAAAAGAAATTGTGTTTTGCATTGATATTATTTTCTTGACTATTTGGCACATTATCCCACCATCTCATTATAAAATATTAAGATAATTATGTAATTATCTATTATTGTTAATTATATTTTATTGTTAATTAAAAAGTATTGTTTTTAGTGTAGATGCAAATAAATTGCAAAATTATAAATTGCAAACTAAATAATAAAATAAAATGAATACATTTCTTTTGACAAAAATAGTTTATCATATATAAAATAATAATTTATTAAAATAAATAATTATTAATTTGATATTATTATTCATTTTAAATATTACATACATACATACAGTACATACATACACTAATGCATATACACACACACATATATATACATTTATTTATAATTTTTTTTCACTCCATTACAAATGCTCTCTTTCTCTGTTCTTCCAACTTTGAATGGATCTGTCTCTTGTTTGGACTGAGATGACTGCAGTTGGAGACGGATGGAGTCATTGAGGCCATATCCCTCCCTGTTTTTATTATTTCTTCCCTCATAGAGAAGACTGGCTCCAGATGGGAAATAGATTACTACACTCAATCCCCATCTGCAGCCAAGACACTGGGGAACGTCAGCTTCACTGCCGCCCCACATCAGAGTGCTGTGTGGATCCAGTGCACAACACCCTGAGGCGCTTAGTTATAATCCCTGAATACAGCAAACAATGACACAACAACCAGTGGTAAGACTCATGCTGGCACGTTTAGGAGTGTGTATGTGTAAAACCAAGTGAACAACCCAGCAGTCTGTGTGACAAACGTGCCTCGTCATGCCTTCTCAAACATCAACTACAGAGCCGTGACAAGTAATGGGAAGGGCAATCCTTTCAATTTATTTCAGTGAAAAAGTTTCACCAGTTAGTTTACATAATCACACAACGACATCAGGTATACACACATCCCAGTCTCATGGCATTTTGTGACATAGTCATGAAATTTTAATCTATTGATTTGTGTTCATGGACATGAATTTCTCTTTTTTTCGTGTCACTCAGCACGACTTTCAGTGTAATGTATTTCAATAGGGATTGTCTCAGTACAGGGTACACTTTCATTGTTTAAATCTTTGCATTTGTAAAACTAGAAATGATTTTATATTATTTTGGAGCACCTAACACCACTCCTTACCCTAAACCTAACCACTTCTCAACAAGCAAATGTAAATACGGGCACATGTATTTATTACAAAAATTGACCACAAACAGTAGAAAAGTATTACAAACATCTCATTAGGGTTGTGCCGATAGACGATAGTATCGTGTATCGACGATAGTCAGAGATATCGCCTGTGGCTGATGCCACTGACGATAGCAAGACGATTATTATTAGGTTAGTATTACTATCTAATTAATATTAGGGCTTATCTGTTCCATTATATTTATTTTTCCGCGTTTTAACAGTGTTGCATGTTATAACCAATCACACACGATTATGTTATGCTTATGAATGCAATGGCCAATCAGAGGCATTCAGAGGAGTCATCGCTGAAACAGCGGAGTTTCGTTGTTCAGCGCGTGCTGACTGAATTCTGACTCGCAAATTCTTTCATCATAAACAACAAAGTGCAGATGTAAGTGCAATGTAAGAATAAGAGATTTATTCATCATACAGTGTAGATAGCTTCACTGATTTTAATGGGAGTGTATTTTAAAGTGCATAAACTCGCGCTAGACTGAGCTTTTGATGATGTTCTTTGGTAATGTAAATGGTCTTTGCTCATTTTCTGTAGCTGCTTTTTGAATAACTGAGGAAATATAAGCATTATAATTAGTAACTTACAATGTTTCTATTGAATTGTTATGTTAATTGTTAAATAGAAATTCAGTCACATTAAAAAGGTTGTTTTTAGCCATACGCTGGAGTTGGTTCACTTTCCGGCAATGAAACTAAGTAAATAAATAATTAAATAAATGAACACGATAATACCGTGTATCAGCGATCTCACAGGCTGATGATAGGACGATATGAAAATTGAGCATATCGCCCAGCACTACATCTCATATTGCATTCCAAATCTTCCGATGCCATGCAAAGTCGTTATATGAACAGACTGAGTGAAATTTAAGGTTTTATTGCTGAAGTAATCTTGCTCCGTGAACGCTCAGTTACAAGACACACGACAGCCAATGCCAATGCAATTTCACAATCAAATCTGACATAACGCATATTTTATTAAATAAAAAAAAAGTAAATATTATATGATGGCTGATTAAAACGAAATCACCGAACGTGTTGCAGTGGCAGAAAGAATAACGTTTCAAACAGTTCAGTCTGATTTGATGAAATGGTTCATCCAGTTCACACAAAAAAAGAATGATTCGTTTGTGAACTGGACATCACTAAATGTAACTGGAGACAGTCATGTACATTACAAACCTAAGGTCTAATACTTTGAGGTGTGTATTTGGCAATCTAAAAATGCTAAACTCAGGAACATCTAGTCCTCTTACATCTAGTCTGCTCTTATTCCTGGAATGTAGGAACACAGCGGTCCATGAGTTATTGAATTCACCTTCCCATCACACCCTCCCCGACCTCAGCCTCAGCGTTAGAGACCTGCATTTCTCCCCAGGCACCACAAAGTCCATTTATACTGGCAAGCCGCTCCGCTGTACATTTCATTGTTCAAGTCCCTGGCCGACGCAGTCCTTCACTTCTCTAATCCATTTACATTGGAATTGCACTTCGGCTGCAACGTGATTAATAGAATTACTGTTTCCCAAGACAGAGAGGACTGTTTTCTTTCTTTGCTGCAGTTATTTTCCTTAGTGGAAAACTCAAAAATCATTCATTGAAAAACAGAAAAAGCAAGCACACGTAAGCGTGGACAGGAGTAAAAGCCATTTCTGACAGCCTGGCAGTGGATATGTCATGCTATTCCCTAGAAAATAACATCCTCGTTTCAGCAGTTGCTATGGCTAACACATGCCAAACACGCAGTCTGCCTGCGCTGACGCTAATCGGTATGAATCTCTTTATGATACATAGCTGACACCCTTTGAGGTGAGATTTGCATCTGCAAGCTTTGTAAAAGCACAAATACTGTATGAAAGAAAAGAGCAGGGATGTGTTGCTGCAGTAGCCACAGAACAAGGATGCAGATAAGCTGTTTGATTTAAAAGGGGTCATATGATGCGATTTCAAGTTTTCCTTTGTCTTTGGAGTGTTACGATCTGTTCATGCATACGTAAGATCCGTAAAGCTGCAAAGACTGAAGTCTCAATCTCAAAGAGATATTCTTTATAAAAGTTAAGACTCGTCCACGCCCTCCTAAAACGCTTCATTCAAACACGCCGCCACATATTTACGTCACTGTGTTGGAAGATTTGCATAACACCGCCCAAATGTTTATGCAAAGAAAGAAGGCATAACTTTTATTCTCGCTGTAGTATTGTTGACATTGCCACCACCACCATGTCGTGGAGACGCTGTGTTTCCAAATATGGTAAGGGGCGAAACATTTCTGTCACACGCTTGAGGTATTCAGCCAACCACAACGCACTAGATTGCTGGCCAATCAGAGCACACCTCGCTTTTCCGACCGATGAGCTTTGTAAAAATCGACGCGTTTCAGAAAGGCAGGGCAGAGAGGACCAACAATAATGTACGGTATGTGGAAAATAATGTTTTTTTAACCTTAAACCGCATAAACACATTGCATTACACCAAATACATAAAATAATGTTATTTTTAGCATCGTCATATGACCCCTTTAACCAGAACTGGTTACACGGATATACCATATTTCATATTTTATCAATTAATTTCATCATATGGTTCATATTAAATTCATCACATTATGCATTTAGCACATGTTTTTATCCCAAGCAGCTTACAATAGAGGAACATAAGCAATTTGTCACAGAGCCAACAATATGCAAACAAACATATGCATATTAGCTGGGGGAAAAAATACAATTTAAAGTATTATTTGCATATAGGTATTTCAAGCCTTAATTGATTCCTAATAGGGATGTAACGATATGAAAATTTCATATCACGATTATAGTGGCCAAAGTTATCACGGTTATCAATACTATCACGGTTTTGTTAAATTTAGATGAAAATGTTCAAAAAGAACTGATACACACACTGAAAACATTTAAATAAGTTTTATATTTGAAAATCAACAAACAACAAATACAATTAGCAGCTATATGCACTTTTTTTTTTAGCATAAACATTGAATTAACATGAACATGAAGCCATAATAATAATAATAATAAATCACTCAATATTTGTCAGTGATGGAAATGTGATTTAAGACGGTAGTGTAAGCAAGTTTAGTTTAAAAACGTTTAATAGTAAATAAGACACAATTAGACAATATTTGAATAAAATAATAATAATAATAAATATTTATTTGCAACAACTGATGGAGTACTGAATGCTGCATGCACACGC
The DNA here is from genome assembly GCF_001515645.1 of Sinocyclocheilus grahami. NCBI lineage: Eukaryota > Metazoa > Chordata > Actinopteri > Cypriniformes > Cyprinidae > Sinocyclocheilus > Sinocyclocheilus grahami. Next base: position 1,328,645 of record NW_015505258.1, on the reverse strand, counting down.
AGCCTTGTCAAGGTAACATCTGGTCAGTCATTCCCTTCGCCAAGGGAGTTCCAAACGCTTATACGAGACAGTAATGCCCTGCACCCTTCAAAGAACACACTTCAAGGGCTCTGCCCTTCAAAGGGAGTAGGGCACAGAGATGCTCACTTCTGTTTGGAATTCGCCCCATGTCTCTTGTATCACCGCAGAGGCGCGGATGCGCTCTCTCGTTTCATTCAAATGCAGCTTGTCGTCTTGAGTCTCAATTTTTGACTGTATTGAAAATGAAATCAGAGGAATTTAGTATTAAT